>NW_011888928.1:1809857-1812189 GCF_000151845.1 Pteropus vampyrus
GCAAAACCAACTTGAATCAGAAAAAATTATATTAAAGAAATGAAATAAAGTTTGTGTGTGGTTATACTTATGGGGCAGTAAGGCAAGAATTAGCACATGTGTGCAGTCCGAGAAATCTGAAGCTAGAAATTTAATTCAGAATAATCTGAGTTATTAGGGTAATGTGTAAAATAAACTGATTTGAAAATGCTCCCTTAAATACATGATTCTAAGAAATTCCAGCCTACAGCCATGGTATCCTGAACAAGTCCAATCCCATCTGATCTCAGAAGCTAATCAGGGTCGGGCCTGGTTGGTACTTGGATGGGAGACCACCTAGGAAGAACAGGTGCTGTAGGCATTAAAAATAAAAAAATAAAATAAAGAAAGGATTGTAAGCTGACAAGTTTCTTGCAATCTGTGAGGTCAACCAAGGGTTGCCTTGCCTAAAAAATAAAATAAAATAAAATAAAAAAGAAAGAAAGAAAGAAATTCCACAGATAAAGTGCCATTAAAGATAAGCCTCCATTAAGTATAAGAGCTCAAAAGAAAAAACAATTCACACGCAGTTTAAGAAAATAAGTAAAGATAGGGAAAAGTCAAGAAAAAAACAGCAGAGCTCTACAAAGACTTCAGATATTGGAGTTATTGTATACAGAGTACAAAATAAAAATGCTTAAGAAATAAAATTAAAGGGAAAGAAATTAAAAGATAGCAATAACAGCATGATTAAGGTTAAAGGGAACACAAAAATGACCAGAATGTTGAAAATGTGTCAAGTAGAATACCTAGGAATGAAAATATGTAACTGAAGTTAAAAACAAACAAAAAGAAAAAAAAAATCATTTGACTAACTGAGGATTGTTTCAGAGTAGCAACAGAAGCCTAAAAACAGCAGAAATATATTTTC
Organism: Pteropus vampyrus; assembly: GCF_000151845.1. Lineage (NCBI taxonomy): Eukaryota > Metazoa > Chordata > Mammalia > Chiroptera > Pteropodidae > Pteropus > Pteropus vampyrus. Next base: position 1,810,747 of record NW_011888928.1, read on the forward strand.
AAAGGGCTGACAGAAAATAACTGTTTATCTAATTCTGAATACCCAGTGAAACTTTTTTAAAAATTAATTTCTCCAGCTTTAACGAGGTATGACCGGCAAATAAAAATCATATATATTTAAGGTTTTGATATAGGTATGTATTGTGAAATAATTACCATTATCAAGCTAATTAACATAACCATCGCCTCGCATAGTGAGCTTTTTTTGTGCATGTGAGAACACTTAAGACTTGCTCTTTAGAAAATTTCAAGTATACTGTACACACTATACATTAGATCCCCAGAACTTGCTTATCTTGTAACTGAGAGCTTGTAGCCTTTGACCCGTATCTCCTCATTTCTGCCACCCCTCAGCCTCTGGCAACCACCATTCTCCTCTCAGCTTCAACTCTTTAAGATTCTACCTGTAATTGAGATCATGCAGGATTTGTCTTTCTGTGTCTGGCTTATTTCACTTAGCATAATATTCTCTGGGTTCATCCATGTTGTCACAAATGACAGGATTTTTTAAAAGTGAATTATTTATTTACACACACATATATATTTTTTCTTTATTCGTTCATCCATTGACAGACACTTATGCTGTTTCCATGTGTTGGCTATTGTGAAAAATGCTACAATGAATACAGGGGTGCAGATACCTCTTTGAGAAACTGATTTCCTTTATTTTGGATACATATCCAGAAATGAGATTGCTGATCATATAGCGGTTCTATTTTTGATTTTTTGAGGAACCTCCAGACTGTTTTACATAACGAATGTACCAATTTATATTCCCACCAACTGTGTACAAGAATTCCCCATCCTCTCTGATACTCACTATCCCTTGTCTTTTTGGTAATAGCCATTCTAACAGGTGTGAGATGACATCTCATTGCCATTTTGATTTGCATTTCCCTGTGATTAGTGATACTGAGCATCTTTTCATGTACCTGCTGGCCATTCGTATGTCTTCTTTTGAGAAATGTCTATTCGAGTGCTTTGTCCATTTATTAATTGTTATTCGTTTTCTTGCTATTGAGTTGTTTGAGTTTCTTATGTATTTTTGGATATTAACACCTTATCTGATACATGGTTTGTAAATATTTTCTCCCACACTGTAGGTTGTCTCTTTATTCTGTTGCCTGTTTCTTTTGCTGTGCAGAAGCTTTTTAGGTTGCTATCTCATTTGTCTATTTTTGCTTTTGTTGTCTGTGCTTTTGGGATCATACCCAAAAAAATCACTGCCCAGACCAATGCCAAGAAGCTTTTTCCATATGTTTTCTTCTAATAGTTTTACAATTTCAAATATTACATTTAAGTTTTTAGTAGATTTTTAGTTGGTTGTTGAATATTCTGTGAGATAAGGGCTCAATTTCATTCTTCTGCATGTGGATATCCAGTTTTTCCAATGCCATTTACTGAAGAGATTATACCTTCCACATTGTGTGTTCTTGGCACCCTT
>NW_011888928.1:1812239-1828658 GCF_000151845.1 Pteropus vampyrus
CGGCAAATAAAAATCATATATATTTAAGGTTTTGATATAGGTATGTATTGTGAAATAATTACCATTATCAAGCTAATTAACATAACCATCACCTCGCATAGTGAGCTTTTTTTGTGCATGTGAGAACACTTAAGACTTGCTCTTTAGAAAATTTCAAGTATACTGTACACACTATACATTAGATCCCCAGAACTTGCTTATCTTGTAACTGAGAGCTTGTAGCCTTTGACCCGTATCTCCTCATTTCTGCCACCCCTCAGCCTCTGGCAACCACCATTCTCCTCTCAGCTTCAACTCTTTAAGATTCTACCTGTAATTGAGATCATGCAGGATTTGTCTTTCTGTGTCTGGCTTATTTCACTTAGCATAATATTCTCTGGGTTCATCCATGTTGTCACAAATGACAGGATTTTTTAAAAGTGAATTATTTATTTACACACACATATATATTTTTTCTTTATTCGTTCATCCATTGACAGACACTTATGCTGTTTCCATGTGTTGGCTATTGTGAAAAATGCTACAATGAATACAGGGGTGCAGATACCTCTTTGAGAAACTGATTTCCTTTATTTTGGATACATATCCAGAAATGAGATTGCTGATCATATAGCGGTTCTATTTTTGATTTTTTGAGGAACCTCCAGACTGTTTTACATAACGAATGTACCAATTTATATTCCCACCAACTGTGTACAAGAATTCCCCATCCTCTCTGATACTCACTATCCCTTGTCTTTTTGGTAATAGCCATTCTAACAGGTGTGAGATGACATCTCATTGCCATTTTGATTTGCATTTCCCTGTGATTAGTGATACTGAGCATCTTTTCATGTACCTGCTGGCCATTCGTATGTCTTCTTTTGAGAAATGTCTATTCGAGTGCTTTGTCCATTTATTAATTGTTATTCGTTTTCTTGCTATTGAGTTGTTTGAGTTTCTTATGTATTTTTGGATATTAACACCTTATCTGATACATGGTTTGTAAATATTTTCTCCCACACTGTAGGTTGTCTCTTTATTCTGTTGCCTGTTTCTTTTGCTGTGCAGAAGCTTTTTAGTTTGCTATCTCATTTGTCTATTTTTGCTTTTGTTGTCTGTGCTTTTGGGATCATACCCAAAAAAATCACTGCCCAGACCAATGCCAAGAAGCTTTTTCCATATGTTTTCTTCTAATAGTTTTACAATTTCAAATATTATATTTAAGTTTTTAGTAGATTTTTAGTTGGTTGTTGAATATTCTGTGAGATAAGGGCTCAATTTCATTCTTCTGCATGTGGATATCCAGTTTTTCCAATGCCATTTACTGAAGAGATTATACCTTCCACATTGTGTGTTCTTGGCACCCTTGTCAAAGATCAGTTTATTGTAAATGAGTGAATTTATTTCTGGGCTGCTCTATTCTGCTTCCTTGTTTTATATTTCTGTTTGTATGTCAATACCGTACTGTTTTGATTATTGTAGCTTTGTAATATATTTTGAAATCAGAAAGTGTGTTGCCTCCAGCTTTGTTATTTTTGCTGAAAATTGCTTTTGTTATTTAGGGTCTTATGTGGCTCCATATGAATTTTATGATTGTTTTTTCTATTTCTGTGAGAAATGTCTCTGGAATTTTAATAACGATTACATTGAATCTGTAGATCACTTCGGGTAGCATGGACATTTCAACAATATTAATTCTACCAGTCTATGAATATGGGATATTATTCCATTTTTGTGTGTCTTCTTTCATTTCTTCCATCACTGCCCTATAGTTTTCAGCATACAGATCTTTCATCTCCTTAGTTAAATTTATTCCTAAGTATTTTATTGTTTTTGACACTATTACAAATCGTATTCTTAATTTCTTTTCTGGATAGTTTGTTTTTAGAAGATCATGTCTTTAGAGGAGGCCTCTAGTTACTCTGCCTGAGCTTAAGGCAAGTTGTGTTAAAGAGGCTCATGGAGCTAATTATCCTCCTCAAGGTCTCCTGCCCAGTGACTGAGGCTAAAGTCACAGTCCTGGTTGAGTGGACATGCAGCAGAACATGCCATGCCATTGGAATGAGGTGCTGTGAACAGGAGAGCTCATGCATGGAAACAGGAAGCGAGGCCTAGTGTGCTGCCACTGGGGGAGAGTCGGGGGTCATGTTGGGGCCTTACCCGTAGCTTCCAAAGGTTGTAACCTGGAAATTCACACTATTCCCCCAGCTCCTGGACATCTGTAGATCTTTCAGTTGCAAAATGCTCCTCGGTTTACTGCAAAGAACAACCTCCGCCGTGTGGAGAAAGAGGTAGGTTCGATGATGGGATTCTGGAGAAACCCTTGACCAACGAGGCTCAAGAACCAAAGAGCCCACTGGGTTTGAAACATTATCCTAGGGAAAGTTGGGAAATAGGAAAAATTTCCCCACCATCATTCTAAGTGATGTAAATTCTTAGGGTCCCAGAAATTTATGCTAATTACTTTAATCTCTTAAAATAGCTTGCAATCTTACCACTACACATCTATTAAAAGTGCTAGCAAGTATGTGGAGCAGGTGGAACTCTCATATAGTACTAGTGGAAATGCAAAATGGTACAGCCGCTTTGGAAAACAGTTTGGAAGTTCCTATAATCACACACTTATCATATAACTTGGCAATCTCACTCCCTGGTATTTACCTGGTATTTATCTTAGATAAATTGTCATTTACCTAAGAGAAATGACAATTTATGTTCATATAAAAACCTATATGCAAATGTTTGTAGGGAAATTATTCATTATTCATTAGTTTATTCATTCACTAGTCCATTAACTAGTGAATGAATAAACAACCTCTAGTATATTCATACCATGGATGATAACTGGGCAATAAAAACTATAAACAACATACAATGACATAAATGAATCTCAAATGCATTATGCAAACGTGTTATAAATATCAATATTTTTTAAAAACTGCTACATAACTTTGAAAATGAATCAGGTGGGGTCAAACTATTATACTAATTTGAGACCCACAATCATCCATTTAAAAAAAATATGAAAAGCACTTTATCTTTAAAAGCTGGAAATTTTAAAACATGGCTCCTTCTCCCAGAACTCCTATTTCCATTCCTCTTACTCCACAGACTTTTAATCTAATGGATACATGTTATACTCAAAAGCCTTTTTTATTCATGACCTTTTCATACTGCCATGCAATAAAAACGTGTATAAATTAAAATTTAATGTTTACATTTACTGTGACCATAAGACACTAGGAATAAAAGGATATAATAATAATAATGAATTTATAAATAAATACATTGAAACTATTGATAAATGCACAAATTTTATTGATAAATATACAAAATTCTATAGGTAATGTATATAAGTAATGCATCGCTTAATGATATGTGGGTACATGAGAATAAAAAGAGTTTTGTTATACGTATGTCACTTGGTTCTTTGAACTTCTAGTAAGTTGCCAAAAATCAAATAATACCCTATATTATTTTATACTCAAAAAGTATACTCAATAATACTCAAAATTATTTTAATGATTTAATTCAAATATTAATTAATATCTTGATTAAACCCTCTTTCAATTTTTATAAAAGCATAGAATTCGAAGCCTGATACTTACAAAAGAATTTGTTTCCTAGTAATTAGAATATTGATTACAAACCACAAGCGATTTTCTTAATTTCTGGACAGTTTATCAAAAAGGCTTTACCAGCATTTACCAAATGATTAATAATGTTGTTAATTATACCCATTACTCTTTTATTTAGACGTTTTATTTAATCTGATACACTCGGTTAAGTGTTGGAAAGTTTGAATACTATTAACTTTGATAGACCGTTGATCATGCAGTTTTTAGCAAGTTCCTTTATCTTATTGCATGCTTTACACATATGTTTTTTTGAAAGCTTAGATGCTAAAGATTGAACTCACTGTATTTGTGGAAAAAATGTTAACTACATCAACTATTGGCAAAGTCAGTCCTCAATGAGTCAAATCAGACTTACTTTCCCCAACAACAAAAAACTGACTTTATTGGTCAGTTGAAATAAATGTTTTAATACACATCCTTGCAGCAACCACTGAACTTCTGAATTCAGGGAGCTAAAAGCACAGTGGCTTACCATGACTTTGTCACCTGAATGAAACAAGGCATTGACCCCTTAGTATTTCTTACCCACACTTTCTTCACTTTCCTCTCATGGGAAGCATCCTCAGGAAAATGCATTCTCAAATTGTCCCTTTGTTTGAAACTCAGAAGTTTTTATACTTGGGAGAAAGGCAAGAGATAGGTAAGAGTATGCCCCCTCCCCTTTTCAAAGAAAAAGAAGAACTTTACGAAAGAAGACAAAAAAAGAAGAATTGCAGACTGCAGGCTTTTTCTCAGGCAGACCAATTTTAGGAAAAAGTAAATGTGGAATTTAAAAACTAGGACATAATGTCCTTAAATCTAGCTTTGCCCATGCATCCTCTGGAAAATCTTCCTGTGTCCTCCATGTTATGGGTACACCAGCAGGAACAGGACTGATGTAGTTGAATCCACTCATTTTTCAAATGGGTGGACAGAGATAAAACCAGCTTAATTGACATAGTGAGTTGATGATGGAAACTGGACTCAGTCAAACTCTGTTCATTCCTAGTTTGTTGTTACTTCTACAGCACCCTTGTGCCTGTGTCTTCCAGGTCTGCCCTAGTTCCCCAGGGTCACCACCGAGCAACTCCTCCATTCACGTTTATTGGTTCCCCCATAGGACCCATGTTTGATAGTCTCTTGCCCAAATTCCTCTCTAATCAAAGTGGATTCACTCTTTTATTGTTGCCAGATTCAGCAAATAAAAATACAAGATGACCAATTAAATTTGAATGTCAGATGAACAACAAATAATTTGTTAGTATAACCATGGTCCTTATATTGCATGGGATATATTTATACCAAAAATTTTAACTAGACAGCCTGTATTATTTTTTGAAATCCTATTAATGTGTGTCCCTCTATCTACCTCCATCCCAGAAGCTCTGCTTCCTACTAACGACAACAGGCTAATCTGATCAACTAATTCTTAAGACTCAGTTAGTATGAGTTACCAGGTTAAAGGGTCAAATTTAAACCAAGAGGGTGACTTGATCTTAAGAATTTAAAGCACCAAAGGGCTTTTGGTTAATCTGGGGGAAACTGAAATTATGATTCACAGTCTGACTAGGGAACTCAAAAGCTAAAAATGTAATAGATACCATTTTTTTCATTCACTATATTAATTGTTGACTAAACATATAAAGCATTGATTATATGGCAGTCACCATGCTTTACACAATAATTTAATTAATTCTCACGTCTATGAAGTGAGTGTTATTACTATTTCTTTTAATTAAAAACTGGAGCTCAGAGAGGGTAAGTGACTAAGCTGGTAAGTAGGGGACACAAGACATGAACTGAGGTCTAACTCCAAACACTAAGGTTTGATCATTCCATACCACTTCATAAAAAAAAAGATATAGTTTTAGGCATCCACATAGTATGGCTCAGGACATATGGAGAGGATTCTACCTCTTTCTCAGTGTCTGAAGTTCCGTGAATAATACAGATGCATACTTTGGCATAAAGACATATTCTTTCTCTCTGTTCCCTGCCCCCTTCCTCTCTGCCCCTCTCTCTTTCTTCTTCTCTTGCTGTTTTGAAATTTATTTACTTCGACAGGTAATACAATAAGGTATTATCAGTTCTTCACATCATAAAAACAAACAAACAAAAAAATGTAAGAACCAGGAAGAAAATGGAGATATGAATGAGTGGGGGAAGGTCATCTATTTATGTGGTCGTCTGGGAGTATCATAGGCCTGGGTAACCCAGAAGGAAAAAGAGGGATCTCTGTTCACCCAAGGTCGTCTGGGATCTTTTTGTGCTCCTGAGGCACTAAGACCCAGTGCGATATGCCCACGCTTTCCTGAAATCTCATACCATTAGTTTCTTGTCACCAGTTGCTCACTAGTACCTGGGCAAACCAGCTCTGCAACTGTTCCAGACAAATCTCTGTGATGATCATATGTGTATTCTCACCCAGGAGCAAGACAATGGGTGAGTGTCTTGCTCCTGGGTAGACAACGTATGGAGCCATGGCAGAGTGTGGAGTCACTGGGAGGGTCCTGGGACTGAAAGTCATGCCCTACTTGTCACGTGACCACGGTCAAACCCCGTTCCCATGATGCATCTCAGTTTTCTCTTCTGCAGACCGAAGGAATTGGTGGGTTATCGCTAAGGTTCATCCCAGATGCTTTGTGTCTCTCTTTGGCCTGTGCCTAACCCCTGCCCCTCTTCTCATCCCACACAGGCACCTTCGTCTCCACAGTACCACCTTCTCCTGGAGGAACGGAACTCTCCTGCTGCTTCTCTCCCTCCCTTTGAATCAGACATTTGTGTCACCATACGTAAGAGTCAAGGGTGGGTTCAGAAAAGTAGCAGCCACTCTTTGTTAGCAGACATTCTTGGCACTGAAGGTTAGACATGTGGCAAGGACTTGTGTCTGATGAAGCCACTTCTACTGTGGCTTCAGAGAACTAGCTCTACTCACCCACCTTGGGCTCTTCATGTCCCTTCTGCCACCTGCTTCACCCCCCCCCCCAAATTATTTCTCTAACGTTTCCAGGTATGTGTCTTTTCCAAGTTTAATTTTTAAAAATTAGTCAGTCACTAGACAGGTGCCTGAGGTCTGGCAGAGGATCAGTGAGGAGGGTGCTGGAATAATCAAAGCAAAAGATGGGAGGAGTCAGGTGCTGATCCGGGGCAGTCGTAGTAAAGAGAGTGAAGAGATGGAGTTTGGAGAGAGATTTAGAAGATCGAATTGACCCAAGTCCATGACTGAGAGGATGCGGGGTTGATGGAGAAGGAGGAGCAGATCTCAAAGTTCTGATAATACACCGGGGGACTATTGATGTCAAATGTCGAGATGAGAACAGAGAGAAGAAGGCGCTGCTTAGGCATGGGGAGACATTGGTTCAGTTTTCAACATGCTGCAATGGCGCTGCTTACAAGCCGCCCAAATGCTGTTTACCCCAGACGGTTGGAGAGAAGTTTTTACCCTGGAAGAGAAGATAGGTCTGGAGGGAGATAAGGGAATCACAGTTGGGATCGTTGCTGGAATGGGTGTGATCACCCAGGAAGTATGCGTCGAGTAATGACAGGAGAGGATCTAAGACCAGAACTCTGGGCAGTGTCCCCAGTAACAGCAGAGGACCCTCTGGTGTGTGTGTATCATGGAGGAGACGGTACACACAAGGTAAGTGGCTGAGAACAGCTGACAGCAAGGAAGGAGGATTCTAAGAGTTCAGGGTGACAGTGGGGAGAGGAACTTCAATGATTAAAACCCCAACAAAAGTTTAAATGGCCTCTCGAAAATAGGAGACAGGAAGAACTGGTTGGAGTCAGCGCTAGTGAGCGGGAAGTTTGTCTTCATAATCCCAAGGTTTCTAAGCCTCTTTACCTCTTGGAAGGTGTTCCGGTGTGATTTGCTTAACTCTTCCTGTGGCCAAACCTAGAAAAGTGGTTTCCAAGTAGTAGCTTATATTATGGTGCCCAGATGGCTGCCTCGGGATCACCTGAGGCACTGAAAAAAATCTGAGTCCCTAGGCCTCACTTTCTAGAGATTTTGATGAAGTCCATAGTCTGTTTGCTAAAAGATGCACAGATGATTCGAACGTACACTCTAGATTAGAAATCATACACTCCTCTTAGCTTCAGGCTGTCCTTAGCTTCAGATGCCTTAAGGGAGCAATGAAGGGTAAGAAATACAGTTGGAAAGTACTAAAAGTCTCAGTAGCCAGTTCTCGGGGGACATGTGGGGCTTCTGGAGTGAGCCATGAATTGGAAATCTCACATATTATCCTAACCGACCTCAAGTTTTTAAAAAACATCTGAAATTAGGAGGTTATACTAATGATTACTTGGGAGTTTCCAATTCTAAACTTCTGTTATTCTAAGACTCAGTTGTATCCAAAAGCGTCATGCCTCTCTGGTCAGGTTCCACTGGAGAGAGGCTCAGCTTAGAGCCACAGAGCCACATGAAGCACTATATTATCTTTCTGGTACAGCATAACGATTACCTGTAGGTGAGAAGTCTGGCATGGTGTGTCTGGGTTTTCTGCTCAGATTCTCACCAGGTTTCAGTCAAGATCGCAGTTCTCAGTTGGGACTCAGGGTTCTCATCTAAGCTCACTGGTTATTAGCAGTATCATTTCCTTGCAGTTGTAGGACTGAGGTTTCCTTACTGGCTGTGAACTTCTAGCAGCCACCCTCATTCCTTGCCACTTAGCTTCCTCCCTCTTCAAAGCTACTAGTAGCATGATGGATTCCTCTCTGGATACTTCAGATCGGTCTGACCTCTTCTTCTCTGCCAATCAGGGGGAAAAAGCCAAAACTCTTCTTTTTAAAGGACTCAACACATTGGATCAGGCCTACCTAGATCATCTCCGTATCTTTTATTTATTATTATTATTATTTTTTTTAGGCGAGGCAACCCTTGGTTGGCCTCACAGATTGTAAGGACCTTGTCAGCTTACAATCCCTTATTATTTTATTTATTTATTTTTTTACGCCTACAGCACCTGGTCTTCCTAGGTGGTCTCCCTTCCAAGTACTAATCAGGCCTGACCCTGCTTAGCTCCCGAGATCAGATGGGATGGGGCTTGTTCAGGGTAGCATGGCCGTAGACCTTAATCTCTGTATCTTAAGGCCACCTGACAGGACTTTAATTCCCTCCACAAAATCCCTTCACGGCAGTACCTAAATGAGTGTTTGATTCAAGAACCAGAGGACTGGAATCTCAAGGGTGCAATTTTAGAATTCCACCTACTCTAAGCCCTGAAATCAGGAAGCCATGTCTAGCCCTAAAAAAGAAAGGTAAAAACCCCATATCTGCTAAGCTCTTAGCATGCGTCGGGCACTGTGATAAGTGCATTATACGCATCGTCCCACTTCATTCTTACAAGCAGTCTGTAAGTTAGAGATTGTCATTCTCATTTCACAGTTGGGGAACTTATAACTCAGACAAAGGAAGACATTTCTGCCCCCCGCACCCCAAGATTATTTAGCTAGTTGTGTTGGAGTCAGGCTCCCAAGCCAGATCTGTCTTACTTATAAGTGCTCCTTCCTGCCGTGATTTCCTCCCCCCTTAGAGGTAATTTTGAAGTCGTAGAGTGGGACTCAGGTTGGTCTTGAGCTCACAAGGAATCAGGGGCCAAAATCGGGCCTCCTGACTCCGACTTCCATGATATTTCCACCACTCCTCACTAATTAATTTTCCTTGTCTACTAAGATATTAGAGACAGAGGAGCTAGAAATTAAAATATTAAGTTTCAAAAGGAGAGAGGATCTCTTAAATTTAAGACAGAGTGCTTGGTGTCTATTTAAGAAGCTTCCCCTCTAGTTCTACCCACACACAAATTCCTATCTGAATGGGCTAAGAGTGGAAGAAGCTACACCTAGTCCCTAAATATTGAAGGTTAAAGGTAGAGGACAGGGCCGAGAGAGTTTTCCTATTCACCTTGGCCATGGGAGAAGACCTGAAACTCTCAAGGGATGTGAATTCAGCCACGTCTTTGTTGCAGAGAAACCAGGAAAGTGCCTTAAGGAGAGGATCAGCTGTAATGCTAGTGTTCCTGACTTGTGCAGTGTGGACTCTGACTGTGGTGGATTCCTGAAGTGCTGCTCTTTCGCCTGTGGGAAAAAGTGCATGGATCCATACAAAGGTGAGACTTCCAGGCTGAGGGCGGAGGTATCTTTTGAGGTGTCCTACTTCCTGCCCGGTCCAGAACTGGCAGAACGATGCCCTGGGGTGGCAGGACAATGAAGCCATTGTTCCTGCTTTTCTCCTTCTCTAATTAGAGTCCCAACTCTCAAGTACATGCTCATTATGTGTCAAGAGACTATGATTTGCACTGTGGCAAATATAAACCTCAGTCAGCTGAGATGCTGGAGTTGTTGTTGGACTGATCTCCACGGAAGTTTTCGGGTAACTCAAAGTATTGAGCATCTAATAATAGGGAAGGGTGCATTTTTACATCCATTCAACACATATCTACAGTCAATGTCCTTTGGCCAAAGACTCTGATATGGCGTGAATGATTCTAAGACCCACAGAACCAATAGAGATTAATTATGAGCCTTTATTAGCCGGCCGGCGACTGACTCTTTACCACGCAAGGTTAGAGAAGATCAGACCCCAGCTTCCAGAGGAGGCAGCTTATAAAGCCTCCAACTACATCCTTGAATAAGCAAGCAAGCAGATTACAAGAAGCAGAAGTTAGCCATTAACGTCTTGTACAAAGATAAATGTATCCGGGGGACTCTCAGATCAAACAGGGCCTAGTAGACAGTTTTATTACTTGCACCTCGGAATGTTGTGCTTCTCCTGGGGGCTGGCGCCTGGAGATATCACCTCCCTGTAACTGAGTTACTGCTCTTCCTGGGGGTTGGCGCCTGGAGATAACACCTCCCTGTAACTGGAGAATTTCCACTTTTACAACCCTTAGTAACATACCTGTAATTGAACAAGTTAGATTTATGACTCGTTGCAGTGAAGGAGAATGTTCACCATAGAGAACCTGAGGCATCTCAGTAAGAAGATACTAGAAAGAATTTACTATAGGATTGAAGCTTTAATTGGGTAATTTCAGGGAGAGGCTAAGGAAATTGGAGTTTGCTCTAGATTGGGTGAGGCTGGAAAGTGGGACCAATTACTATGAGTATCTCAGTGACTCTTATCTATGGAGAGGGTAGACTGAAGTGAAGTTAAAGCTGTAATTGGTAGAGAAGCACCGATCACTCACAAATGCTTGGTGTTTTGTGGGTTTCATAGTGATCCTTTTTTATTCTCATTTTATCATGGTCTCAGAGTGACCTGTTTCATGTGGATGTCCTGTGAGATGGCTTATGTCCAACCAGTCATGCAGGGCTGCTTTTTTTCTTTCTTGGTATTTCATTCTTTCTATGTTTCAGGCACCGCCTTAGGCACTTTGGATATAGTTGATGGACAAGTCTTGCCCTCTCAAAGTTCAGAGCAGTAGAGAAGAAAGATCAGCTCCAATGTATTCTCATATATTCGCCCCTCGTCTTTGCAAGGTAGAAATGATGCTCAGAGATGCTATGCAATGTATTCATAGTAGAGCTAGGACTAGAATGTTTACTGACCATGGCTCTTTTTATAACTTGAATGGTAACACCACGAACTATACAAAGGCTGAGGGTATGACCACTCCCCTCCCTACCTTTTATGTTCTCCTCTCTTTGCTTCCTGCCTTCAGAACCCTGCATGCAACCTTTAAACCCAGGAGACTGTAATGATACTTCAGTGCGCTGGTATTTTGACATGCAAGAATATATATGCAAACCCTTTAAGTACACAGGTTGCCTTGGGAATTCCAACAACTTCTTCAACAAGAAAGAATGCGTGGAAGCTTGCTTATTTACTGGTAAGACTAATATTCTTGGCAATCTGAGGGCCTAGTCTAACTAAGAATAGGATACCAGCAGGGGCTTTGAGGTTAAACTGCCTTGGTTCAAGTCTTAGCTCTGTCATTTACTGGTTGGTGGTCTCGGGCCAGTTGCTTGCCTTTTTGAATTTCAGTTTTCTTGTCTATAAAATGAAGATAATAATACTATTATCTAATGGAGTTGCACCAAAAAATGAGATAGTGCACATAAAGTGTTAATAAACTTTGGCTAATGGGACCTGAGAGCCCAGTTTACCCCTTGGAAGCAGGTGTTTCCCCATCACATTGATCCGTTGAGTATCACCTGAGGACTCACCAAGAATGAAGCATAGAGAGGCCAGCTCTGGAATCCCATGTTGTAGGGGTAGGGCATGGAATAGGTAATGAGTAGGGTGTGGTGAAGGTGAAGGATGTGGATTCACTCTTTAGTATAATAACCATCACCAGTGATGCTGGGAGACAGGGTCCTACAGAGCTTAGGAGCCACGTGACCTGGATTAAAATTTTACTTTTCCACCTACTGTAAATTTCTTCACCTCTTTGAGTTGCAGTTCTCTTCCCTGTGATACGAGAAAAATAGCAAAGACCTAATTGAGTTGTTGGTGGGATTATAAGTAATCAAGGACACAAAGATTTGACATGGTGGCTGTCCAATAGTGTGGGCTCGCTAAATGATAACAGTTGAGATGATGACCGTTGATCTTCAAAATGCAGCACCATGTGATTTACAAGGCAGCATTAGAATTTTGAACTCAGATTCTGTGAAGCAGGCTGAAAAGTTTCCCAACATCACTGCTTTACAGAGGAGGAAACAGAGATGGAAAGTTAGTTGTCCAGAGGTTCACGATGGGCCAGGGTGGAACTGGAATTTTAATTCCAAGGGCACGGTGAGCCTAACTGGCCACGGCAGTCCTGACTTGATGAAACTATGACCACAAGCTTCCCTTGTGGGAGGCTTTAAAGAATCACATTGCAACGGGCAAGACATTGGCCCTATTGCTGGGGCTGACAGAAACAAGAGGCTGGAAAAATGGGTTTGGACTGGTTTGTGGAAAGTTAAGGTTTGGGGCTCACAGAGAATCTGACAATAGTTCTGAGAGTCAAACACACCACAGTCCGAATCCGACCTTAGGAAAAAGAAGTAAAAAGAAACACTTTCGGCCCTCATAGAATTTGCAGTCAAGGTAGGACAACAGGAGACATACAGACATACATTCTTCGAGAATCTCGAAGAATTAATTTAAATACCATTTGTGTCCTAGCAACCCACAAAGTTGTATCTCCAGCCCGAATCTGACTCCCAAACTCCGACTGCTTACTCTGCACCTCCACGTGGCTCTCATACATACTGAACGTCTTATCTTTGCTTTCCCATCTCTTGTCATAGTTCTCCCCATCTTGGTTGAAAAACCTTCTAAATCACCCTTGATGCCTCTTTTTCTCAATCAACATCCATTAGATTAGGAAACGATTTTTATATCAACCTTGAAAATAGATCCAAAGCCCGATGGCCTCTTAACCACCTCCACAGCTGTCACCCTGATCAGAGGTGCCATCTTGTCACCTAGATTATGGCAACAGCCTCCTAACAGGTCTCCCTGCTTCTATCTTTCCATATTTACAGTCTATTATCAACACAGTAGTCACAACAGTTCTTTCAAAATGTGAGCCAGATCATGTCATTCCTCATTCAAAGTAAAACCAAGTCCCCTAAAATGGATTACATTGATTTGCGTAGGTTTCACACAATTACTCCTATTTTATGGAGAAGAAAACCGATGTCATTCATTAAGTGGCGGGACTGGAACATTACTTTGGGGCTTCAAACACCAAGCCTAACTCTTTCTACTACATCCCATGAAATGGTGAGGCATTTTATTCTTCTGCAGTCCGCTAGAGGTGGGCAGGGTAGAATGCATCAAGTCACAGAGATACTAGTTTTGAAGAGAAAGAAAAGTTGTTTGAAGGGTGCTGGGATGGGGTGGGATTTAAAGGAGCTCATATCTGCTCTTATTTTAGTCAAGGAAGGACGGTGCCCATACTTCCCTTTCAACAACCATATGGACTGTTCAGATCCATGTAAGAGTGACAATGACTGCCCTGGAGCTGAAAAATGTTGTGGTTCCATGTGCGGCTTCGTTTGTGCCGTGCCCTGGACAGGTGAGGACTGGGATATACCTCCCGAAGCCTGCTGGGCTGAGGCAGTCATGCTGTCTCCTAGGCTGACCTTAGAGGTCTTTTGGGAATCTTTACTCTTTTGATGTCCAATCAATATTCTCATGTCACCTTCCTGATCTTGGGAGACTATTGTGCTATTCTTCAAAGACTACCCTGAATGGTATCACTCTCCATTTTTCCCCATGAAAACTTATTTATCCTGAGTCTCATTGCAATGGCCTACAAGGTGACAGTATTGACATATTTATACAAAAACAAAAACAAAAACAGCGGAACCATTGAGTATATTCCTAATAAGCCCTTATGTCTGCACAGAACTTCAAAGCATATATAGCATATTCACATCCTGTAAGGTGTGCTGGAGAGAAGATTGGTAGCAAAATGCTGTTGGGATCAAAGTGAACTCTCCAGCATGTAGAGCTAGTGCTCATTCCCCCACATAGTGCTGAGATAGATAGTATGGTCTTGTCTCAGGGATTGTCAGTGTTTCGAGGTACAGCATGCATGGTGCAAGGAGTCAAAAGCTTTTCAACTGACTTTGACTTTTCTACTGGTTTTCCATGTGGCCTTAGGCAACTCATTTCCCCTGATATTGTCCTCAATTTCTACAGTTTATAAAACAAGGAAGTTCTGGGTAACCTCTAATACTCCTTGTACTTCTTGTGCTCTGGGATTAGATACCCCAAATTCACTAATTCTTGTAAGGGCAGGCAAGAATACCATCAAATTTTACAAGTCAGAAATGGCAAAGACTTTTTGATGCTTCTCAAATTATTAGCCATAGAAAGTTGATACTCTGCCTCCTTCACTCTATTGTTACTCTAGCGGGAAGGGTAAGAGGCTTAATCAGAAGAAAACATTGCTCAGCGTTTTCAAGATTCCCCCAATTTGTCTCAAACTATGATCAAGTATTTCAAGATCAAGTGTCTTGTTTTATCCTATACAGCTAAAACAGGTTTCTGTCCACGAATGCCCTCAGTGTGTCCCAAAATTAATAAACCCGAGTGTCTGAAAGATGAGGATTGCCCACTGATGGAAAAGTGCTGTTCGCGTTGTGGACTGAGGTGCCTAGAACCCGAAAGCTAGAGAGTAAGTAAAAAATATTATTGTCGAAATAATTAATTGTGATTAGCATAATAAAAAAACAATCAATTTTGTCTTGTATCCAGCTACTCTGCCAAATTATCTTATTAAGCATAACGATATGTATAAAGTTACTTCGATTTTATATATAATCATATTATCTGAAAAATACTCATAAATTTGACTCTTATTTGTTCCAACTTCACGACTTAACTTTGTTTTCTTGTCTTCTTATATTACGCAGAATCTCCAAAATAATGTTGGAAATAAAGGTGATGGCAACTATCCCTATGGAGTTTTTTTATTTTAAAGTCAATGTCTTCTGCTGTATAAAATGACATTTGTTGTTGGGTTTGGGTTGTTTCTTTTTTATTCATTTATGGCTGCTATTGGAAATTACTGCTGAATATTAGCAAATTCATTTTAGGCATCTAGTCATATAATAATTTTTCTTTTACAATTTGTTGATATAATAACTTACATTATTAAATGTTCATATGTTGAACCATCCTTGTATTTCTAGAATCACCTTAATCATATGGAGGTATACTTGTATTAATATGCTGTTGGTTCTTTTAGCAAATAGTTTATTTAGAATGTTCACATCTACAGTCAAAAGAAAAATAGGTATATGACTTTTATTTGTTCTGCTATTCGAGTCATACTACTTTCAAAAAAACAAGCATGGGAAACTAGTTAGGAAATTTCCCTACTTTTCCAATGATCTGCAATATTTTTAATAATATATCAATTCTCTGCTTCTTTAAGGTTAGACAAAGCTCCAAAAGCATCTAGATAAGGTTCCTTCTATAGTGGTGTATTTTAACTAATTTTTTTTTGTACTTCATTTTATAGCCTGTACAAGCTCTCTAAATCCCCTTCTGTAATTTTTGTCTTTTATATTTTGCTAAAATGGATCCCATTTTCTCTCTATTTTCAAATGTATTGTTTCAGAGTACTATATTCTCTATTTAATCCTTTTCATATCTTTACTTATGGTTAATGTTTTCATACATACATTCAGATTTCCACCCCCCACACCTATGCACCAGCCATTCAATCCATTTACTCACCTATCCATCCACTCATCTAGCACTCTAACTGACATACCTTTCAACTTATCTATCTTCCCATCCATCTTTTCACCCATATGTCCATCCATTTACATTTTCACTCATCCTCCTTCTACCTTTGCTCATTTTAAATACAGCATTTCTTCCATCTACCTATTATCTACCTATCCATCTTACACACACACACACACACACACACACGCACAAACACACACACACACACACACATCTCTACCACCTATCAACATACTTCCCCATCATTTCTATACCATTTCCCCTTCATCTACCTACCAATTCACTCATCTATCTTCCATTTAAACAACTTCCATCAGTATACCCACTCATCCCATCAATAACCTAACCATCCTTATATTCAACCCAATCTACTTCTTCCTTCACCCAGCCATTCATCCATCCATCCTTATCCATGCACTCATGCACCCAATTATCCATGCTACCCTCACCCATCCATCTTCTTACTCATCCAACCATCCTCCCATTCACTACCCTATGAGCCATTCATCCATCCATGTGTCTACCTACCAATCTCCCACCTATCTTGCTCATCCAGCAAAATGTACTGAGTGTTTATTCTGGGCCTATTCATGTTCTAAGCACCAGGTTCTAGGTGTAGAT
>NW_011888928.1:1828708-1856397 GCF_000151845.1 Pteropus vampyrus
ATTTCTATACCATTTCCCCTTCATCTACCTACCAATTCACTCATCTAGCTTCCATTTAAACAACTTCCATCAGTACACCCACTCATCCCATCAATAACCTAACCATCCTTATATTCAACCCAATCTACTTCTTCTTTCACCCAGCCATTCATCCATCCATCCTTATCCATGCACTCATGCACCTAATTATCCATGCTACCCTCACGCATCCATCTTCTTACTCATCCAACCATCCTCCCATTCACTACCCTATGAGCCATTCATCCATCCATGTGTCTACCCACCAATCTCCCACCTATCTTGCTCATCCAGCAAAATGTACTGAGTGTTTATTCTGGGCCTATTCATGTTCTAAGCACCAGGTTCTAGGTGTAGATCTGTTCAATGCAACTCGGAGTTCATTCATGGACACAGATATGAAACTCAGCACAGGGAACAACATAGAAAACCGGTGACAGGAAGTTAGAGCACATGACAAGTCTTGGTCTAATGAACAAGCAGAAATTTCCAGGTAAAAGACATCTACCTTGGTGCTCTTTGGAGTCCCTCATTCTAAGTCCAGGACTGGTCCTAGAACAGAAGTATGGCGAAGGCAGAGGTAGGGCACCGTAACCATCAATGAGGAGAGATAAGGAGAGGAGGGACAAAGACCCAGGCAGATCCCTACCCAGGCTTCACCAAGAAATTAGGTGAGGGAAGGGCCCCAAAATGTCATTTATCCCAGGCCCAAAGACATAAATTTTATCTCACCTACTTGGAAAGTGAGATCCTTGGATAGGACGGGAAATTAGGCAAGATGGAATGGGATAGAACAACTAGAAATTCTGAGTTTTCATTTACTTTCAAGAAAATTTAGAGAAAGATTCACCTTATTTGGGGGCCATGGGACCCATTGGACATTTACAGACTCTGTGGGTCTTCAGCCTCTGTCCTCACTAAAGACATCACCTTCATTCTCTTTAGACACACTATTCCTCTCTACCTTCAACTCTATAGTAAAATATTATATCCACACCAGTATAAGAAGATTCCGTAGTGACCAGTGGCAAGAGCTTAAATGCTCAGCTCCCTCTTAACTTTATCTCTGACACTCGCTGAGTGACATTGAGTCAGCATCGTCACTATTCAGGGCCTTATGGTCTCTATCTGTAAGATGAGAAAATGAGACTTGATGGTCCTCAGAGTCCTTCCACCTCGACACTTCAGCTTTTCACTCCCTCCTGGGCTGAGACGGCGCTGCTTAAGACGTCTTGGTTGTTCATTAGAAATTCCATTCCCTGGACTCTTTCTGGGTTCTAGTGAGATCGTGATGTTGGTGAGATGCGATTTTTTTTTTTTTAACGCCTACAACACCAGGTCTTCCTAGGTGGTCTCCCATCCAAGTACTAACCAGGCCTGACCCTGCTTAGCTTCCAAGATCAGACAAGATCGGGCATGTTCAGGGAGGCATGGCCATAGACTTAGATGGGATTCTGTAGTGTAAGTGCTTGACATCAAGCTTTTGATTTCAAGGGCATCCATTTTGAATAAACATATTGCCAGATATATGATACAGATATTAACAAAATAACTACTAGATAAGGAACCAGGCTCCTCCCACCCATGAAGTTCCCTTAGAGAGCCCTGAGTACCCTAGATAACTGACCTCTTGAGTGACTCTGTCTCTCTCTTCCCATGCCCTAATTCCCACTTTTATGCTTTAAATTCTCTAATAAAGAATGAACCTGTGAAACCCAAGACACCCTACACTTGGACCTTAATAAAGGCAGAGCCCCAGATCTGCACTGTCTCCCCTCCCTCCGCCCTCAACCTTGCTGTGTGGCCCTCCAGGCTGCCATGTACCCTCCAGGATCTGTGAGTAATAAATGTTGTTCTTCAAAGTTCCCTAATGGTTTTGTAGAGGAGAGTCCTGCAATCATAATAAGAACCACGGGGCTGGTCCAGCCACAACATTGGCCCTTGCGGTGGTAGGGAGGGCTGTCTGTGGGGCTTAGTACAAGAGTAAATGCAGCCGTGCCTGAGTGTCTCAGGCATTCCTAGCCAAGAACATCACTACCAATAGGCTAAGGGGCTCTGTCTGTGATCTTAAATTTTGTGACTATATAGCCACTCGCTGATGATAAAGCTGGATTTGTCTAGCTTCTGTCCAACAGGTAGGAACGTTCAAGAACAAAGTTTGGCCCCAAAGTGCAATACTTAGTTAGCGAAGAAAATGGGAACTCTACAGATGACATTCACTCTTTGAAGAGTGTCTCTTCCTCTAGGAAGACTGACTGGCTTGTGTTGTGGATCCCGTGGCTGTTAGAAAGCTGCCAAGTAGTTCAGCACGCACTTGCCAGCAGCCCTGCCACTGTTCCAGTTAAAATCCGGCATTATTGACCTTTATTGCATTGTAGTCTCTTAGGAAGCGCTCTTCAATTCACAGTTCCTCCTCAGACAACAAGGCATTTGCACCAATGCTGGTAGCTCCTTGTAAGCTCTGACATTCTTTCCTGCTCTTAAAGTAGCACAACCTTGACAAATATTATCTGCACACTCTGCCATCACCCTGCTTCCTCCTCCACACCGCACTCTGTGGTAACATCTTTACTCTTTGGCCTTAGTCAAAGAATATGAGTGACCCAGAGAGAAAAGGGAGAAAGATGGGAGGAAAGTGTGGGAGAGAGAGAAAGAGGCACAGAGAGCCTGGGGGACCCACAGAAAAAGAAAAAGTCAGACATAGACACAGAGAGGCACAGAGAAACAAAAGAGATACCAAGAGATCCAAAAGACACATTGTCAGAGACAAACAAAAGCAGTGTGCCAGTTAGTGTGCAGATAAAATGAGAAATAACTGAAGATTGAGGACACTCCACAACTCTCAGAATTACGAAGATGACTCCATTCACTCCTAAGGTAGCCTGGAAAGTGAGACAAGCTTTGCCCACTCCCCCTCATTGACCAGAGGGCCCAGGCCAGCCTAAGTGGCTAAGGATCAGGAGCCATCCAATAAGAGACCCTTCCCCAGTGCCGTGAGCTGTAGATGCCAACTAGTCATATTGATGATCTCAAGAACTTGGTGTTCCCAGCAGAAGGGGGTGGCTGGCTTGACTCCAGATCGCAAATCCCAGATACAGACTACTGAAGGAATAGGCTGGACAAAGGCAGCCAGACATTTTCGTGTTCTGGAACCGCCAGACAAGTCAGCTCTTCTTCAGAATGGTGTCTCCCGGACTTGTGAGCATCCTGGTGCTTTCTATCCTTCTAGTGACTGTCCAGGGGCCAAGTCTGAGTGAATGGCTCTTTCCCAGTAAGTACTGGGGCCTCAATACCTGTCCTGGAGAGAAGAAAGTTTGCTGGGAGGAAGGACCAAGGAAAAATTATTTCTCAGACTTGAGTTGCTTTTCACCATCTTAGCCCTGGCCCTGGGTTTGGGAAAGAGGGGGAGGTATTTGGAATATTTCTTCCTATTTCGCTCTCTGTGGAAGATCTCTTTCACGAATGCAAGAATCCAGACCTAAGGCAAACCCCACTTTCAACATCTTTGAAGTAGAGGGTCTTTCTTGGGGCCAGGAGGTGAGAGGGTGGGAAGAGCCACAGGATATAGCATTTGTGGGAGGGACTAGGAATCTGCAAAGCCTAAGGGATCTTCCCCTCACTCCACCACAAAATAGCCCCCTTTCTCTGGGCATCATCCCTATTGACTTCTGATTCTTTCAAATACAGTCCTATAAAGGATTCCTGGATCCCTAAGTGTTCCTGACTTTGGGATAAAGGACGGTATCTAGACATTCCTTTGAACTTAAGACAGTAATACTCCATGACTATATAGTAATAATGATAATTGTTACCATTTACAGAAAATAGGAGTTTAAAGAGGAATATGAAGTCAGACTTGGTGGGTCCAAATTTTGGTCCCACCACTTAGTAGGCATGTAAGCTCGGGTAAGTTACTTAAATCCCATATGCTTCAGTTTCCTCATCTGCAAAATGGGGATATTAATGAAACTTACTTCATAGAACTATTATGGGGATTGAATGAGAAAGCACATTTAAAATGCTTAGAAGATGCTTGGCTTATGGTAAATACTTAACAAATGTTAGTTACTGTTACTGTGCATCAGTTGTTATGATTATACTTTACACACTTTGTCTCATTTCTTTCTCACAACTCTGTAAGGCTAAAACGATTTTACGAATGAAGAAATCAACGTTCAGAGAGGGGATCTATTAAACCAAGAGTTAGAATTTAAAAACCCAGTCTGAAGCCAGGGTCAGTGATCTATTTATCACTGTACAAGAGCGCCCCCCAGAGGAACTTCCAAACACTGACTCCTCCACGCCCAAATGAGCAGGTTCATTTAGGCCAGTGGCTTTCCATAAGGCGATTTCGCCTTCCTGGGGGCATTTGCAATGTCTGGAGACATTTTTTGGTTGTTACAACTGGGGAGTGCTACTGGCATCCAGTGGGTAGAGGCCAGGAGTGCTGCTAAACATCTTACAATGCACGGGAAGGCCCTTCCCCTCCCATCAAATGATTATCCAGCCCAAATGTCACTAGTGCCAAGGTTGAGAAATCCTTCCAAAGGATGAGACTTGGGGGTGGGACTAGGGATGGGTTTAGAAGGTAGAGAGAGTCGTGTGGGCAGAGCTGGGAAATGAGTGAGCACACCTTGAGGAAGAGGACTTCTGGGGATAAGCAAAGCAAAAGCAGACTTTCTGACTCCCCAGGCATGCCTTGGGTCTGGGGAAGAGTGGGCATTGTACCCTCTAAGACTCGTGATTGAAAGATTGTCCCTTTCCTAGGGAGATGCCCCAGAATCCGAGAGAAATGTAAATTCAAAGAAAGAGATGAATGTAAAAAAGACAGACAATGCCCGGAAAACAAGAAGTGTTGTGTCTTCAGTTGCGGAAAAAAATGTTTAGACCTCCAACAAGGTAATGTTTAGGCCCTCAGAAGAACCTATCCTTCTACCCATGCCCTCGCTTTCTGCCCATCTGGGCTGGCATTGTCCCTCGTTCGCTAAGGGCTGGTCTCTGAGCAAGGCGGGAGACCCAGAATCTCCATTCAGCACTGTCCCTGATATGATGTCTGACATTAAGTGATATCTTCATTCTGTCTGGGCCTCAGTTTCCCCATTCAAAGACGGGTGCAGGGGTGGGACTGAACTGGGTGATCTCTTGACTACTTTTTATTCTTATTATTTTCTGAGTCCCCACGTAGCCACTGTTGGCCCACTGTATTGTTGTTGCAAGTGATAATGAAGCAGTATGTACAGCTTTGCTTTTTGCTCCAGAGTGATCATCTCTCTGCCTATACAAATCTGACTCATCACCAGGAAACCTCCCTGAACCACTCCAGACCACAGGGTTTTTCCTTTGTTGCCGCAATATTCATTCCATACCCATCTCCCTGGGTCCCAGAAAGACTATCAAAGATACTTTCTTTATTCATTTAACAAATATTTATCAAATGTCTCTGAGACTCATAATAGGTTATGACCACTGTGATCAGGGAGGTTGGAGAAAACTTCCCTGAGAAAGTAAAGCTGGAGCTGAGTTCAGAAGGGCAGGTAGGAAATTTAGGCCAAAAGTAGGTGGAAGGGCTTCCCAGGCACAAGGAATAGCATGTATTCAATACTGGGCCCTAGGAAGTATGAGCATGGTGTACAGAAAAAAAGATAGTAGGTAGGTAATGTCTGGTGGGCTAGAGTCTCATTTTGATCCTAAGAGCAATGAAAATCCATTGAGGAAGGCGGTGACATGACCGGATGTTTACTATGCCTACAGAGAAGGAACAGAATGTCTTCAAGGACTTCAGGATGAAAGAAAATAGTAGCTTGGACTAGAGAGTTAGCTGAGGGGATGGAGAAGAGTGAGATGTGTTTGAAAGGTATTTAGGATGTAAAGTAAACAGGACTTGACAATGGAACAGAAGGAGAAAGCGGGAGGATGGTAAGTCGTTCATTTGCCTGCAGGTGAGGGATGCTGAATTCAGACTTCCTGAGTTCAGATCTTAGCTCCGGTTTTCACCAGCCTATTTGTCTTGGGCAAATTATCAGCTTTCCCTTGCTGTCCCTCAGTTTCCTCAGATAACAAAAGGACCAATGTTAAAGGTTATTTGGAAGAGCCAATCCGTTGATGACATGAAGTGCTTAGAGCATTGCCTGACATATAATAGCCTTGTGACACGTAGGAACTTGAATTATTTGTCATTTGTGACCAGGAGCTTGTAAATAGCAGAGGCCATGCCTTTTCTTTGTATCTTAAAGCATCTAGCACATAGTAGGTATTCAATGAATGACTTATTCAATCCAGGTCAAAAATTCTTTATTCATTCATTGTTGTACCCTCAACATTCTGCCGGACCACCTGCTAGGAATGGGGTTTCAAGATGATATCAGAGACAATCCTGTTCATTAGAAACTCACAGCCTCACAGATGAGACCAAAGATGTAAATAAATGACAAACATGCTCATGAGAGTCAAAGGACCATAGGAAAATGCAGGGTCAATTCAGGCACCTGTGATGTGTGAGATGTAGAATAATGTCAGAGACACATTAGAGGAACTGATGTCTGAGAAAGGTTTTGAAGGGAGAATAGGAGTGTCACTAACAAACAACAGTGGGGTGGGCAGAGGGAATATGGAGTGAGGTGCAGAGTGTGGCACAGCATGGCACGTTAAAGGTTGCAAGAGATCAGAAGGGTCTGTGGTAGGGGAGGAGGCCAGAGCCACTGGCAAGAGCCAGGTCATGAAGGGCCTGTGGGTCATGGGAAGACCTTGTCATGAAGTCTAGCTCTTTGCTGTGGAAGGATGTGATCAGCTTCGTTTCAGATCCATCAAGTCCTGCTCTCTGGTGGGCAGCATGAAGGATGGGTTGGAGGGGCCAGGGACAGAGGCAGGAAGTCAATTTGAGGCTATCTCAACAGCCCAGGCATGAGACCCTGAGACTTAAATTAAAGAGAGTGGCAGATGTGGTACATATATACAGTGGAATATTACTCGGCCATAAAAAGAATGAAATCTTACCATTTACGACAACACGAATGGACCTAGAGGGTATTATGCTAAGTGAAATAAGTCAGACAGAGAAAGACAAATGCCATATGAGTTCACTTATATGTGGAATCTAAAGAACAAAATAAATGAACAAACAAAACAGAAACAGACTCATAGATACAGAGAATGAACTGAGGTTTACCCAGTGGGATAGGGGTTGGGAGGGCTGGGTGAAAAAGGTGAAGGGATTTAGAAGTACAAATTAGAGTTATAAAAATAGTCACAGGGACGGCAAGTACAGCACAGGGAATACAGTCCATAATATTGTAATAAATATGTATGATGTCAGGTGGGTACTAGACTTATTGGAGGATCAATTCATAAGTTACATAAATGTCTAACCAATATGCTGTACACCTGGAACTAATATAATATTGAATGTCAACTGTAATTGAAAAATAAATAAGTAAATAAAATTTAAAGAGAGTGACAGAGAAGCAAACCACAAGGGAGTAAAAATCAACAGGACTTAACAGTTTAGCTGGGGGATTTACCCTCAGGGAACTCATTGTGTAATTCGGACCTATGTCAGTTTGTTAAGGCTGCTGTAACAAAGTACCACAGACTGGGTGGCTTAAACAGCAGGAATGTATTGTCTGACAGTTCTGTAGGCTAGAAGTCCAAGATCAAGTGTTGGCAGGGTTGGTTCTTTCTCAGAGTATGAGGGAGAATGTGTTCCATGGCTTTCCCCGAACTTCTGATGGTTTGCTGCTAGTCTTTGGTGTTCCTTGGCTTGTAGACCTGTCTTCATCTTTACATGGTGTTCTCCCTATGTGTGTCTGTGTCCCAGTTTCTCCTTTTTATAAGGACATCAGCCATATGGGAGTAGGGATGCATCCTATTCCAGCATGACTCATCTTAACTAATTACTTCTGCCACTACTCTGTTTCCAGATAAGGTCACATTCTCAGGTACCAAGAGTTAGGACTTTAACATATGAATGGGGGTGGCTTGAGACAGCAATTCAACTGGTAGCAGGGCTGAAGCTAACTGCAGGAAGAAAAGGTGCTTGACCATGTGGAAAACCACCCCCTGCTTTCCCTGCGTGGACTTGCCCTTGCTCACGATCCCCGCAGTCTTTTCTTGGCATGGTTTGGAGGGCAGAGTAAATGGCTTATAATGTGTCATTTTCAAGGCACTTCCATATCTTTCATCCATTCAGGGTGTATTTATTGAGCAGAGCTACTCTCTCTGCCAGGCACAGTGGAGCTCACAGCTTAGAAGCCCTTGAGGGTGGCTTCGCTTGCACCTCAGGGCAGCCCGGTGCAGCCAGCAGGGTGGGATTTTGCATTCCCATTTTACAGAAAAGAAAGTCCAGGACAAGACAGGTAACATTCCGGAGCTCAACTGGCACACACTGAATTAGGAGCAGAGTCTTGAAACCAGAGCCTTCTTACTCTCAGGGGAGACAATGAGGCCAGAAGAAAAAGGGAGGACCAGTGTTCTCCTGGGATGTTGACACCCACAAAGCTCCACTTTGGAGCCCCCCTGCAAACGTGCACGATGCATCATTGAAGCTGGGCCTCCGAGGTATGTGTAATAAGGCGTAAGGAGCCTACTCAGTTTCATCTATGGCAGTTGCTGGTGGGACAATAACGGCTGCATTTTTTCGAGATAGGCACTCTAAGCTTTCAACTCTGGGGTCTTCCCGCAGATGTATGCAAGATGCCAAAAGACTCCGGCCCCTGCATGGCTTTTTTTCGTCGTTGGTGGTATGATAACCATAATGATACCTGCTTCAGCTTCATCTATGGCGGCTGTCAAGGAAACAATAACAACTTCCAAACCAAAGACATATGCCAGAACATGTGCCTCAAAAAACGTGAGTCCCAAGGGCCCCAGGCTCCCATGCTCTCACCAGAGCCATGCGGGGATGTCTGGGTGTTGGCAGGTCCATTCCAGGAGAGCCACATCCTCGGCAGACCAGGAGCTGACAGAACCAGCTCCATTCAGGAGGCAAGAATACATCTCACAGAGGGTTAGACAGTGGTTTCTGGATGCTGAAGTTAGGAAGGGATGTGAATCAAAGCTGGCAAGGATGAGGGGTGGAGGGAAGATGCAGACTTGCTAAAATCTCAGAGACCCAGCTTCAGAGAGGTTACAGGACAGCCACTCTCTCACTGGATATGTTGACCATCCACCCCAGGCCGTCAATTTCCAGCCCATCAATTTTTTCATTACAGCTCTTTGCTAGCAATCCACTCTTACCCATATCCCATTTTTTCTTTAAGGAGATTTATAGATTCCCAAAGTTAAACCATTTCCTTTTCATGTCCTACGGAAAGATGTACAAACATAAACTTCAAGACTAGTTCCAAAGATGAGCTGAGCTCAAGATGTTCAGCTGATCGTGTCTTACATTCTCAACAGGCTTAAAGACTATACATGCATGAGAATACGCCAGAACAACCCCCAGGATTTGGCTCGGATCCAAGGCTCTTTGTCTGTGTGCCCGACAGATGCTGTAGGGTGGTTTCCACTGCTCCACTCCCAGCATTTCAAGGCCTCAGCCCTTCCCCAAACTGAACCCCAGGGTCTGCCTCCCCTTTCCCCTTCTCAGCCTCCTTTCATACACAATATCAGCCTGTTTTGATGCCATCTCTATGCCTCCTTCTTTTATGTTCGACTTCTGGAGCCCCCTGTTTATACCTGTGTAGCTCCCAATTTTTCTCAATAAAGTACTCTGTTTGGCCCTGCGCCTCTGAGGCTGAATAATTCACATCTGTTGGCACATCATGGTTTGTGGAGAGTAAAAACTTATTGAGGCTTCTGGAGACACCATTAAACGGAGTGAAGAAAATCAGCACCTTGAAAGTTGAGAGCCCCGGGGATATTGTTATCCTCTGTTTCTTCAAAAAATTGTAAACCCTTTTAAGACAAGGGTCCACAGGCATTACCTTAGTTTGGAGCCCCCAGAAACCAATCCTAAGGCAAGGGCGTAAGTGAAAGTAGTTTATTTGGGAGATGACAGTAGCGGGTAGGGCGAATGATGCAGGAAAGAGAGGAGTCGATTATGAGCTCGTTACCACCGTGGGAAACGGTAGCTTTATCCCACTGGGGACCTTCTGTAAAACATGCCTCCACATTTTCTTCATCTGCCTCCAGTTATGGGGAAGCCACAGCATGTGTCCACTGATTCCCATCCCCTACTGGATGCCTGGGGGTATGAAATCCCTCATTATTCCAGACTTTTCTGCATGTAAGCTAAGCAAGCTCCCAGGAGCCAGAGAAAACCCACAGCATTGACGTAAAGACTCTGATGCTTGAAGCAGAAAGCTATCACTGCTTCGTGCACTGGATATTATTCTGCCATAAGAAGGAACGAGGCATTAATGCATGTTACGCTGTGGATGAACCTCAGAAACATTATGCTAAGTGAAAGAAGCCAGACACGAAAGGTCATACACGCTATGATGTCATTTATATAAAGTATCCAGTGTAGGTAAATCCACAGAGGTAGAAAGTAGATAAGTGGTTGCCAGGGGCTGGAGGAATCTAGGGGAAAATAGAGAGTGACTGCTAACGGGTATGGGGTTTTCTTTTGGAGCAATGAAAATATTTTGAATTAATAAAATGAAGATAGTGGTTACACAACATTATGAAGATACTAAAAAGCTGCTGAAATATTCGCTTAAAAAATGGTTACTGTTATCTGATGTGAATTCTACCTCAATTAAAAAAAAAAATCGATCAGGGGGAAAATGTGCACCAGAACTGTCTCCTACAGCTGCAGGTGAGCTTAGAGAACATCTTACTGATGCTTCAGGCCTTACATTGGAAACTTCAAAGGAACGATCTTCAGGCCACTCCCACTGATGCAACGGGCTCTGAGGTCATAACTGACATCTATTATTACCTTCTGCATCACCGATTCCAAACCGCTCTAGATAATGGAACCTCTCTGTTCGCTCTAATATTCTCTCCTACTTTCAAAGCACCATGACCTTGACAGATACTCTGGAAGGTTGAGTTCAATCTGGAATTAGCCTGTCTCCTTCTCTATATGCTATGCATGACAATACCTTTACTCTTTGACCATAGTTAGGGGGGTGGGCCAAAGAGAAGAAAGGGGAAAAAGACAGAAAGGAAATGGAAAGGCAGAGAGAAAGAGACCCACACAAGAAAAAGAGAGAAAGAGAGGCACAGAGTAAAAGAAAGAGGAACAGAGAGAAGAAAAACAGTGTGAGAAAAATAAGCAGACACAAACATAGACATGTTTGGAAAAGAGAAAGAATGGAAAGAAAGTCGAGAAGTAGGCTATTCTTGACTTCCAAACTCTCCCTGAAAAATGGAAGCCCCGGTGATCGAACACCCCCTCTGTGAAAGGAGCCCCCAGATAAGCATCGCCTGCTCTCTCTGGTTGACCAGAGAGCCAGCGAGAGCCTCAGCTCGCTGAGGATTTTGTGCTACCTATAAGAAACCCCTTCCCCCAAGTTGGTCCTGTGGGTGCCAGTTAGTCCCACCTATGGCCTCAGGGAGTTGGTGTTCCCCAGAGGCGGGAGGGCGGCTGGCTTGTCTCCAGCAACATGTGGCTCCTGGAGTGTTAGGCTGTGCCAGGACCGTCAAAAGCTCAGAGGCAGTTGCTGCTCAGAAGTAGTTCTTAGTTTTGGTGCCACTGGCCAGGCTGGCCCCTCCTAAAATGGGGCTCTCGGGACTTCTACCAATACTGGTGCCATTCATCCTTCTGGGGGGTGTCCAGGAACCTGAGCTGGTTCAGGGGTTCTTTCACAGTAAGTACTGGGGACTCAGCCCTTCCAGTAGAGGAACAGAACTTGGCTGGGAGGAAGGAACAAAGAATTCTAGGGCTGAGGAACGCTTAGATCCCCACCTCAGCCTGGGATCCCGGGTGGGAGAGGGGAGATGTTTGGGGTCATCCTTTCAGCCCCCTTCCTCCTGGTAAGATGTCCTCGGTGAATGCAGGAGTCTGAGTCTGTGGCAACAGACTCTCCACTGTCATTCTGAGAGGACATTTCACTTCATGGAAGTTCCTGGACCTGGAGCTCATGACAGGGACTAAGAGAACTTGGGAAGCTTTAGGGTCTTTCTCATAAGAAAGGCCACTCCCGCAGCACCACCCCCACCAGCTTCCCAATCTTCCCGTTGTAGCCCCCCAAAGCCTTCCCACACCGACACCCACAGGGGATTCTTGCCTTTAGGGGTAAAGAATGGTCTCTGGAAGTCTCTTGAAATGGTGAGATGTGAAGACCCCTATAATTCGCAGCTAAATATATAGCACAGTCAGACAGCAGTGGAGCCATACATCGCAGGTTCATATCCTGGCTCCGTTCCTTAGTAGTCATATGACCTTGGGCAAGTTCACATCTCCTCCCTGTGCTTCAGAGTCCTCTGTTTATAAAATGTGAATATTAAGAGGGCTCACCTGTAGCGCCGTAATGAGGACTAAGGGGGAAAGGACCAGTGAGCATTTCATCAGTGCTAGTTATTGTTATCATGTTCCAGGCAGCTTGACAATGGCTTGACAAGCTTTGTCACATTGATCCTCAAAACAGTGCTGTAGGCAAGATGAGGGAATCAAGGTTCAGAGATGGTGCCTGCCTTACCAAGGGTTGTGCAGAATTCAAAAGCCTGGTCTTCTGACTCCGGAAACAAAGATCTCTGTCACCAAGACCTGTGGCGCCCCCGTCCGCACGCAAGGAGCTTCCAAACACAGGAAGCAGAGTGATCAGGGCCATCTTAGGGGAGAGCGTCCTTTCCCCTGAAACTCTCTGGGCCGTGGGGGTAGGGGTAGGGCTGGGTTTAGCAATAAGATAGTGAGTCATTATGGGGTTCGGGGTGGGGGCAGCAGTGTGAAAATCGTGAGCACTCTGAAGGTCCCTACTTTCCTGCGCCATGAAGTGCAGACAAGTTCCCCTGATTCTGCAGTGGTGCCATGGACCTATGACTGGAGGGCTCTGGCCCCTTCAAGGTCCCCTCTTCCCCTCCCTCAGGACTGTGTCCCAGATCGAGAACAAAATGTGAAATCCAAGAAATAAATCAGTGTACGAAGAGCAAACACTGCCCGGAGAGGATGAAGTGTTGCAAGTTTAACTGTGCAAAGAAATGTTTAAACCTTAAAGAAGGTAACTCACAAATCCCTCGAACTCTCCAAAGCCCTCCTCCCCTGCCCGCACTTTCAGCCCAGCTGCATCGGCATCATTGGACCCTTCCCCTGCTTCACTGATGGCTGGTGTCTGACCAAGGGTCTGGGTGTGTCTTCTACTTGATACAAATCCTACCAGTGCTAGACTGGGGTGGGTGTGGGGATCATGGTTTTATTTCATTTATGCTGCTATTGAGGTGTGTGATATGAGTAATATCATTTTCCTTTTATGGGCTTTAGTTTCCCTAGCTGTAAGGAAGATGAGGGCATTAGACCACATGGTCTCTTGGTTGAGCTTCGTGATCCTCCGAGATGCCAAGAAGCCGTGAAGTCCCATGAAATGCTGCTATGGTGTCAGGTGATAGGATAGCTATAAGAGACACGTACACAATTTTTATTTCCTGGCTTTTTCCCCTCCAGGCCTCTCTGTCTATATAAATCCGGGGTGCCTTCCCTAACCACCTTTTTCTCTCTGCCCATATCCCTGGGCTTTAAAGAAGACCGTCAAGGAGTATTCATCCATGCATGCATTCCACAAACATTTACAGGCGCCCCTGACACACCGTGAAGGGCTTCCCTTGCTCAGTGGAACTCAGGGAACTCAGAAAAGGTTTTCCTGGAAAAGGGATTCGTGATTTAACATCTGAAAGATCTTAAACTATAAGGTTATAAGGAACTCTATTTGTACCTCACAGCACTATGCACAAAACAGTTGCTCTATAAATGCTTCTTGAAGTTCAAGATACATTAGATCATTTTTTTAAATCTTTTTTCTTTTTTATTATTAAAAATTATTGAGGTAACATTGAGCAACAAAGTCCAATAAGCTGGAAGTGTATGATTCAACGGCATGTCGTAAATATATCGCAATATGTGTTCACTGCCCATAGTTAGTAAACATTCCTGAAGCATCCACTCGATGCCAAATTATCTGCTAAGAACTTGTGTACCTAGATGACATAGGGCATAAATCTCACATTCTCATGGAAGTGTCAGAAAATATAAACAAATAACTACATAGAAGTGGTAAATGTTTGTGCAAGATTGAGAAGCAATCAAGAAAAACAAGGGGTAGAGAGTAGAGCCAGGAAAGACATCATAGAAGCGTTTGATGTCTGAGAAGGGTTTTGAGGCGTGAAAAGCAATGCACCCTGTGAGCAAGGGTGGGGTGGACATTCTAGGCATATGCTGCTCTGAAAGTATCACACATGTGCCTTTGCACATGCCTGGGATGTTCTCTAGGGAGCAGGCACCCAAACTGCTCTACCCTGCAATCTCCCTGCAGACATATGCAGTTTGCCAAAAGTAGAGGGCCCCTGCATGGCCTACATTCCACGCTGGTGGTATGATAGAAATACTCAGATGTGCTTCAGATTCATCTATGGTGGTTGCCAAGGGAACAATAACAACTTCCAATCTAAATATGTCTGCCAGGACATCTGCCAAAAAAAATGTAAGTCCCAGGGGTCCCAGACTCCCATGCACACCAGGGCCATGCTGGGAGGTCTGGGTCTTGGCTGGTCTATTCCAAGAACTTGGCAGGTTTGGAGCTGATATAACTAATCCAATCAGGAGGTAAGATGGGACCTCGCATGGGACAAGTAGAGGATGTTTTGGGAAAAAGAGGGTGGGAAGGGAAGCAGTAGTCACAATTGGCAAGCATAAAATGAATAGGGGTGCAGAGAGGAAGCGGAAGGGGTGGAGTGTCCAATACCAAGTCAGGAGAAGGCCCAGTGAATCAGCCCAGCGCTAGGCACCAGGCACCAGCCAGTCACTCTAGGCCTTTACTTCTCACCAAATCTCCTCACTGATTCTCTTCCTTTTCTTTCTTAAGGTGAGTATAGCCTGGACAATCACATGCTTTACTGACCAAACCAAGAAACCAGAGAGAGTGAAAGGAGGTGCCACTAATCATTATACTGGAACAACAGGCATAAACGGGGACTCTACTGGAAAACCAAAACACACGATCACTCTAGGAGCCCCCAAAGTCACTCCACTGTGACTTTGTCCTGTGAAAAGACGTAGAAATGTTCTCACTTCCCTTTTTCCACTAACTGCAAGATTCAGTTCCTAAGGGGATTAGGGCCTAAGCATCTCATTCTTTTCTATTTTGAGTTGCAGATGTTCGGCTTGTTGTTATTTCAAGGGGAGAGATCCAGGGAGACCCCTCACCTGGCCATGCTTCTGACATCACTTCTCATCCTTTTCTATTTTGCTGTCTCATGGTTTCATCATATTTTTGGATATGATAACCTGAACTGGAACAACCTCCAGGATTTGGCTCATAATCCAGGCTTGCTCCACGTGTGCCTGACTGATGCTCCATATTGGTTTCCACTGGCCAAATCTCAGCTGCCAAGACCTTGGATGTTCCAAACATGAACTCCAGGATTTGCTTACTGCCTTTCCTCCAGTTCAGCGTCTCTTCAAACATAATGTCCTTCACCCTTTGACCCTTTCTCAGTGTGTGACCCCGTCTCTTCAACTTTCAGGGCCCCCATTCATCCTTTGGAAGCCTCCAGCTTTCCCTAATAAAGTGCTCTGTGAGGTCTGATATCTCTGAGGCTGAATAATTCACATCTGCTCCCTGTGTGCAGTTCTCAGAGAAGAAGAAGTCGTTGGGTCTTCAGTGTTGCAAGTTTAACTGTGCAAAGAAATGTTTAAACCTTAAAGAAGGTAACTCACAAATCCCTCGAACTCTCCAAAGCCCTCCTCCCTGCCCGCACTTTCAGCCCAGCTGCATCGGCATCATTGGACCCTTCCCCTGCTTCACTGATGGCTGGTGTCTGACCAAGGGTCTGGGTGTGTCTTCTACTTGATACGAATCCTACCAGTGCTAGACTGGGGTGGGTGTGGGGATCATGGTTTTATTTCATTTATGCTGCTATTGAGGTGTGTGATATGAGTAATACCATTTTCCTTTTATGGGCTTTAGTTTCCCTAGCTGTAAGGAAGATGAGGGCATTAGACCACATGGTCTCTTGGTTGAGCTTCGTGATCCTCCGAGATGCCAAGAAGCCGTGAAGTCCCATGAAATGCTGCTATGGTGTCAGGTGATAGGATAGCTATAAGAGACACGTACACAATTTTTATTTCCTGGCTTTTTCCCCTCCAGGCCTCTCTGTCTATATAAATCCGGGGTGCCTTCCCTAACCACCTTTTTCTCTCTGCCCATATCCCTGGGCTTTAAAGAAGACCGTCAAGGAGTATTCATCCATGCATGCATTCCACAAATATTTACAGGTGCCCCTGACACACCGTGAAGGGCTTCCCTTGCTCAGTGGAACTCAGGAAAGGTTTTCCTGGAAAAGGGATTCGTGATTTAACATCTGAAAGATCTTAAACTATAAGGTTATAAAGAACTCTATTTGTACCTCACAGCGCTATGCACAAAACAGTTGCTCTATAAATGCTTCTTGAAGTTCAAGATATATTAGATCGTTTTTTTAAATCTTTTTTCTTTTTTATTATTAAAAATTATTGAGGTAACATTGAGCAACAAAGTCCAATAAGCTGGAAGTGTATGATTCAACGGCATGTCGTAAATATATCGCAATATGTGTTCACTGCCCATAGTTAGTAAACATTCCTGAAGCATCCACTCGATGCCAAATTATCTGCTAAGAACTTGTGTACCTAGATGACATAGGGCATAAATCTCACATTCTCATGGAAGTGTCAGAAAATATAAACAAATAACTACATAGAAGTGGTAAATGTTTGTGCAAGATTGAGAAGCAATCAAGAAAAACAAGGGGTAGAGAGTAGAGCCAGGAAAGACGTCATAGAAGCGTTTGATGTCTGAGAAGGGTTTTGAGGCGTGAAAAGCAATGCACCCTGTGAGCAAGGGTGGGGTGGACATTCTAGGCATATGCTGCTCTGAAAGTATCACACATGTGCCTTTGCACATGCCTGGGATGTTCTCTAGGGAGCAGGCACCCAAACTGCTCTACCCTGCAATCTCCCTGCAGACATATGCAGTTTGCCAAAAGTAGAGGGCCCCTGCATGGCCTACATTCCACGCTGGTGGTATGATAGAAATACTCAGATGTGCTTCAGATTCATCTATGGTGGTTGCCAAGGGAACAATAACAACTTCCAATCTAAATATGTCTGCCAGGACATCTGCCAAAAAAAATGTAAGTCCCAGGGGTCCCAGACTCCCATGCACACCAGGGCCATGCTGGGAGGTCTGGGTCTTGGCTGGTCTATTCCAAGAACTTGGCAGGTTTGGAGCTGATATAACTAATCCAATCAGGAGGTAAGATGGGACCTCGCATGGGACAAGTAGAGGATGTTTTGGGAAAAAGAGGGTGGGAAGGGAAGCAGTAGTCACAATTGGCAAGCATAAAATGAATAGGGGTGCAGAGAGGAAGCGGAAGGGGTGGAGTGTCCAATACCAAGTCAGGAGAAGGCCCAGTGAATCAGCCCAGCGCTAGGCACCAGGCACCAGCCAGTCACTCTAGGCCTTTACTTCTCACCAAATCTCCTCACTGATTCTCTTCCTTTTCTTTCTTAAGGTGAGTATAGCCTGGACAATCACATGCTTTACTGACCAAACCAAGAAACCAGAGAGAGTGAAAGGAGGTGCCACTAATCATTATACTGGAACAACAGGCATAAACGGGGACTCTACTGGAAAACCAAAACACACGATCACTCTAGGAGCCCCCAAAGTCACTCCACTGTGACTTTGTCCTGTGAAAAGACGTAGAAATGTTCTCACTTCCCTTTTTCCACTAACTGCAAGATTCAGTTCCTAAGGGGATTAGGGCCTAAGCATCTCATTCTTTTCTATTTTGAGTTGCAGATGTTCGGCTTGTTGTTATTTCAAGGGGAGAGATCCAGGGAGACCCCTCACCTGGCCATGCTTCTGACATCACTTCTCATCCTTTTCTATTTTGCTGTCTCATGGTTTCATCATATTTTTGGATATGATAACCTGAACTGGAACAACCTCCAGGATTTGGCTCATAATCCAGGCTTGCTCCACGTGTGCCTGACTGATGCTCCATATTGGTTTCCACTGGCCAAATCTCAGCTGCCAAGACCTTGGATGTTCCAAACGTGAACTCCAGGATTTGCTTACTGCCTTTCCTCCAGTTCAGCTTCTCTTCAAACATAATGTCCTTCACCCTTTGACCCTTTCTCAGGGTGTGACCCCGTCTCTTCAACGTTCAGGGCCCCCATTCATCCTTTGGAAGCCTCCAGCTTTCCCTAATAAAGTGCTCTGTGAGGTCTGATATCTCTGAGGCTGAATAATTCACATCTGCTCCCTGTGTGCAGTTCTCAGAGAAGAAGAAGTCGTTGGGTCTTCTAGTGATGCCAAAAAGGGGAGAGAGGAGTATGAAAATCCTGCAGATTGAGAACTCTGGTGACACTTGTCATAAGGTGCTTAAGATCCCAGTTTTGTATACACTAAAGTTTATGAAGTTAGAGTTCCTTTTAAAAATGAATACAAATTCAATTAAAAAGTGAATATTATTTCAAACGAGAAAGAAAATTACAATCGATTGTAAATTTAGAAAAGCTAACAAATATCACAAATTACACAAAATCCATATAGATTAATTATTAATTAATTTTTAATAATTAATTGATTCCTATGGAAAGATAATTCATTCTTTTGTTGAATAGAGCTAACCAAACTATGATTGTATTTTGATTTCGATTGTAGTTGGGCTGCATAAGATACATCCTGAACGTACAGCCGTATATGATATTTGGAGTTCTACCACAGGTTTTTGCCCTTAAAACACAGGAAGTCAAATACATTCTCTCTTGTACAATTTCATCAAAAAAGAAAAAAATGCATGCTGCATTTAATATTGTACATATTGAATTATTGAGTATATTCTTGCTAGTAAACAGGCTTCCATAAGAAGTGATTTTTTTTTTATACTTATAAATTTATGTATCTGATGTTTGGAAGAATTTTCCACAGACAGATTTTTCTGGCTTCATAGATCTCAAAGCTTGTTTCTCTTCCACCGCCTGCATTTTTCTGGGGTGGATACATTCCATTAAAACACAACCTCTAGCTCCATGATGTAGCGTCATCACGTCAGAGAACTGGCACAGTAGTAGGTGACAGGAATTTTGCTAAGAGCCATTCCTACATCAGGACAGAGAGCGTCAACTTATAATACATAGAAGTGACTGAGAACAACCTAAATATAGGCCATTGACTCTAAACTAAATATATCCCCAACTCAACTTCCTTGTAGCTGGATGCCAAAGATGCTAGCAGCCATTCTGTCACCGCCTGACCCAGAAGAAGTGTGACACAGGGAAAGTCAGAGTGGAAAGAGAGGGCAGTAGGACTGGTTATGGTTAGAATATCTTACTTTGACAGATAATACAAATCACGTGACCACGTGAACATATTACTTGGGCCACTCGCAGAGTCTTAAAGGGGCTGCTCAAGTGAGGGGCACTGAAGTTTGAGCTCCATCAACTTCAAGATCCATCTCTAAAAGGGCTGGTGAGTTTGTTTCTTGGGCCTTCAGTAAACGAGACAGTCCCAAGGTACAGCACAAAAATTAAAAAATAGAAGAAAACGGAGAGAGTCTTGAAAGAAGGAGATATGGGGAAGCAAAGAGGAGATGAAGAAAGGAGGGATGAAGAAAGAAAAGATATTGGACCATGGAAAAGTTTAAAAGCTAAGGCACGAAAGGAACAATTTCATCGCAAACAGACACACAAATATAGAAGACCATCTAGTGTCGGCCAGAGGGGAGGAGGATGGGGTGGTGGGAGAAAGGGGTGAAGGGTTAAAGAAGTACAAATTAGTAGTTGATAGATGGTCACGGGGATGGGGAGCACGGCATAGGGGATGCAGACAGCAGTAATGTAATGGCTGGGTGGAGAGCCAGAGGGAAGACAGAGAGTAATCAGCGGGATCATTTCATAAACTATATAAATGTCTAACCAATGTACCGTATACTTGAAACTAATAATAAAATAAAATTTAAAAAAATAAATAATTTAAATTATGTTATACATTTAAATAAAAGAATTTTTAAACTCTTGTGATTTTTAATGCAAAAATAAAACATAATAAAAAATATAATTTTTCATTTAAAAAAAAAAAGCAGGGTGGCAGCCTGACCCCGACCCCGCATGCAGACCCTGAGCTCCCGGCCTCCCCCTCCCCTTCCAGGAAGTCATTATGTGACTAACACATTTTCATCAGATTTCTTGTGATTTACCCTGAAGTATATGTGAGGATGGTGTGCACTGCCAAGAAGTGTGGAATTAGCTTCCAGCCTCCAGCTGTTTTCTTAATCTACGAGAATGACACGAAGGAGAGAAGTCACCAGCACATCCTGCCAGTCCAAAACGTTTCAAAGTTTTCAGGTTGCAACAGAGCTGCTGAACAATTACAGAACAAACCACAACACAAGAGTTACCTGCAACAAGTGCCCCTGAGCCAGCTGGAGATGTTATTTGGTTTTTTACAAAGTTGCTTCTAGGGGCAGAGTTTGGCAGAAAAAAACGGAACAGATTCGACAGGAAACAACCATCGATTCTGAGACCTGAACAAACTAGATGACAAAAAGTTTGCCAAAAGGAAGCGTGTCATGGATGAACTTTTTAAGAAAATCAGAAGAAGGATGATCTACATTTTGTTTAGGACATCGAAGTTAAGTTCCCACAGGATGAATGACTGCAGTCCCGCAGCCAGGACACAGGCTCAGCTGACGAGTTCTGACACCACAACAAAAAATTTATTGGGCTAGCAGAAAATCCATGTTTATACCGAGGACATAAATTGGTTCCAGAAAAAATCTGGAAAGAACACTACATGTACATGTTAGGCCATATTTGGATTGACCGTGTTACTTTTCAAAACCAGGACATGTAGAGTATTTACAGTGTAGGTGTATGAGGAATATGGGAAAAACAGAATATAGGAATCTGCCTTTTAAAAGCTTACAATCTAAGTGGGTGATAAGTCAAACACTTGTGAAAAGCTAAATAACAGTGTTAGGCCACAAAGAGATTGAAGTCTAGTGCTTGGTAAAGGTTAAAGAAGGTCAGAGCCTAGATTACCACAGAGTAGAATAGTCTGGGAAGACTTTGTTTTTAGTGGCGAGATGGGACTTTGCCTGGCCCTTGAAATGGTAGTATTTGGATGGGAGTTTATATAGGATTCCAGCTGAGAGACACTGAGAAGAAAAAAAAATGGAGAAAGGTAGTCAAGAGATAGAAATTTAAAATTTTTATTTGAAAAAAATTTTGAAAACTTAAAAAAAATAAAAATTTTATTTGAGGAACAGTAAGCAAATTATAGTTCCGTAAGATTGGAGGGCATATATGGTTACCAGGGGATTATCCTGTGTGCTTTATGTCTTTATATGTATTTAACTCTGTTTTGTATGTATTTAACTCTGGAGCAGAATAGTGCCCCTGCAGAATGCCCTGCAGCTGCAAGTGGATGTCATTTGATGGACAGCAGGTGAATTCTGCCCCTCGGGTAGCAGGAAATATATACTAAAGGCGTTCTGAAACCCTGAACCTCTTCCCATAAGTAAGAGGCTTGTCTGTAAAATGAGAAATCTACTCACAGCAAATGAACACTAGGTACTGCCAGTTTAGGTCTATTCATGAGTTTAGATCCTACAGAGGATCTTTGTTGAACAAGGTTATATGTGAAGAGATACAAGGTTATATGTGAAGAGATACATCTTTCTTCTTATTAGAATATTATTTCCTTTGTAGAAATCCTAAGTTTTCTACAAAGAAAATTAATACTCATTAAATAAAAGTGTAATAAAAAAAAAGTCAAGGTCCCCACATTCATTCATATGCCTCCTGTATAGAAG
Source organism: Pteropus vampyrus (assembly GCF_000151845.1). Taxonomy (NCBI): domain Eukaryota; kingdom Metazoa; phylum Chordata; class Mammalia; order Chiroptera; family Pteropodidae; genus Pteropus; species Pteropus vampyrus. The sequence continues at coordinate 1,850,681 of NW_011888928.1, forward strand.
TAGAGTCTATATACTCTTGCTTTGATTCTGGGCAAACTCTGTGACTGCAGTAAAGCCTAATGATACTACATGGCTTCCAAAGTTAAACTAGAAACTGTAACTCGCACTTGATCCTCTTAGGATGCTTGTTTGGGGGGCACAGGGGATAGTTGCCATGTAAGAGGTCCAACTTCCCTGAGACAGGCATGCTGGAGAGGCACATGTCGATGCTCTGGTCAACAGCCCCGGCTAAGCCCTGTCTGAGCCAGCAACAGTTTCCAACTACGTGAACAAAAGTTCCCAACCTAAGAGAGCCTTCAGAAGCCCCAGCAGACATCTGACTGCAATCATGTGAAGACCCGAAGAGAGAACCACCAAGCTGACTCCTTCCCAAATTCCTCACCCACAAAATGGTGAGAAAAATAAAATAAAATGGTTGTTTTAATCTAAGTTTGGGGGAAATTTATTCACAGCAAGAGGTAGTAGGTACTTGGAACAAATGGGAAGGAAGTGGGAGGAAAGAGAGAGGAAAGGAGGGAGTGAAGGAGGAAAGGGAGGCATGGAGGAGTCTGGAGGAAGAAGGGAAGGGGACCCCAAAGGACTGGGCAAGATAAGAGGGTGCCGGCCTTGAGAAGGGAGCCCCAGAGCAGGAAGCTTGGTCATCACAGCACATCAAAATCTGGACAGCCCCTCCAAGTAAGTTCATTATTCAGGATGACTTGTATCAAGAGGCTCGTAAAGAGAGTCTGAGATCTATTTACTGTTGAGCAAGACCTTCCCTGACCTCATGTCTGAGTCTCTCCCTCTTTAAAATGGGCTAGTTAAACTGATGACTATTTCTGAAAATGCCATTAGCAAACGCCAACATTAGAATCGCTTGTGGCGGTTGGGGCAGGGGGGAGTTGTATAAAATATGGGTCTCCTAGATCTAGGAAATTGTAATCTCTACAAGTAGAGTCCAAGAATCTGTATTTCAAGCAAGTATTACCAGTGACTTTAAAGTTTCAGAACCTGTGGATTGAATGATATTTAAGAGCCAATCCATCAGTGGGGGAAAAAAAAATTAAAACTTAAGAAGTCTATTGGCTTTTTGCTCCCGTGTAGAAAGAGATGGGGAGAAAATGTTAGAATCATTGAAAGTGGGGGCCAATTAAGGCAGGGTCGTGTTGAAGACCTCCCCCCCCACCGCAAAACACTGCTAGTTTCGTGGTTTTGCAGCCAAATGGTCCCCGTGTGTGGTGTCCCTTCATTTATATTGCCCTTGCCTCTACATCTCTATGAGAGCTAGTCTGTTCTCCTGGGAGGTCTGTCTCAGTCTTGTGTATCTTTATAATCCAGACCAAATTACCCACGAGTCATCATTGGTCTGCATCCTGTGGGAAGAGCACGTATCTGGGAATAAAGAGATCCAAATCTGAATCCCAACTTTGCCCCTGGTTGAACATATGACCTGGTTGGGACGGGGTGGGGTGGAGGAATGTTCCTCCCGGGACCTCAGTTTCCCATCCATCAGTTGCAAGTGATGGACTAATGATGTCAAAAGAGTACTTCTAAGTCTGAGAAGGTATGGCAGCTCAGGAGCCCTGCCAAATCTGATAAGTGCCTGGTGCTTGTCTACTCCATCGGTACCTCTTGGTCCTTGCTGGGGTCGATGTACATGAGTGGCTGAAACAGAATCATCTGTCCTTGGGGCCCATGGACCAGAGAGGTCCTTGGAAATGGCCAGAGCGTGCCCTGTAGTTGACAGTGTCTGCTCATCCGCTGAACCCAGAGGCCTTAGGGGTGAACACAGGGAACCTCTGCCTTATAAGGACCTCAGTGGGAGATGCTGCGTCTCTTTGTTGTCAACTGTTTGCTTGTTTCTCTGCCCTCTAGAACCCAGAGGACACTTTGAGCGGAAACTTTGTCGCTCATGGCGCCGTACAGACCCAGGACACCTCACCTTCCCTCTCTTTACTCTTCCCTCAAAGCTGCCCCTCAGAGCCAGGAATACACAGAGGAAGCTGCGGTGGGTTTGAAAACTCAGAGAACGTCCAAGTTGAGGGAACTATTGCTCCACCAGCCCCAACAACTTTCCTTTTTTCACACATGTACAAATGGAAGCTTCTAGTAGGAAATAAATATCCAAGATTACATAGCAAATCAATAGCAAAAGTGGAGCTAAAATCCAAGTTTGAAGAGTAGCAAGGTGTTGCCAGATCCCACAGCCTAGCTGGAAATTGGGTGGACATCGTGGCTATTTTTAATATCTTTTTAATATTAAGCATCTTAATCTTATTCCTTCAGTTGAAGAATTCTTTACCATGGGGAGTCTTGGTGTGACCTAAAACCAGTGTTCCACTATGAAAGTTGAAAGGGTCAATAAAAAAGAATGAAATCTTACCATTTGCAACAACATGGATGGACCTAGAGGGTATTATTCTAAATGAAATAAGTCAAGAGAAAGACAATTACCATATGATCTCATTTACATGTGGAATTTAAAGGACAAAAATAAATGAACAAACAAAACAGAAACAGACCTATAGATACAGAGAACAAACTGGCGATTGCCAGATGGGAAGGGGGTTGCTGGGCTGGGTGAAAAATGTGAAAGGCAAGAAGCACAAATTGACAGTTACAAAATAGGAGAACGTAAAGTACAGCATAGAGAATATAGTCAATAATAACTATGTATAGTGCCAGGTGGGTGCTAGACCAATTGGGGGGATCACTTTATAAATTATGTAAATGTCTAACCACTATGCTGTACACTTGAAACTAATACACTATTATATGTCAACTGTAATTAAAAAATAAAAAAATAAAAAAGATAGATAGATAGATAGATAGATAGATAGATAGATAGATAGATAGATAAATAAAGGACCAGGCTCTCACTTTATCAATCGGGGGTTCAGTAAAGGATACAGAAACCATACTCAGTATTTCAAACAGAGAATTTAATACTGAGAATGGATTACTTGAGTATTGTAAGGATAACAGCCCCAAAGGGGAGAACCTGAGGCGTCCATCCCTCCTAGGTTTGGGGGAATAAAATATTTGGGGTTACTAGACCTAAGAGTTCGTAGAAAGGGCCCAGGCCCTGGTGCTCACACCTCTGGAAAGACAAAGAGGTGAGGGCCGTGTGACTGTCACTAGGTCCTCTAAAATGCACTGTGACTGGTGTTCAGACTTCTGAGAGAAATGTGGCTCACGTTGTGTTGATCCACTGGGTCTAGAGGCAGAGCCAGCTGGTGCTGATATTTCCAAAGAGGCGAAATGCAGCTGATTTGAAAAATGCCAAAAGGATCCGGAGACTGGAGGCGTCACTGTTTTCTGCTACTGGAGAGATGCTGACGAGAGCCAGAAACTGGAAGAAAAACCCCTTCTCCCCTCATTTCACCTTTCAATTTTCTCACAGAGTCTAATGAGAAGCAAACTGGCAAAAGAGTAAGAGAAAACTTAGCTCGCGGAGTCCCATTCCGAGCATCCGAGAAGAGAATAGAAGGATGGGCTTGGAGCTGAAAGGCTAGGTAAATTACTAGCATACTCACTTTCCCAGCCTCTTGTGCAGCTAGAAAATGGACATTTGTCTTAGGCTCAGCCAATCAGATGTTCTCACCTTAAACACTGAATTGGGAGCTAGTAAGCAAAGATGCAAGGACAATGGCAATTTCATTCTTTTGGCGACAGATAGCTGATAGCCTCATCCTGTTTCCAGGGGCACCAGTGGCAGGATGGCATCACCAGTGCAAGATGGGTACCCAGTGTTCAGTGTTCTGTTGTCTGTGGCCTTGGCTTTGTAGTCTTCCTTGTTTATACCCATTCTCCTAACCTTATTTTCTAGTCCTGAGGGTGAGCCTGTGAACTACTCAAAAATTGAAAGATAAACTTTTTTTCCTGCTCCAAAGCATTCAGATATGCTGGCCTAAGAGACAAAGAGAAATATTTGAAAACGACTAGTGAAAAATGACTCTTCACATACAGGTGACCGATAATACAATTAAAGGCTAACCTCCCATCAGAAAAAAAACAGAATCTAGAAGGCATTAGAATAATATATTCAAAGCACTGCAACAAAATCAAACAAGAATTCCATATTCAGAGCAACTATTTTTAAAAAATAGAGGCAACAAACCATATATACAACAATCACTAGTATCTATAATACATAAAGAACTCTCAAAACCCAGCAGTACACAATTCAATCAGAAAATGGGCAAAAGACATGAACAGATTTTTCACCTAAAATAATATACGGATGAAAAATGAACATACAAAGAGATGTTCAACATCATTGGCCATCAAGGAAGTGCAAATTAAAATCACAGTGAGGTATCACTACTCACCTATCAAAATGGCTAAAATAAAAGAGTGATGTCAACAACAAATGCTAACAAGGATGCGGAGAAACGATCACTCGTACTTTGCTGCTGGGAATGTAAAATGGTACAACTCATCTGGAAAACAATTTGGCAGGGTTTTTTTTTATAAAACTAAATATCACAATACAACCCAGAAATTGCACTTCTGAGCATTTATCCCAGAGAAATCAAAACTTACGTTCACACGAAAACCTACATGGGCATTTCATTTATAATAGCCCAACACAGCCCAGATGTCTTTCAACGGCTGAATAGTTGAGCAAACCATGGTACAGCCATGAGCTAGTACTCAGCCATGTGAAGGAATGAACTAATGATGCATGCAACACCTCGATGACTCTCCATGGAATTATGGTGAGTTTCGTGAAGGCCAATTCCAAAGGGTTAAATATGTGTGATTCCATTTATATGACATTTTGAAATAACAAAATTTTAGAAATGAAGAAGGGATTAGTGGTTACCAGAGGCTATAGATTTGGGCATGGGTGGAGTGGGAAAGAGAGAAGTACGGTATAAACGGGCAAATTTAAGGATATTTATAGTAACAGAACTCTGCAATATCGTGACAATAGTGGTGGATATACAAATCTACACAAGCAGTAAAATCATACAGAACTAAGTACATGCACACACACATGCACACACACACACACACACACACACAAATGAGTACAAGTAAAACAGAAATCTGAATGAGATCAGTTTTTTCAATGTCAATATCACAGTTGTGATATTGTACTAGTTTTTTCCAAAATGTTACCATTGGGGGAAATTAGGTAAAGGATATTATTTCTTACAACTGCATGTGAATCCATAGCCATTTCAATAAATTTTTCAGTTAAAGAAAATAAAGGCAAAATACTTTTCCGTATAAGCACGAACTGAGAATTTGGTACTACCAGACCCAATCCTTAAGGCTAAAAGGGCATGACATCAGATGATAATTTGGATCTATAGGAAAGACTGAACACCAAAAATGGTCGATATGTGGGTAAATACAAAAGTATGTGTGTATGTGTGTGTGTTTGTATACTCTTCTCTTAATTTCTTTTAGGAGGGTAATATTGTTAAAGGCAATAATTATGGCACTGTACTGTTAGGTTTACAATATGCATAAATGTAATAAATATGGGGAAAAAATTTAAAAATTGCTAACTTAGGAATGCAAAAGAAAAAAGAAAAAAAGAAAATGTAATAAATATGATAAAAAGCACAAATGAGGGGAGCAGAAAATGGAGCTGTACTGGCACAAAGTTACTATATTTTACCAGAATTGAGTCAATAGATATACACCCAATTCTATCTCCAGCCCAAGCCTAGGATCTCTGCCACACCGAACCTTCCTCTCTATGAGTCCCTTCCTTCTTCTAC
>NW_011888928.1:1856447-1863681 GCF_000151845.1 Pteropus vampyrus
CTCAGTATTTCAAACAGAGAATTTAATACTGAGAATGGATTACTTGAGTATTGTAAGGATAACAGCCCCAAAGGGGAGAACCTGAGGCGTCCATCACTCCTAGGTTTGGGGGAATAAAATATTTGGGGTTACTAGACCTAAGAGTTCGTAGAAGGGGCCCAGGCCCTGGTGCTCACACCTCTGGAAAGACAAAGAGGTGAGGGCCGTGTGACCAGCACTATGTGTGTATGTGTGTGTGTGTTTGTATACTCTTCTCTTAATTTCTTTTAGAAGGGTAATATTGTTAAAGGCAATAATTATGGCACTGTACTGTTAGGTTTACAACATGCATAAATGTAATAAATATGGGGAAAAAATTTAAAAATTGCTAACTTAGGAATGCAAAAGAAAAAAGAAAAAAAGAAAATGTAATTAATATGATAAAAAGCACAAATAAGGGGAGCAGAAAATGGAGCTGTACTGGCACAAAGTTACTGTATTTTACCAGAATTAAGTCAATAGATATACACCCAATTCTATCTCCAGCCCAAGCCTAGGATCTCTGCCACACCGAACCTTCCTCTCTATGAGTCCCTTCCTTCTTCTACTGCCAGACTCCGTTTCCAGAGGGAATAAAGCCCAGCAGTGGAAAGGCATTGAGTTCACGGACAATAGATGGTCTCTTTGGGATGTGAAAAGTGATGGAGAGTGATTGTCTCTCTGAGAGACAGAGACCCTTAGTGAAGTAGTGGTAGAATGATTCAGTATAATGGTTTAACAAAGGCTTGAGTCCGAGAGGCTCAGGTTAAATCCCAATCTGGACATGTACAAACAAACTTGGGCATATCTCATGACCTCCTTAGGCATATCTCATGGGTCTTGGTTTCTTTATCTGTGAAATATGCAAAACAGTAAAATCTGTTCCGTAGAGTTTTTGTGAAGATCACACAAGATGAGTTATGTAATGTGCATAACATACTGCCTGGGATGTAGGCGTTCCATGAACAGTAACGACTAGTATTATCACTAGAACAAACATAGTGCAAAAGGCAGGCACCACTTCATGATCTCAAGTACGCAGATGCAAACTTTGTAGGGTCACAGCTTACAAGAAAGGGATCAACCTGGAACTCCCCACAGTGGATAATTCCCATATCTTATGATGAGTTCCAGGCTCCTGGATTCTACAATTTCTTCCTACTCTAAAGTCTCTATTTACATTCAAGCTATTTGACATAGAATGCTAAAAAATTATCCTCTGTTAAAATTTCCACTTGGATTTCTGAATACATAAATGGATTCTGCTCTTAAAGCAAGAAACCTTATTTTGTCCCTCTGTACATTTATTCTGAACATAAATAAGGTAAAAATAGAAATGAACTTTCTTAGTATGTGTGTGTCAAGTCTTGTCTCTATGTCCCTGTTCCCCTGTTCTGTACAATGGGGATGATGATAATATCCCCAGGACTTTTTATGAGAATGTAATGAGACAAGGCAGAAAATTCCCTGACATGTTGGTGTTCAAGTGATGTTAGTATCCTTCTCCCTTCTAGAAAAGATAAAGGTTATATGGAGTTTAGAATGTGAATGGGAAAACTTTATTCTTCCAAAATCCCACCTACATTCACTTCCCTGGTCCCTACATCTCCCAAATCAATGGATCTCAATCAAAAGTAATTTAATTCTTTACACACATATAGTTGGTTAATAAGACACTTTTGATGAGTATAGATAACTAGCAAGAGCTTCCTTCTAACTTCTCTAATAAATCTTATGCTTGTCCTCTATCTCCTGAAATTATAATAACCCTACCAACCCAAATCACCTGAGGAAGGGCCAAGTCACTGAGCTGTGGCCAAAGATCCCTCAGGGTAACCTGAGTACAGAGTGCCAGGTTACAAAGGCAGGTACCTCCCACGCCTACCCACAAGACCTGTTTGGCTAAGTACAGGAAGACCTCATCAAGCTCTGCCCTCACTGCATGGAGTCCTCATCACACTGCTCATGTTGGAAATATTTTTATAATTTAAAAAAGTATTTATATCCACAACTCTTTTCAGGGTTTCCTTACCTTGGCACTCTTGATGTTTGGGGGCAGATCATTGTTGTGAGGATGTCCTGTGCATTGTAGGATATTTAACAGCATCCCTGGCCTTTGCCCTCCACCCCCAAGTTGTGGCAATCAAAAATGTCTCTAGACATTGCCAAGTCTCCCCAGATGAAAACTGCTCTTCTGAATTGTATGTTAAAAGAGCCGTTCTTATTTCCTGGCCAGCTGCTCTAGACGGGGGAGCAATGTGGTAAGCTCTCAGCCAAGAGCACTCCTAGGCAATCCTGCCTTTGCTCTGTCTAAATGACAAATGTCAGTCTGTTCACTCTCTGGGGGCCTCCTTTTGCCATTATTTTGGTTTCTGATGAACAGATTCGACCACCCAAGAGAGGTAAAGAAAGAGATACCGGGGATAACCCTGGTGGGCCCGTCGAAGCAAAAGAAAATGCGTCATAGAGATGTTGAAATGCAGGCTTCAGAGGAGCCTTCAGGGAACTAAAGGCTGAGGAAGCAGTGCAGATGAGCAGATAACGAGAAGGTTGACCAACCACTGTGTGAACTATAGTTGGGAGAAGCAGTGTCCAAGGAATGAGTATCATGGCTCTAGGGGATTTAAAGAGAAGGAAGGAAGAGTTACCACTAATATGCAAAAGTGGGTAACATTTTTGTAGAGAATAAGTATGGCTCTGGTCCAGTTAGCATTGCCATTTCCAAAAAGGTAACAATACACACACACACACACGTCTGGAAGGGGCATGAGTGTCCGTTGAAAATGTATTAAGCGCCTGTATATTCATTGAACACTTGTGACATTTCTAGGAATTATGCTAAACCAGCATAATTAATCTCAATTTATAGATGAGAAAACTGAGGCTCAGAGAGATCACATGACCTGCACAAGGTCAAGAGCCCCTGAACTCAAAAGCACAATCTTAGTCTTCAAATCTGAGACTTATTAAATCCCATTAAGCACACCGGCTTTGTGTTTAAAAAAAAAAAAAAATCAGATCTCTAGAGGATCGGGGAAAGGAGGTGAGTGGAGAGTGTGCTGGTATCTGAAAATTGGGGTGTGTCCCTAGACAGAATAATTTTCTAAACCAAACAAAGTTGGGCCCTTCTACACAACGATGTGTGTGTTGTTCCCACAATTCTCTGGGAGCCGTCAGATGGGAGGGAGGCAGCACCTAGACTCTGTCTGGTACACTGTGAGAACTCAATAAGTGTTTGTTAAATGAATGAGTGATACAAGGGCATTGGAGCTGGACAGTCCTGGCTCTGAAAATTGCTAGCCATGTGACAATGGTCAAAATAATTTAACCTCCCCTTATCTATAAAATGAGAGTTCTAAGCCTCTTGGGAATCCTGTGTGGATTCGAGAGAAGTATTGAGTGAAGAGTATTTTATGTGGTGCCTGGAAAGGTAAAGGCACTTGGCAAATGGTGCCTATTGTTTTATTAGTCTTGAAGGGGCATCTACCCTGAAGAGTAGCAAAGTGGCCTTGGATAAAATCAGATCAGATAAGGCCAAAGGAGAAAGGCAGAGCTGTGCTTTGGCTGAACGCTCTGTTCCAGGGGTAGCCCAACCTTGTGAATAGCAGGAGTTAGGGATGAATGAGCTGAATGTGGGCCAGGCTCCTCCCTATTGGTCCCCTATTGTGCTAAAATGCCAACCCCAGGTCGGGCCACTGGATGAATGGCAACATGCAGCACCGCATCTCTCTCACACTTCTCCTGCTTCTCGTCCTCTGTCAAGAGATTCGGTCGAAAATAGAAAAAGGTTCGTATGGAAGTGGTAGCCTTGGAATAGGGGAGGCAGCCCAGCAGCACAAAGAGAGTCCATTTCGAATTTTATGGGATAGGGATTCAGTTAGATTTACTTCATCAAATACATATGATATGCCAGGCACAGTCCTAGGTGCTCAGGCTAAAGTAATGAACAAATTGCTTTGTGGAATTCATGTTCCAGTGGGAGAGAGACAGACAACACATATTCACATAATAGATGGTAAATGTGCAATAAAAAAGAGAAAAGTTCAAGTAGGGTAAAGGGAATTGAAAATCTGGGATGAGGCGGGTTGTTAGCAAGGTAAGATTGAGAAGGGGAGAAATGAGCCAAAATTTGAAGGCGAAGGACTTAACCAAGTCAGAGCTACTTGTAGAAAAAGGATTCTTTCTGGTCTACTTTCTTTGCTGAAGTTTAAAACCTGCAAATGAAATTGGGAAGCTTAAATGCAGTATATCCAAGATAATCCATTGGAAATGAGGACAGTTAGCACTAGTTTCCAAGATTTTGGAGCAGCCTGTAATACTCCTTTAAAAAAAAATACATATTATAATATATGTTTATAAAAACAATACCTATACTTTGCCGAAAATTCAAAACACAAAAGTATAAGGGAGAAAGTAAACATTTGTCAAAATCTTGCCTACCTGGGATTATCACTGTTAACATGTTGGTGAGCATCCTTCACATATAGTTTTCTGCATATTATTGTTATTACCTGAGAACTTATGAATTTCCAGTCCTTCTGAATCAGAGACTCTATGAGTGATTCTCACAATCTGTGTTTTAACAAGCCCTCCAGGTGATTCTGATGTACACTCAAGTTTTTTAGAGGTGTTTGCTCTGTTGTTATTCTCTAAGGTCCTGAGTGCTGTGCTTGGCTAATTGACTTATGACTTTTCTTCTTTTCTAATATAAACGCTTAAGGCTACAAATTTTCCTCTAAGAACCACTTTAGCTGCATTTCATAAGTGTTATTATGTAGCATCTTCATAATTGATTAGTTCTAAGACAAGAATTTATTGAGAGCTAAGTTATACTGAGACCTTTACATGCATCAGAGTAGTTGATCGATAAAGTAAATAAGATCGTTTGCCTTATTTTACGAAAGAAAGAAATGAAGCTCAGAGAGGCTAAATAATGTTCACAAGGTATAGAGTTTGTAAGCAGTGGAGCCAGGACCTGAATGCAGATGTCTGACTCCAAATGTGCCCGTCCTGTTGACCACTATATTCTCCTTCCTTATAGCAGAGGTTCTTAAAAGGATAATATAAACTTGTAACCCTACCTCAGAGGATCTCATGGTTTTGTTTTGTTTTTTTTCTATTAACAAATATTTACTGAGAACTTAGAGTCAGGCCTGTGTTAGGCATGTGGAAATGAATAGGATAAGATCCCTGCTCTCAAGAGTCTTCTTGAGTGATTGAGAAAAGCTACTATTTATTGATGCTTTTCTACTTATGAGTGCTTTCCATAGGTTATCTTGAATCCTTCGGTAAGCCTAGAGTATTGATATTATCCTACCATTTTACATGAAGGAAATTGCGTGTCAAAGATTTAGGCAATTTGTCCAAGATCACACAACTAGAAAATGTTCGGGTCAACTTCGAACCCCACTTTCGGATTCAAAGTCCTCTTTTCATACAGGTTATCTACTCTAGAATGATTATAAGACAGGAGATGAAAGCCTGAGAGATCTTACTCATCAGATCCTAGAAAAGCAGATCTGGAAGGGCGCTCAGAGGTGATGGACTTCAACTCTTTAGTTTTACAAATGAAGAAATGGAGATTTGGAGGAGCTACGTTGCTACAATATCACACAGTAGTAGGTGGCGGGGTTAAGATTTGAATCCATTCAAGTTGAATTCTTAAGTCTGGGGTTTTCAGCACATCAGGCTACATCCAGAAGTGAAAATCTCAATTTCTGTACAGATGGATAAGGCCATGGCCAAGTGGGCTGGGTGGGCTGGATGGGAAGAGGTACCGAGCTCTATACTGTGGACGGCCTCAGGACTGTGCCCAGGGCCATTGCGGTCCCTGGTGTACGGGGCTGACGAGGTGACGGGTGTGGCCTCTCACAACCACTTTCTCTCTTTAGGCCGACAGCGTGCCTTAGCGAAGGTATGCAACCTTCCAAAGGAAAGGGGCCTTTGTCGAGGCAATATCCCGCGGTGGTACCACAACTCGAAAACTTATAAATGTGAGAAATTTTTTTACGGAGGCTGCAATGGCAACGGCAACAACTTTTTGAAAAAAGAATTGTGCGAGAAAGCCTGCAAGAACACCTGATTTCCTAATGAGAACACGACCCTCCCTGGAATGAGGATTGCTCTGGGGCAATAAAAAGCATTTTTTTGTGTGTGAACAAAAGACGCATTCTTCAACCCCAATTATTCTCCCTACCGTGTTCTTAAAATCACTCATATCTGTGTCTGAAATACTACAAATGTGTCAACATGCTTAAAATCTCAAGACCTTTTTAAAATACACACATACATACGTTCAGATACACTGGGGAGATCCAGAGCTAACAGTCATTCACGCTTAGTTTGAATTCTTTCTTAGCCTATTTGGAGAATAAAGGTTTTTAAAGAGAGCGGGGTGAATTTGAAAACCTGGGCGTGATATTAGAAGGGGCTACACTGGACAAGGAGTCCTGTGAACCAAGATAAGGGGACAACAGAAACCAGAGAAGAAAGGGAAATGGGGAGAGGAATTGAAGATATTAAGGCCATTTTTAATGTAAAAATTAGTGAAATTTTATAAAAACCCTTATCTTCTAAAGCTACGCCATGTCTTCTTGCCATGGGCTACATGGGAAGAGGACTGAAGAGCTCTTTTTCTGGAGTCCCTTCATTTGCCTTAAGCGACACCAATTATTACAATTTGGAGGGAAAAGAGAACACATGGGATCATCTGGGTCAGTTATCTAAATCACAGAGAAAGAACGCAGGACCGGAGGTGGACAGAGACGTCTCTAAAATCACAGGGTAGGAATGAAACAGAGGCATCACTGATCCAAGGAAAACACCTTTTCCTCTGCATCGCAATGCTCCCCCCAGAATTCTTCTAAATTACTTCTGATCTCAGGGATCGGGGGTTGGAATTGAAGATGGAACATTCAGTTGGGCTGGAGATATACCCATTCTACCCTGGAGAGCCAGGTCCCCAGACTTTAATCTTGGGTGTGGTCACGGAAACAGCCTGGGGCTCAGTTCCAGTCCCTCTTAGCCGTGGTCTAGGGACAGTTCTGCTCGTTCAGGGACCCTCCCAGGGACCTGGTGGGAGTCACACTTATCATAGGCCAGGAACCAAGCTAAGTGCTCTACATACAGTATCTCATTTAATATTCCCAACAGCCCAGAAGGGAAGATTCTATTAATATCTGTATCTTACAAATGAAAAAGCCTGACTCTAGGGCCC
>NW_011888928.1:1863731-1864038 GCF_000151845.1 Pteropus vampyrus
CATACAGTATCTCATTTAATATTCCCAACAGCCCAGAAGGGAAGATTCTATTAATATCTGTATCTTACAAATGAAAAAGCCTGACTCTAGGGCCCATGTGCCTAATCCGTTCGCTATCATTAACATTCACCTTGGCCATGACCAGCCCAGTCGCTGCTTACTTCTCTATCTCATAAAATCCCCTGAACCCCTCCATGTGGACTACAAAGAGATATTCTGGGCCTGCCTGCTTCTACCTTTTCATGTTCGCATTTTGGGGTTCTTGAAAGCAGGGATCTCACATGACACATTTGTCTCCTACACTAAG
>NW_011888928.1:1865008-1866277 GCF_000151845.1 Pteropus vampyrus
CTATGGCTGGGGCAGCAGTTGAGTCACACTAGTGGGGAGGCCCATGATCTGCCATTGCCTTCTTCTCCCAGTGGGGGCCTGGGCACGGGTACAGGGGGCTCAGAGTTACGCACGCACATGCTGTGGCATTTCAAGGAAGGCTACGGCAGCCACCATCCCTGTCTTGGAATGGCGGCACCAGGATGCAGTCAGGAGGCCATTCGATGGGGTTAACCTCTCCGGCCACCCCGATCCGCGTATGGAGCACAGTCTGGCACAGAAATTGCAGTCCTTTAGATTTCATCCTTAGGACTATGGAAAAGGGGAGATTGATCTCCCTCCCATAGCTGAGGGGCACAGAGCTTCGGTCTGGCAGCTGGCAGGGGAGGAGGAATCCAGCGGCTCCTCCCAAGTTCCACCTTTAATACCTCAGCAAAGCAGACTCTCACCAGCAGGCAGCACCGAAGCACTGAACGCATGCACGGTTGGGTTTTTGTCGGTCTTCACTCTGTTTTTACGTTTTCTTCCCCTTCTCACTTTTGCTACGAACTTGTGGTCGAATTATCAACTGAGTAAACACAGTTATGGGCAGGAAAGGCAGTATTTGATGTGTTTGCTATATGATTATTTCATAAGCTCAAGAAGTATTTACTGAATGAGCGAATGCCTCTGCTCGTGCTGTTCCTCAGGCAAGGCTATTCTCTACTGGTCTGTCTTTAGAACTTCATTTTTCAAGCTTTGGCTCACTCGCAAGTAACTTCCTACCATCCCGCCAACCCCAAACCCGCACTTTCCTGCGGAACAAATGTTTGTTTACACCTAGGTGTCACCCTCCATGGCCCTCTGGAATGGAGACGAGCTTGGAGGCATCAGCAAAGCAGTTTGCCGCTAGAGATGGGGGAAGGCGAGCAGCACAGGAAGAAACGCTGCCCCGCCCCGAGCTCTGGAGGGGCGGCAGGCCTGAGCCGTCCTGGGGGGGGCCATACGGGTGCCGGTCCCATCTGGAGCCAGCAGTTTACTGGGATTCCTGGCCCTGGGGCCATCTCCTGGCCCAAACTCAGCATCGCTGTGGTCTAGCTACAGAACACGGAGCCCATCGAAACCTGGAAAAGGGGGAGGAAGGGACCCCCTCTTCCCCCTCCTCGGCGAACTCCTTCAGAGTCCCCGACCTACAGCAGTCCCTTGGCTGCAAAAGGTGATCAAAGAAAGAGCCAGGGGCTCCTTCTAACCCCGCTCCACCCAGAGTTTTCACCTGACCCACTGTGTAGCTTTCTCACTCAGAGAAACCTC
>NW_011888928.1:1867567-1875509 GCF_000151845.1 Pteropus vampyrus
GTGATCAAAGAAAGAGCCAGGGGCTCCTTCTAACCCCGCTCCACCCAGAGTTTTCACCTGACCCACTGTGTAGCTTTCTCACTCAGAGAAACCTCGGCCACCGCATACCCCACTGTTGGCAGTTTATTTCTTGAGTTAAATCAGGAGTAGCAAATTTGCCTGCCAACTTCAATCAGTGGGTAGCTTGTAGTAGCTGCCGGGAGCCCGGTTTTAAAGAGTCTAGGCTCACGTGTCGGCTTACAAAAGGAGGAGCACGAGTGAGAAAGTTTTACAGAGTGCGTGCGGTGGGAGGAATGTTGGCGTGCACACAGAAGGCGGACAGCTGCCATCCCTGAGTTCGACATGGCCCTGCCCGGGGCTTTCAGAATGCAACCCTGGAGAAAGTGGAGGGGGTGGTAGCCATATTTAGTCCCTAACAACTCTCCCCAGCCCATTGCTGGATACCTTTTTTTTCTGTTTAGAAGGGCTAGGGAGACCCGAGCATGGGCAGGGGTAGAAATCAGGAAAGGAAAGGTTAGGAGAAAAAGCTACACTGCCATCTATTGCCAGGAGGCTGCCCTCTCTGGGCACCCCTCTCATCCAGGAGACCCCTTCACCTTGTATCCCCAGGATAGGGGGTGGGGGGAGGTGGATGGAGAAGCCCTTGGTCCTTGTCTAGCTCTCGGCCAGGGGCAGGGACCTGCAAGAGAATGAGAAAGATGAGGCTGGTCAAATACCAAGCCACCAAGCTTTTCTGTCTCTACACTCAAGCTGCCCTGATCTCTCACATTCCACAGTGGGCGGAGGAACAGGGAAGGACATAAAGGCTGTCCTCGGGGACCAGTGTCACTGCCATAACTTCCGTCCTCTCCCTCATCCTCACCCCAAAGGCTAAACCCATGCCCTACGGATTAAAGTGAGAAATCGCTGCAGTGGAACATGCATGGGACTCTGGTGTCAGATGACTTGGGTTCAAATCTAGGCCTGCAAAAGGTTGGGTTCAAATCTAGGGTTCAAATCTAGGCCTGTAACTTGGTGGAGACCCCACCTGTAATAGTCTCAGTAGAAGTGTGATTAAATAAATTTTGTACATCTAAACAAAGGAAAGAATAAAGAAATTCTTTCTGCTTTACTGTGGAGTGATGACGATACATTAAGTGGGGGGAAAAAAGCAGATACAACACAATGTGTATAGGGTGCTACGATTTGTATAAAAAGGTGGAACAGATGAGAATTTTATATCTACATATGCCTAGATAGATGGAGATAGATGATAGAGATGAGAGGAATAGAGGGAAGGGGTAGGGAGGAGGAGAGAGAAACAGGTATGGAAAGAAGGGATGTGGAGGGATGTATAAAGGGTAACAGAGAGGGAGTCTCGAGAAGGGGATAAAGAAAGATAAAGAGAGAGGGGCATGGAGAAGGGGGGACAGAAAAGAGGTGATAGAGAAGGATAAAGGGAGGAGGACAGAGAGGGATAGAGAGAAGACAGAGAGAGAGAAGGGAAGAGAGAGAGAGAGAGAGAGAGAGAGAGAGAATAGAGAGTGAGGGATAGAGAGGGGAAAATAGAGAGTGGATGGAAAAGGGGGCCAGATAGAGGAAGGGCGGAGCAGAGGGAAGGAAGGAGGAGGAGGGAGGGAGAGAGAGGGAGCCATCTCTCTGAACAAGGAACTGTTGACATTTGTCGTGTCTATAGAAAACGACTGGGTGGCTGGGGTTGGAGGGAGGGAGTCAAGGGCGAAAGATGCTTTAGATCGTACATCCTTTTTTTCCCTTTTGAATATTGATCCATGTGAATATATTATGTGTACAGAATAATAGTTTGATTAACAATGACAACAAAAGACCCTGGCTTTGCCACCTTCTCTGTGGCTGCAAGCAAGTAACTTGGTAGAGACCCCATCTGTAACACGGGACCGTCATCAACTACTCATCCACGAGATCTCACCAGTGGATCAACCCGCCCTTCATCCACACACAGTACGTGCAGCTGCTGCTACCGAGAACCCCCAGCAACAAATCAGGATGGCCTCAGGAGCATCATCTCTCGGAGCCTCGGTTTCCCCTTCCGTCACCCTGGGAGAAGAACCACCAGCCACACGAGACAAGCCCTGAATTTATGTTTATTGTCTTAGAGTTGATCCCTCCCTGGACTTCATGCCCGGACGGTCAGGTCATTCCCCCACTCCCGCCACCCCACCTCGACCCAGAGTCAGGGGAGGCGGGGGCAAATGGTAAGAATGGAGGCCACGGCCCTACCAGTGCTGGAAATGGTCATTTTATTGGGTGGCAAAAGAAGAAGCTGTGGTCAGTGCAGGAGAGAGTGCAGAGGCCAGGAAGGGGGCAGGGCAGCTGGGTTGGAGCCAGACAGGGCCAGGCAGAAACTTCTGCTATCCGAATCCTCAGGGGCTGGTGGCAGGAGCTAGAGGGAGAAGACCATAATAAAACCATGGATGACAATATCCGTAATAATAGACAAGAGTACCTGCAGCTTAAATTCTGGACCAATCCTTTGCCTCCCACAGCAAGGCCGCACCTTCTTGAGGCCCTGGGCCTCTGCTTGTACTTCTCTGCAGGTCCTCGACTCATCTCTTCTGCTTCAGACCGTCCCCAGGACACACTTGGCTATACCATGGTCCCAACAGACCGCGTGGCCTTCCTCAGGAGCCATCGTCATTTGTTTCCCTCAATATCCCTCTACCATCAAGATGTTCCACCATGCCTCCATTCCTTAGGTTAAGCTGGGATCAGCTGATCAAAGAGATCTCATTCATCTCATTTTATGAGAAAGGTAACTGCAGCTCAGGAAGGTGAAAGGCTAGTTAAGTGTCAGAGCTGGGATTTGAACCTGTGTCCTCCTGACTGCAAAGCCCAGTCATGCTGTTGACACTCACGGAGGCAGGAGATGGTTGGCATGGCTGCAGAGCCCTGGGCCCTAGTGGGGTTGTGCTTCCCTCTCAGGCCGTACACCTAGAAGTAGCAACCACGGCGCCTTGGGCATGTCCTCTCCTCTCTTGGGGCCTCCGTCTTATTTTTGCAACACTGGGTTCCCTTGCGGCCTGCCGAGAGCTTGTCAGAGGCAGCACAAAATCAACAATGAGATTTTAACCAAAGGGTGCTTCCAGGTTCTTGCTCATACTATTCCCTCTTCCTGAAACAGCCTGCACCAGACTGCCCAGGCTTCTCTTGCCCTGTCAGACTGGCTCAGGGTCACCCCTCTGGGAAGGCTGCTCCCCCCTCCCCCCGCCCACGCCTGGGTGAGCATTGCCTCCTCTCCGTTCCCTCCACTGCAGCACCGACGACAGGCGCTGGGAGTGTCTGTCCATCTGTTCGCCTCAGACACTGGGCCGCGAGTACTCTGAGGAAGGGCAAGGGTCATCTGTCCCAGCACCTGGCTTCGAGCCGGTGGCACAGTGCTGGACCTCCCAATGGGCCGACTGAGCGTGTGCTTTGGGTTTTGTTTTTCTGTACTTCCCCACACTTACTTTAGGACTTAATATTGTTTTATTTTGGTTATACATGGAGGAAAGGGAGGCTCCACAATCCTTTCTTGGCAGTGTTGGAGCTGCCAGCGGTGACCGAGTAGAGCCCCAGCCGGCCACAGCGTAAGCACTCGGCACACTTCAAACACACATGTGAGGAAGTGAACTGAAGTTAACCGACCTCTACCATGTTCATCCTGAAAAGCGGAGCTTCTTGGCAAAAGTAAAGATGAACGCTTCTGCCTCCCACAAGCCATGCGAAGAGCTTCCTATGTCCCCAGAGGCCCTCCAACCACCGTCCCCTCTCCCAGGACACAGCTGCTCCTCCAGCTGCTGAATTATTTAAGTGTATGTTAAGGAAACAAAGGAGTAAATCTCTCTTTCCCTCACGGCCCAATTCATCAGCAAATATTGTCCCATCTACCTTCACATATGTCCCAGACTCAGCCACTCATCTTCCCAGGTCCATCATCTCCCACCTGGCCTTTCTCAGGAGCCTCCTCGCTGGTCTCCCTGCTTCTGTCACGACCCCTACAGTCCATTCTCCACCCGGCAGCCAAAGCAAGCCTTTTCAAACCTGAGTCAGAGCATGTCTGACTCCGGGTCAAGACCAAAGTCCTTACAACAGCCTACGAAGCCCCTAACAGCTGCTCGCTTGCTTCTCATTTCTGTAACCCTCTCCTCCTTGCTCCGGCCTCTGCATTCCCCGAAACGCACCAGGATGCTCCTGCTTCTCCATCTGCTGCCTCCCCAGATGTCCTCACAGCTCCCTCCCCGACCCCACAGGTCAGCGCCCTCAAATCTTTGTTCAAATGCTGCTTTCTAGGTGGGGCTCCCCCTGACTGTGCCCCTTGTAAAGATGGCAACACTGCTCCCTGCCCAACCCACCCCCACCCCAGTAATCCTTAGCCCCCTTAATTTTTTTTCTCCATGGCACTTATCTCTAACATTCTATGAACCTATCTGTTGATTTATCTTGTTTATTGTCCACTAGCATATCAGCTCCATCAGAGAGAAATATTTCTGTCTGAGCTGTTCACTCATGGAGCAACCCCAAAGCCTAGAGCACAGCATGGCACGTGATAGATGTTCAAGAAATATCTGTTGAGTGGATGAAGGTAAATAAACATATGGACAGTATAAGTGAACAGAAGTATGTTCACCCAGGTCCTCCTTTTCAGCCTCCTGCAGGGGTCATCACATCTGGGCATCAATGCGCTTCCTTCCTCCCTCCCACTTACCTCAGAAGACAGGTGTGACACAGGACACTTTCCCACAACCATTGCGGCAGCATTTCATCTGGCCAGAACACTGGCTGTCCACTTGGCATTGGTCCCGGCAGAGGCCAAGCGGGGTCAAGGGAAGGTCCACCTTGGGGCAGGAGCCCGGCTTTTCTGGGAAGAAAGAGGAGCAGGGGGAAATGGGCGGAGGGAGATGCAGGCAGAAGACTTATCCTCAGCCTGACTTCCCACCGCTCCTCGCCCCGGTTTCCCAGGAGATCTCAGGGGACCTAGGAAAATCACCCGCAAGCCCCTCGCACTCCATCCTTGGTTTTAGAATCACAGGGCCTAGGTTTGCGTCCCAGCATTGCCTTTTCCTAGGGACAGAAAACTCTCAGAGTCCCAGTGTCTTTAGGTGTCACGTGAGATCAGTGCTGCTCACACCGTGAAAGCGATGGAGGCGATATACCTATATTATGTCTCCCTGGGAAACGACACTACTTTGTAATAATAATAGTAATGAGTAATTAGAACAGTTAACATTTACTTAGCCCCTTCTACATGTCAGGTGTTATTCTAAGCACTCGATGTGTATTAACTCATCTAATCTTCTCAATCATCTTTAAAGAGGGAGAGAGGTATTGTTAATATTTTCTCATGTTGCAGATAAGGAAACTGAGGTACCAAGAGGTGAAGTAATTTGCCTAAGGTCATACAGGGTGGAGGCAAGATGTGAAGTCCAGGAATCTGGCTTCAGAGTCTGTGAGCCATGGATTCTGCTGCTTTGTAAGCTGTAAAGCGCGATGCACATGTGAGGGGTTACACACCCATGATCTCGTCACTCACTCCCACCTACTCACTCCCAATTACCACCACGCAGCACCATGGCCCCCCATACACACTCATCCATGCACAGACAAGCATTCTTCCACCAACACACACACACACACACAACACACACACACACACACACACAAACAGCTAACGCTGCAGAGATGTGCCACTTACAATGCTCTTTGTGAAAATCTATTACATCAAATCTCTCTTCCGTAGGGGACATTTCTAACCATTGCTATCGTAGATGAGGGAAATGAGACACAGGGATGCAAAGGCACCACCCAACCCCACAGTGCTGGTCAAAAATAAAACCAAAACTTGAGTCCAAGCCTTCCAACCTCTGTTCACACACACACACACACACACACACACACACACACACACACACATGCACACACCACACTCCACTTCCTGGGTCAAGGAGAAGGGAGCTTGGCTCACTTCCCAGAAGTCCCAAGGGCAAGCCCAGCCAAGTGTCAAACACAGGCACAGAACTGGGTGATTAGCAGCAGAGGACAGGGGTGGCTGACTTCCTAGCACAAGGAAATCCATTCTTTCGAAAAAGGCAGGGGCTCTTTCTACTAGCCTGCTCTCGGACAAAGGGCATCTTTACTGACATAGCAAGCCACTGTGTATAGAGGATCTACTCTCTACTGTAAAGACATTTCACATATATTATTTTATTTAGCCCTCATGTCATTCTTATAAAGTTTGAGTGAGAGATAAGAAAGCAGATGCTTAGAGAGGCAAAGAGACTTGCTCAGGATCACACGACTAGCAGATAGCAGAATTAGGATGCTAGTTCAGGAGGCCACCCAGCCCTGGCTTGCTTTCTGCTTCAGTCTGTCCATCTGAGACAAGGGAACAGCAAAGACTCCACCTAACAGCAGAGATTTCTTTTGCCTCTCCCCCTCTCTCAGCTGTCTGCCTGCCTCTTGCTTTCTCTCCCAATCTCCACCTCTCCTTCTGCTCCTCCTCTCTCTGGTCCAGATTAGAGGCCTCCAGATCCAGAAGCTGCCGGATGGGCAAGTCCTCCCCCCACCTCCCATCTCCCTGTTCATCAGTGTCTGAGGTCTCTAATTACAAACCTTCCCGGCCCCTGCCGGCATCTTTGGAGAAATAACAAGGAAGGAAAAATCACACGGGCTGTATTCTGGATAAGGACCAATAATCACAGTAGCTTGGTACCCCGAAGTCATAGCTCTGCTTCTAGTCCTCAGTTTTTCCCTGTGAAAAACGAGGACCTTGGATTCCATGCTTTCTAATGCCACTTCCTACTCTGATGGGAGTCCCCTAACCTAGCGGAGAGACGAGAGCTAGCAAGCGCTATTTATGGAGCACCCGAACATTCTCACGTGTTTTCTCTCTCACTCAATCCCTAGAGGCAAGAGATTGCTTTAAAGATCAGGAAGGGGGAGAGCTACTCAGGAAGGAGTCTTAACTTTCTTCAAACCACTAGGCAAAAGTCGCACTCCCTGGCTGGGACCCCTTCCGAGCCACGGGCTGGCGGCGCCACCTTGGGCAGGAACCTTTCTTTCTCCTAAATCTGTAAGGTCTCTTTCCGTCTGGACAGAAGAGTCCGGGGAGTCTTGTCAGGCCAGGCACCCTGAGTCCTTCCCTCTAGGGGTAGGGCAGGCCCCAGGGGAGGGACTTCGAGAGGGATGAGCACCCCAGGCCTAGGGACCCCACCCACTCGCCACCTCTGGGCTTCCCCCGCGGCTCCACCTGCTGAGGGAGCAAACTATGAAACCCGGTCCCCTGACCTCCCGAAACAACGATCCTGCTGTGCGTGCCCGGAAGCCGGTCATGCACCAGAGAATCGAACACAGCTCGGTGTGGAGGACTCTCTGACTGCGCGCTGCGGCTCAGAGACTCCTTTGTGTCCCCAGGCCCATGCGAGGGCGAGTTCGGGCCGATCCGGTTCCATCCGCCTAGACTTCGCCAGGGGTCCCTGGGTCTGCGAATCGTCCCGCTTCCTGGAACCCAGGCTCTCCCGCTTCCTCCCCGTGCCCCGCCCCGCCCCGGGGCCGGTCGCCCTGGGGTTACCATTGGGCATATGGCAGACGCTGGCGCAGCCGGCCCGGCAGCACTTGAGGTTGTCCGCGCATTTTCCATCCGAATTGCACTCCTGCGTACAGTTCAGGTCCTCCTTTAGCTTGGGGCACACGCCTGCTTTCTCTTCCACTGTTTCTGGGAGGAGAGGCAGAGGACAGACAGTGGGGACCGAAGCCCCGGCCCCAGAGGATGCCCGCCTCCTGCTCCCAGGACCCTGGATCTCAAGCTTCAAGGAATTCTCGGTCTCCGGCCCTAGACAAACCCCGCCCTCCTTAGAGACTTCAGCGGACCCCACTTCCAGGCCAGGGGTCCCCAACACCTGGGAGTATAAGAGTTACCTAACTCTTGGCCTCAGAGCCCGCTATCCTT
>NW_011888928.1:1875559-1893304 GCF_000151845.1 Pteropus vampyrus
AGAGAGGCAAAGAGACTTGCTCAGGATCACACGACTAGCAGATAGCAGAATTAGGATGCTAGTTCAGGAGGCCA
Organism: Pteropus vampyrus; assembly: GCF_000151845.1. Lineage (NCBI taxonomy): Eukaryota > Metazoa > Chordata > Mammalia > Chiroptera > Pteropodidae > Pteropus > Pteropus vampyrus. The sequence goes on from NW_011888928.1 coordinate 1,875,634, forward strand.
CCCAGCCCTGGCTTGCTTTCTGCTTCAGTCTGTCCATCTGAGACAAGGGAACAGCAAAGACTCCACCTAACAGCAGAGATTTCTTTTGCCTCTCCCCCTCTCTCAGCTGTCTGCCTGCCTCTTGCTTTCTCTCCCAATCTCCACCTCTCCTTCTGCTCCTCCTCTCTCTGGTCCAGATTAGAGGCCTCCAGATCCAGAAGCTGCCGGATGGGCAAGTCCTCCCCCCACCTCCCATCTCCCTGTTCATCAGTGTCTGAGGTCTCTAATTACAAACCTTCCCGGCCCCTGCCGGCATCTTTGGAGAAATAACAAGGAAGGAAAAATCACACGGGCTGTATTCTGGATAAGGACCAATAATCACAGTAGCTTGGTACCCCGAAGTCATAGCTCTGCTTCTAGTCCTCAGTTTTTCCCTGTGAAAAACGAGGACCTTGGATTCCATGCTTTCTAATGCCACTTCCTACTCTGATGGGAGTCCCCTAACCTAGCGGAGAGACGAGAGCTAGCAAGCGCTATTTATGGAGCACCCGAACATTCTCACGTGTTTTCTCTCTCACTCAATCCCTAGAGGCAAGAGATTGCTTTAAAGATCAGGAAGGGGGAGAGCTACTCAGGAAGGAGTCTTAACTTTCTTCAAACCACTAGGCAAAAGTCGCACTCCCTGGCTGGGACCCCTTCCGAGCCACGGGCTGGCGGCGCCACCTTGGGCAGGAACCTTTCTTTCTCCTAAATCTGTAAGGTCTCTTTCCGTCTGGACAGAAGAGTCCGGGGAGTCTTGTCAGGCCAGGCACCCTGAGTCCTTCCCTCTAGGGGTAGGGCAGGCCCCAGGGGAGGGACTTCGAGAGGGATGAGCACCCCAGGCCTAGGGACCCCACCCACTCGCCACCTCTGGGCTTCCCCCGCGGCTCCACCTGCTGAGGGAGCAAACTATGAAACCCGGTCCCCTGACCTCCCGAAACAACGATCCTGCTGTGCGTGCCCGGAAGCCGGTCATGCACCAGAGAATCGAACACAGCTCGGTGTGGAGGACTCTCTGACTGCGCGCTGCGGCTCAGAGACTCCTTTGTGTCCCCAGGCCCATGCGAGGGCGAGTTCGGGCCGATCCGGTTCCATCCGCCTAGACTTCGCCAGGGGTCCCTGGGTCTGCGAATCGTCCCGCTTCCTGGAACCCAGGCTCTCCCGCTTCCTCCCCGTGCCCCGCCCCGCCCCGGGGCCGGTCGCCCTGGGGTTACCATTGGGCATATGGCAGACGCTGGCGCAGCCGGCCCGGCAGCACTTGAGGTTGTCCGCGCATTTTCCATCCGAATTGCACTCCTGCGTACAGTTCAGGTCCTCCTTTAGCTTGGGGCACACGCCTGCTTTCTCTTCCACTGTTTCTGGGAGGAGAGGCAGAGGACAGACAGTGGGGACCGAAGCCCCGGCCCCAGAGGATGCCCGCCTCCTGCTCCCAGGACCCTGGATCTCAAGCTTCAAGGAATTCTCGGTCTCCGGCCCTAGACAAACCCCGCCCTCCTTAGAGACTTCAGCGGACCCCACTTCCAGGCCAGGGGTCCCCAACACCTGGGAGTATAAGAGTTACCTAACTCTTGGCCTCAGAGCCCGCTATCCTTAGGGGACCCCGGGCACAGCTGACGGTCTAGGAGCTACCGCCGTCTAAACAGAGGGTCACCCCGGAGGCTACTGAGTCTCCACCTTCGGCACAAAGCCTCTCACCCAAATTTCAGTCTTCAGTGGCCTCCCGGTCTCCAGCACTTTGCACCCCACACCCTAAGCTTCAAGAGTCACATCTTTAGGAGCCAGGGGTCCCCAAAGTTTAGTTTTCATGGGTCTCTTCACTTCCGCCCCAGGAATCCCCGTGGCTCCAGCCGGCCGAGAGGCTACGCCTCTGCCGCGCAGCGTCCCGGCCCGGCCCTCTGGGCCTCTCCCTGCCCCACTCACTTGTGACCCGGGCGAAGCCGAAGCCGAGCAGCAGCAGGCCAACGAGGAGGGCGGCGACGAGCGGACCCGGGCGGCAGGTAGGCATGGTGCTGCGCCCGGCCCGGCGGCGTGCAGATGACAGCCGCCCGGGCCGGGATGGGGGGATTTAACCGCGCGAGAGGGGGGCGTGGGGTAGGGGCGGGGCCGAGCCGGCAAGGTAGACGGGTCTGCGGGCATCATGGGCTGGCTGCCACCTCCTGCCATTTCACAATCCTCTGAGATCAGGTGTCACTCTTGGCCCTGGTGGGAACCAGGAACCTAATCAGCTTCCAGGCCAGCGCAGCTCGACCAGCTGCAGCCGGACCCTGGTCCACTCCTCCCTTCCCTCCTTCCTCCTGGTGCCTGAGGGCAGGACCGCGGTAGGAGAGGATCAGGCCTAGGACTTCTGGATTCCCATTCCAAGACTCTGGGGTCTCCCCATAATGCCCAGGGACGGACGGGGGACTAGGGGGAAAAGGCGAGGCCCACAAGGAGGCAGTAGAGCCTGGAGATTAAGTGGTTGAATTTGTGGCCAGCCAGATCAGCGCAGATCCCTCTTCGGGGATTAATGATGGAGGTATAGTAGTAGCGAGTAGAGAAAAAGCAGTTGTTATGAATAAATGAACCCATTTGACACAAGAAACTGAGGCCCATGAAGGTGAAACACCTGTTAACGGTCTCCAGCTGTTTTTGGTGTGTTTCTCTCTTTCTCTTTTCCACACCCGGCCTCTATCTGTGCTCAGTGCCTCATGGATCTTCCCAGCAAACCTCTGGACAGAGAGTAACTATTGTCATTAGCTGTATGTGATGGATGAACTGGATTTCAGAGATTTAGACCCCGCCCCAGCAAAGCTGTAGAGACCAGGTTTTGAATCCATGTATCTTCCAAGCCCTCGTTTTTTCCATTCCATCATAAGTATTCTCTAGATGCCTACTATGTGACACATATAGGGCAAGACGCTTGGTTTAGAGAAAGTAATCAAAGGGGCCCTCCAGCACTGGCCTTGGGGTGACAGGGTCTGGGTTTGACCTCCATGTCCACCACTTTTCAGCTGAGGGAACTTGAATAAATCGCTTCCCTATTCTGCGCTGTCATTTTATTATCTACAAAGTTGATGATCATATCAGAATTCAACAAGAACACAAATGTAAAGTCTTTGCCGTAGGCTAGCTGTGTACTTTTTTTTTTTTTTTGAGATACCTTTTTTCTCCTGACCGGGAAACGAACCCGGGCCGTGGCGGTGAGAGCGCCGAATCCTAACCACTAGCTGTGTACTCTTTGAGGGCTAAGTCAGCATGATTGGTGTAGGAACCCCAGCCTTGATACATAATGGATAAATGGTGAAATACTATTACTAAAGAGACCAATAAATATATATGTCAAGCATTAGAATCCAGGCTGGCCAATGCCAAAACAGAGTTACCCCAGGAGTTAGACAGGAAATACTTTCAAACATTTCAAACAAACAAGCCAAGGTTCTATAAGCCCCAGAGGTCTTTGTTGCTGAAAGTTAGAGAGGGTCTGGGGCAGTGACCCTCTCTAACTTTAGAATGGCAGGTAAATAGAGCTCACCTCCAGCCTCTGTCCCCACAGATGGAGCCTGTAAAAGAAGCTGAGAATGCCTCTCCCAGCTTCCCATGCCCAGCCTGGAACCGGAGACATGCCGATGTTGGGAGGAGCCAGGACTATTTGCTCTGAGCTCAGAGAAGTCAACAGCAATGAAGCAGGAGCCAGGTGGGGGCACCACAACTGGGCAGGCTCCTGAAACTCAGTCTAGGGCACGCAGAGGACGTTTTGGTGAGCAACCGGTTTTAGCCTGTAGACTGGGCTGACTACTGGACATTCAACTGCTGCCCACAGCTTTCTTCTGGGACTTACCCAGCTCCTCAGGTGAAGAAACTATCCAGCCTCATTTCTTCCCAACCCTCAAGGGCTCCCCTGCTTACTGGCTGTCTTTTACAGGAATGGGGATTAGTCTGAGGCTGAAGGGATGGGGTGGGGCAGAGGATGGAGAAGAAAGTTTCATCAGTCAATGTCCCTTGGCATGAAAAAAAATACTCTGCTTTTATAATGCTTGGCTTTGTTCTAGGGACATTCACATGTTTTTTCTTCTACGTAACAGTTAAAAAGGATGAAGGCTTTAGAAGTGAGTACAGTTCAGGTCCAAATCCAGGGCTGACTACTTCCTGGCTATGTGACTTAGAGCAATACTTCACTTTTTGGACCTACATCTCCTTCCATAAAAGAGGTATCATCATAACTTTTGCAGGATTGTTTTAAGAATTAATGGCGGGGGGGGGGGGGGGGTGGAGCATAAACCAGAGGTTACATATCTGGCTAAAATATATCCATTGTCAGCCCACAGGGTACATTTTTTTAAATTTTGCATTTGTTACCAAAATTTAAAGGTGGGAGATTTTACATAAAATTTAATTTCTAGCTTCTCTTGAAAAAAGATCTGGCAACACAGCCCTGCAGTCTTATGTAGCAGCAGTGGGTCTCAAATTAGAGCAAAGAGTGTTGGAATCACTCAGGGGGCTTGTTAAAACACAGATTTCGACATCTCGACCCCAGAGTTTTGATGCAGTAGGTCTGGTATGTGAGGAGTAGAGTGAAGAAATAAAATGGAGTCGCTATAGTCAAGCTGCTAAGTTACTAAAATCAAGTAGATTGAGGTACAAGGCAACAATTGTGTCTTTGTTTAAACTAGCCCTGGCACTTAAACTTTTGAACTTTCCAGTCCTGCATCAATGCCGGGACATATATCAAACTCCAGATAACCCTCTGATTAACCCCTGAAGAATTCCTGTATCCAGACCACCTGGCATCCATCATCCAGACCACCTGACAGCTGACTGATAAACCATGCTGGATCAGTCTAAGAATGCAGGACTGATTATTCTCAAGAATGTACTTTTTACTATAAGAACTCTTCACTTTCCTTTCTTCTCCAGAACACTCCTGAGGTTTTACCTAGTTATATTTCCAGTTCGCAAACCCTAAGCCCCTTGAATAAATCTTTATCATTTATTTCCAGCGCAGCCTCCAGAATCTTTTTGAGTTTATTCAACAGGTGGGAACTGAGAATTTGCATTCTAACAGGTTTCCAGGCGCAGATGCAAAAGAGGCCACATACTAAACCCGACAAGCTCAAGGAAGGCCAGCATGGTGAGCCCTACAAACTCAGAGACCAAAATTAACCACATAAGATGGTCTGAATATAAAAATTCCTAACTAAAAGCAAGTCATGGTGGGTAGTCACATCCTGGGCCTTTAGCTTTCTTGACAAAGGTTAATCTTTACCTTAAGTGAGACTGTCCTTATCTTTTTGCATCTAAGATAACATATCCTTGGAATGTCTTCCCCTTTTTTTCCAGATCCTTCAGGGCACAACCCAATTCGCCAGAGCTCGAAACCACAGAACCCCTCGTGGTTACCTTGTCCCCCTGCATACCATCTCTGTGTGCTGTAAAGGTTAATTAACTGTCCTGTACCCATCAGTGTAAAAGAAGTATGTGTTCCTCCATTTTACTTTTTATCCAATCCCAGAGATTTCCCCACTGCTTCGCTTTCTCCGGCCCCCTTTATCTACCACCAATGAATTTCCTGTAACCCTCCCTCTGCCTCCTCCTTTGATTCTAATGGATAAAATTAGCTACGAAACTGCCATTCTCTGGAGCATTTTCTTAATTCGTTGAGATTTTGCTTCCTGGAAATTATTGTCGGCTTGGCTCAAATAAATGCATTAAAATGCTCCACAGGTTTGGACGTTTCTTACATCGACAGAGGTGATGCTGACTGGTGGTAAAATGACCACACTTTGAAAACCATTAACTAGAGCTGCTCTCATTTTATGAGGGGAACGTTCTTTCCAGTTTCCCATAATCCCCAGCGTTCTTTATTGTCTAACATGCCCTGGCCCCAGCTCCAAATACTTTCATTCACATTACTTGCCTGGCCTGGAGGGTGTTTAAAATTGTGACCTCTGGGGTGGTTGCATAGGAAGTGTTCAGTAAAAGGTAGCTAGTATTTACTTAACAACTTTATGAATTAAGTATTATTATTCTCATATTAGAGATGACGAAACTAAAATTCAGCTTTGCAAAATGACTTATTGGAAGAAACACAGCCAGAAAACCAGAAAGAAGACACTTGCCAGTGATTTCAATGTCACACACACACACACACACACATATCTGAGGTTACTGTAGATGATGCATCGAAAGTTTTGGACATGACTTCATGAGCATAAAATAATATTTATCAGGGAAGAAAAGAGAGGAAATAGGAAAGAAGGAATGGTTTACAATGGGAGGTGATGTTAGTCAGTTGCAGACACACCCATTCTAAGATGACTATAAACAAGTTAACCTTGAAGAGTTCAGAATCTCCAGGAACAAACAGGGAGTCATACAATGGGGCCTTGTCCTCTTCGACCGTTGGACCCGCACAAACTTCCTTCACACAACTGAAAACTCTCTCTCTGAGAATATTGGCTATTTTGTTACCTAGCATCAGTTTGTCTAATTTCTGATTTTGCTTTGGGAAAATGATTCTTCCTCCACCCATTTCCAAATATAGCGGCCTCTTCTCTGCCCACATCCTCTTCTAACTCATAGTTAAGGCAATGACATAAATGCAAATCAAATTCTTTATATCAAAAATTTTTTCCTTTGAAGTCTCAGTGCAAAACACCATGAAAAGCAGAGCTTCTATTTTTTGAAGCAGCTGAGGCCTCTCGTAAATCCTTAGGGCTCGTGAGGGCACAGCTTTCAAATTTCTTGTAGAGGACAAACTTTGGAGTCAAAGAGTCTTGAGTTTGAATCCTAACTCCTGCCGTTATTGGTTTTGTGACCTTGGAGAAGAGATTAAATGTCTGAGCTTCAACTTTTTTGACTTTAAAATAAGAGTAAAACCTCCCAAGGTGATTGAGAGGTTTCAAGATGAAGATGTATGAGCAATGCTTGGCACATAGTATGTGCTCAGTAAGTGGTAATGGGTGTATTATTATATTATATACCACTCTCAGAGATTACCTCTCTCAGAGCTACTCAGTGATTTTCACCAATTCAGTGATTTTTATCACCACATCAGGACAGAGCACTCATTCTGCTACTTATGCCCTCTGAGATGCCCAGCGATCTCCATACTTTCTCTAAGCCTCAGTTTCCTACATGTAAAATGGGAGGATTCTGCCCTTCCTGTGGGCATATTTGAAGGGCTATCTGTGATCACAAATGTAAAGCACTAGCAATGTGCCTGGCACACAGTAGGCGCTCAGTAGGCGCTCAGTACATGTTGATTTCCACCCTCCAACCTCTCCTCTGAGTCTACGACACTCAATCTTTTTTCTATTCTTCATTTTGGTCTTTTTCATCCAGTTGTTGGGCTTTTAACATTCCACTTGGGTGTCCCATCTTCTCAAACTCAACACCTCCATCAGTAGGACCAGCTCAGGCTCCTGCCTTGTCATTTAGGGCAAGAGATTCACAATTGGAGCATCACTGTTGACACGTCCTCTTTTTCCCTGTCCAAAGTCACTAAGTCTAATCTTCCTTCTGAACATCCTTCACATCTACTATTGCTTCCTCTGCAGCCCAGGCTCTTGGTACCTCAGGCATGAATGATCACATGCATCCGCTATATCCCTTCTAACTCCATACCATTGTATATCCTCACCTGGATGCCTAACCTACATCTCAAACATAACATCTCAAAACCAAATGTAAATGGCAACTCGATTTTCCTAGGTGCTCAGGCTGAAAGCCTTACAGTCATCCATAACTCTTCTCTTTCTTTATAACCCACAGAATTCTATCAGCAAACTCTGTTGATTCTGGCCTCAAATATATAAATACATCCAGAATCCACTTCTCACCATTTCTACGATTCTTGCCTGGTCCAAATATTATCACGTTGGCCCCCTTTCATCATTCCATATATTCTCCACATGTGACCACATATGGGTGCTCCAGTGGACAACCCCAACTAAGATCCCAGCCAACGATCAGCACCAAATGCTAGTTTTGTGACGGAGCCATCATGGACATCTGGCCCACTCACACCAACAGACAAGGGCAGCCTCAGCCACCACCTGACTCTAACTTCGTACAGAACCCAAGGAAGGACCACCAGCTGATCCAAGTCAACCTACAGGACCACAGAGTTAATAATAAATTGTTTTAAGCCACTAGTTTTGGGGAGGTTCATTATATGCAATAGATCACCAGAAGAGTAGTGATCTATTGATGAATAAGGTATCTGCTCTCACAGAGCATACTCTCTAGTGAAGAAAATAATCAAATAAATTAATGAATGGAAAATGTCGTTACAGATATAGATAAAAGTGATTAAAAAAATAAAGCACAGTCATGTGATTGTAAATCAGGGGGTGAGGGGACCAGGGAAGTGTCCTCTGAAGATGTAACATTTGAACTGAGACTACGTAAGATTGATCCATACAATCGTCTGGGGCTGAGTATTAAAAACAAGTTTAAAGCTCGTGGCACAGTTACCTTTGTAAGGGGAACAGTCCTTTCTCACACATCTAGATCTTTTCAGAAGTGGTGGAAATTGGCAGCTAGGGTACGTACTTTCGTCACATCCCAGATAAAATGTAGATTATGTAGTTGCACTTCATAAATGGTTAAATGGTTCGAGCCATTTTTATAGTTGTGATGCCAAAATAATTTAAAGAAAGTCTTCTACAAATGTTACGTCCGTAAATCGTATGTAGTTTGCTGCCCATGATGAGCAAAAATGAGGTTTTATCATCCGCAACACAAGGGTGTGTGTTCAGGTGAAAGTGGCACTTCCTCCTGCTGCCACCAGAGGGCAGACAGTGCTTCTGTAAAGAGTGGTTCCTAAAGGCTGAACAAGGGTGTCTGATCCCAAAGAAAACCAGCAGTGTCTCCCTGTGCAGACTCTTGAGAAACCAGAGGGTCAAACAAAGGGCAACGTGGGGCGGACACAGAATTATACCTGGGTGAGGCCAATCACTGAAGCCAGAGGGCTTTAGGTTACCCTTGAGGAAGACTGGCCCATTTGGGGGACTGTGACACTCCTTGGACACTGGGAGGGACTTTCTGGGGGTGGATTTCTGGGAGGTGACACTACAAAAAAAAAAAGTTATTTGTTCCTTTCGTTGAAGCAGTAGACAGCATGTTGAAAAGCAGTCAGGAGCCAAGGAAACTAAAATCTATGTGCTTTCGATAAGTTGCTTTGGTGTATGGTGTTCAAAGCATTTCAGCACCATAATGAACGTAGTCCTCAAAAATGCCCAAACCTGTTAATTCCTTAAGGCAGATACCACCACCCTATTTTACAAAGAAGGAAACTGGTTCAGAGAGGTGAAGTGACTTGCCCAAGGTCACATAGCAACATCAAGAGCTACTGAAGCCAAACTCTTCTAATTCATACCAAGTTCTTTCACATTGCACTGTTATTAATGAATAATTATTAATAATAATTAAGCAACATATTTATTATTTTTTATTAATAGCATTCTTATTGCTGTTATCGGAGCTGCCATTTGTTGAGGTGTTACTCTCCCAGACACTTGTACAAAGCATTTTACAAATATATCATTGTAATGCTCTCACCATCATTCTCCAAGATTGATATGAGATGGCGAAAAGCAGCCCCTGACTTCTGGGAGCTGACCTGACACCGTTAGCCTTTGATGTTCTCCGGAGGAACATAAACAATTTCACAGAACATCCAAATCAGACAAAGCCATTCTGTGCCCATGAAAGATCAAGACAAAAACATGATACTATGTACTCATCTTTGAACACAAAAACGAGATTATACGTGCCGCAGAAATGACCAACACCCCCATATCCTGGCTAATATGAGTGGCTGCTGCTTCTTTGCTAACTACAGTTTTAACCTCTATCTAGTTTCCCTTCTTATAGTTAAAATTCAGATATCCAATCATAGAACTGCCCAATTCCAGACAGCATCCCATCCAGAGCAAAGCCAGCTTCCTTAAATGCTCCCCCAAATCATCTAACACACTTTCCAATCCTGTAAGTCCTTTCTAGCATCCTCTGGGTCCCCAACGTGTGCATTCTCTCTTGCTGCAGTGAGTAACAAACTCAAGTCCTTAAACTGGAAACAGAAGTATTTCTAATGGTTGTGGCTGGAGACATCAACGGGTATAATCATTATCCTTCTTTTATAAATAAGAAAAGTAAAACTCAGAGAACTGAGCAATTTACCCAAGACTCCAAGGTAGTGAGTGCCAGCCCAGGTCTCTGGATGTTCTCATCTTCTCACCATCCCTGCTCTTTGAGCAGTCTATGCCTCCAATTCTTCATGTGTAGTGAGACAGACTCCGCTCTCCAAAGTTTACATCTTCCCAGAGGCAGGGGCATGAAAACATTGTCAAAGGGGTTCCACTGAGGAGATCTGGGGACCTCCTTTTGACCGGGGACCCACTAGATTCTGAACAAGTCATTCCCACGATGCCTTGCAGTTGGGAAGGTCTAATAATCAACTTGAAGAGCGGTGCATCCTGGGATATACCTCCTTGAGACTTGGGCCCCTGTCCACCACGTAGCTTCCCCCACCCCTCCCTGCTCCTCTCAACCATCCTCTTTCATTCGTTCATATTTCTGCATTATTTGTTTGCCACGGCTCTTGGCCAACTGGGGGAGACAAGTCAGGAGGATGACTTGGGAGCTCTTACCCTACCATTCTCCTATTCTTACACTAACCTCTCTCCAATCAAGGAGCATCCTAGCAGCTTCTTACACTAACCTCTCTCCCAGTCAAGGGGCATCCTAGCAGCTTCTTACACTAACCTCTCTCCCAGTCAAAGGGGCATCCTAGCAGCTTCTGCATAAATTGTAGAGAGCGACAAGGGGGAATTCCTCCAACTTTGAATCCTGAGAATATGAAAGCTGGTGGACAGGACTTAGCAATGTTGCAAAAGAACCTAAGAGACTTTGGGGCAGAGGGCATTTTCCTGATTGCCATCTCCCAATCTTTGTGGAACTGTCTTAGGACAAAAAGAACAGACTTGGTTAGTGGGTTTCTTTGGAGTCGGGTCAGGACCAATGTGGAAAGGCAGGTGAGGGGGGAGATAGGGACACTTATCGGGATTGGCTAATGAAAAAATAATAGTCTAAAGATGAGTGCTGCCAAGCTGGCACCAGCTCCCCGGGAGATAGTAAGCTCCCATTAGGAGGAGATATAAAAGCTGAAGCTGGTTGACTGGTTGCCTCCTATGAAATTGTAGGATTTAATTATTCAGAAGCCTTCCGCGATTTTTCTTCCAACGCCAAATCCCTGCCCCATCCCAACATCCACAGTTATGTCGCTCACCTCTGATGGATCTGTTTCTTAGAGATGATAAAGGCTCGTTCCCCTCATGAGCCGAGGCCAGCAGAATGCAGCAGGCTGAGGGCTCTTGTGAGGTGGTCCCCCATCCCTCCTGGGTAACTCCCCTTCCTCTACTCTACCCCAGGGGGACTTCTCAGTTCAGCTAGATTTGGGGTTGGGTGGACTTCGAGGAACGAGTTGGGGTCTCCTTGTCATTCCCTACTTGGAGGCGTGTACAGAGTCTAGCATCCTTGTGGTGATATGGGAAATGAACAGCATTAAAATCTTTTTTCATCTCCACATCTTCATCATGCCCAAAAGCTCGTCCTTCCCACCCCTCTTCTTTCTACCTGATAGAATCCAACTCACCCTTCAAAACTCAGCTCTTACACTGCCTCTTCTGGGAAGCTGGCCTTGACGTCTTCCGGTGAGAGTCAGAGTCTCCACCTCCCTCCCACAGCACGTATGTCATTGAAGTTCTGAGCCTCTGCCTTCCACACTGGGTGGGGAACTCTTTGCGGGTAAAGTCGGTCCTGGTCTGGTAGTCTCCTAAGTGGGTTGCACTGGGGCATGGAAAGAAAATATTGAGAAACTTCTACTTATTTGTTTCTAAGCTCCCCTTTATTAAACTTTACACTATCAAACACTTATAATATACATTACAGTACAGCAGTGCGCATATAATTATAAATAATTATAGAAATGGGAGCCGCACACTCCAAATCATTTTACTGACATGGCTACGAATGATCAAATAAATTTGGAGGGTACTGTTTTGGTCTTTCCCTGGTGCCTAGCATGAAACAAGTTTTAATACATGAGAGAATGAATGAATAACCGATGTTGCCTAGGCTTAGTTTATTAAAATGATCACATGTATTAGCTGCTTGAGTGTGGGGAAGATACTTAGGCCCCAAGTTCCACATCCGTGAAATAAGGAGTTTGGATCATTTTCTCTCCCACATACCTTCCAATATCAATGTATTTCTAAGTGATGTCCGAGTCACTCATTGTCCAGTAGGGGACAGTATAATTTAGTCAATAATAATCCTAGCAAATGTTTAAGTTGCATGAATTACATGCCAGGGTCTCTGGTCTAAGGGCTCAATGTATAAATTCATTGATCCTCACAACAACCCCATGTAGGAGGAAGACAGGCACAGAGAGATTAAATAACTTGTTCAAAGCCACATAAATATAGTGGCATAAGTTATATGCCCTACCCTGGCCCGTGGGAGCTACCCATCCAAGTGTTGCTGGCTGACTTCCAGCTGCCAGTATAGTAGTACCCCCTCTTATGCATGGTTTTGCTTTCCACAGTTTCAGTTAATATCCCCAAATAGTAAATGGAAAATTCCAGAAATAATTCATAAGTTTTAAATTGCACACTGTTCTGAGTAGCTCACTTCATCTCAATCACATAGGCATTGTATCATCTCACATCATCACAAAAAGGGGGAGTACAGCACAATAAGGTATTTTGAGAGAGAGACTGAGACGCATTCACTGGGGGTCCTGGAACATATCCCCCCACGGACTAGGGGGCACTTCTGTACCTGCATCTCTTTGCTCAAGGGCTTCCTTGGGAACCACACAAAGACAGCCTACGCAGAGAGCAAGCCAGAGTCCTCAACCCCTGAATGACAGGGAGTTGGTGTGTAAACACCCCCTTACTTCTTGGGCAGATGACAGTAAGGAAGTGCTCTACCCGACCTCCCCAAGTCCTCTGTGGGTATAGCACCAGTCACAAACAGCCATGTCAGGCTTGATGACTCAGTGTCTGCAGGCCGCCTTTCCTTCCCTTTCTTGCCCACCCCCAGCTTACCTAACAAGCTACTGCCTTCTGCTCCTTGGGAACCCCAAAGGAGCCCTTTACCCTCAAAGAGTTCCCCACCCAGTGTGGAAGGCAGAGGCTCAGAACTTCAGTGACATACGTCCTGTGGGAGGGAAGTGGAGACTCTGACTCTCACCGGAAGACGTCGAGGCCAGCTTCCCAGAAGAGGCAGTGTTTGAGCTGAGTTTTGAAGGGTGAGTTGGATTCTATCACATAGAAAGAAGAGGGGTGGGAAGCACAAGCTTTTTGGGCATGACGAAGATGTGGAGATGAAAAAGATTCTAATTCCATCCATTTCTCACAGCCTGGCAGTCCAGGCTGGAGACTCTGGCCTCTTCCTCCCTTCAAAGGACAATAGCTTTGGGACAGTAAGCTCAGCCCGAGTTCTACCATTTATACGCTCTTACAGGTGGACTTGTCTCCTCCCACAAAAGAGATTTTGAAGTCTTAACCCCCTATCTCAAAATGGGACCTTATTTGGCAGTAGAGTCTTTGGAGAGGCGATCAAGTTAAGCTGAGGTCATGAGGGTGGGCTCTAACCCAATATGACCAGAGTCTTTATAAAAAGGGGAAATTAGGACACGGATGGGGGAATGCCATGTGAAGATTGGACTTATGCTGCCACAAGCCAAGGACTTCCCAGGACCTAGGAGAGGGGCCTGGAACAGACCCTTCTCCAGCACCTTCAGAGGGAGCTTGGCTCTGCTGTCTCCTCGATGTGGGACTTCTCACCTCCAGAACTGAGAGAATCGATATGTGTTTTTTAAGCCACTCAAATGGTAGCACTATTATGACAGCTCCAGGTAGCTAACGTGCCGGCCGTGCGACATCTCTGTGCCTCCATCACCTCCTTCGCAGATTCTTAGGGCGACTCAGGAAGTGAGGCATGTAAAATGCTAGGAACGGAGCCTGGTCCACAGAAAGTGCTCACTGAAGGGGTTGTTGCTATTGTAACTGAAGTAGCGAGCCCCCTGCCCCCCACAAACAACCTCAAGGAAGGCAGTTCCTTGGACAAATAGACAGTATTGAGCCTCACACTCTTCCTTTCTCCTTCAGAGGGTCCAGGACAACCTGCCTAAACATTTGACCCAGCTCAAAACGTCAAGAACAAAGGCTTTAGTGTTGAAGTGTCACCCAGGTTTTTATGTAGCTGGGAGGTGGGGTGCACATATAGAGGTCGATGGCACCCTAATGAGTTTGCTTCCTATACCTGGTAGGTAGGTCCCGGTCTGAAGGCGGAAAAGGGGCAGGTATCCACTGCTTCGCAGAATGACGTGAAGTGCCACCATTTTTATGGACTGATGGACAGGACACAGGTTCTTAGTTGCAAACAACAGAAATGAATTTATTTAAATCTAAAGCCAGAGAGAGCGTGAGGCCTCAGGCAGGGAAAAGGGCTACATGGCTGTGGGGGAGGGGCTTCCGTAGTGAAAACTCCTGTGACTCTCAGAACCGGAAGACAGAAGTTCCCCCATGGCCACCCCCGAAGATCCTACAGATGGTAGGGTGGGGGTGGGGCGAGGAAACGGTGAGAATGGGGTAAGGGTTGGAGCCCTGGCTGCAACCCCCGGCCCTATAGTCGGTTCAGTGGAGGAGAGACGTGCTGTGGGGGTGTCTTCTCTGCGCCAGGAACTGAGAGCTCGGGAGAGAGCGATGAGAAAGACAAAGGTGCACGGTTGTTGCTCTCACGGTGCTTCGTCTCCTGGACAGTGAGTGGACTGTGAGGACGGCAGGGCTGAGAAGGGAGCAGAGTTGGCTGGCCCGGTTCGGAAGGCTGCATGGTCCGGCGCTGCGTGGGAGCTCCTGCAGCATCTCGGGATGGCTCAGTTTCCAGGCTCCCTGCAACCAGAAGTGATCCGAGGCAGTCCATGCTGACAGATCCTAGCCCATCCCCCAAAAGAGGAACCACGTCACCCCCAGGACCCAGATGACCCACGAAGGAGTGGGTTTGCCACGCCTGAGTGGAGGCGGCTCAGGAGCACTGCAGACCCACTCTGCACGGTGGCTGCCCCAGTGTCCCCACCTGATAAGGAGAACAGGGCAGAAGGCCCCGATTGTGTCAAGGGGCCCTAGCAGTGACCTTTTGATAAGGTGGCCATGGAGGATGTGATTTCACGGGATGCTGCTGCCACCTCCTCCTCTGAAGGCATCGAGGAAGAGTCTCTGTGCAGACGTGAGGGGTGTGGGCCCCCTGACCTCTAACTCCATCCCTGCCCTTCCCCTCCCTGCCCTATTAACCCCCCTTACCATAGGCCCAAGGCTTGTCTTTGTCCTAGGACTCCACCTCGTACTCAATCTTAATCTGGAGCTCATCTTCATACGTGTCGTTGTCCTCATCCTCACCATTGTCCTCGAAGTCCTCGTCCATACTTTCATCATTTATCGCGTACTCAATCTCGATCTCAGGTTCATCTTCGACCTCGTCATCGTCCTTGGAGTTCTCATCTGTGTCTCTGTCCTCAATCTTGTCCTCCAGTATGTCCTTGATCTCATCCTCGGGTTCAGGCTGGGCCTCGAGCTCGAGCTTGTACTGGGCCTGGAGAGCTGGCCTGTGCCCACTGCAGACCCTGATGCACTCTTCCTTGGTCAGGAAGTTGTTCAGCTTCGCTCTGCCACCGCCAAACATGAAGTCCTCGCAGAGTCCCGAGCTGGTATTGAAGAAGAATCTGGGAATCGTGGCCTCACCGGGCCCCTGGTAGGGAGGCTCCAGGCAGAACACGGGACGGCCTGCAGGGGTGCGAGAGGGCTCCGGGTCAGTTCTGCAGAAGGTCAGCCCATGAGGATGTGGCCCAGTGACAACTGAAACGACCCATGTGTCTCCAGAGCCAACAATCAGGGGGTGGGAGATGCGAAACCTTCTTTTGATGGCTTGCTTTCTGGGGCATTATGAATTTTGTTAGGTGTGACAATGACATAGTGATAATGTAAATCATTATAGATCTTTAATAAGCATTTATGGATTCATTGGCATAATGACTGAGATTAGCTTAGAAAAACTTCAGAAAATACAAATGGAAATGTACACAAATACTATCCTCTACATGTCAATAATTGTTGAAGCCGGATACTGGGTACATCGGGTGTGTTATGCTAATCCCTGTATTTTCCAGTATGTTTCAAAATTTACACTCTTAAAGAAAAGTTTGTTTGTTTGTTTTTCCCCCTCTCTAATTCCTGCCCCTGCTCCCGACCTATGGATGTTGCCATTTCCCCTTAAGAACTAGATCTCTGAAGGCGGGGCGTCTCCTCCCACATGCTCGCCATGTGCACCCAGGGCCTGGTTCGTGGCTCCACCTGGGTTGCAAACCCAGGACCTTCTGCATATAAAGCAGACACGCTAACCACTACGCTATGGAGCCACCCCCAAGAAAAGTTTTGAAAGTACCATGTTATAATGGAGAAAGGCATGGAAGAAAACATACCAGTGTGTTAACTTCGGTTACCCTGGGTGGACAGAAATAATGTAATACAGAGAGGGTGTGATATTGTTGCTTATAATATGTATTTGGTCCAGGTCCCATTCCTGGCACAGAGCTGCTAATATCCTCAGAATTTCTTAGTGGTTAGAGCAATAAAAGTGGCATATCGAGGTCACTTTTGGAAAGCCTCTAGATAACCTAAGGAAAAAAGTTGGTTGCCAAGGGAATTAACCAGTATGATTAGAAAGTTGGAAATTTCAGCCCCATACCCTCCAAGTGCCTTCATGTGACTTCCTGATTGAGCAAGGCCCCACGCTCGTGGGAGAGGGGAGGGGCTGGAGATTGGTTCAATTGTCCATGGCCAGTGATTTAAACAACCATGCCGATGTGATGCCGCCTCCATAAAAACGCAAAAGGACGAGGTTCAGGTTCGGAGAGCTGCACAAGGAGGCGCGTGGGGAGGGGTGCCTGGGGTGGGTGTGAAAGCTCCGTGCCCTTTCCCCATGCCCTGCCCTCCGCATCTCTTCCATGTGGCTGTTCCCAACTTAAGTCCTTTTATAATAAACCTGGAATCTAGTAAATAAAATATTTCTCTTAGCCTCTCTAACATATTAATCAAACCCCAGGAAGGGGTGGTGGGAACTTCTGAGCCACAGTCAGTGCATCAGAAGCACAGGTACCAATGTGGATTTCTGATTGGCGTAAGCTATCAAAATATAAAATGTCTTGATCAATATTTAAGAATTTAAGTCTCTGAATTGTCCAATATATTTTGTTCAGCCACAGACTTTTTAGCCCTTTGAATAAACCATCAAACATAAAAATATCACGTAAGCATCCAGCGCCCAGAGGAGCAGCTCTCAGGTACAAGAAGAGCTTTGCACCACTTCGGAAGTTGCTTGCTTGTTCGTAAGAAATCACAATTCCCTCCCTTACAAAACCACCTGACTTCTGCTGGGAATTCTTGAACCCCAGATAACTGGTAAGGGTTTCTAGGGGCACTGCCCCGGACTCATTACTCCCCTGTCCCCTAGCCCCACCCCAGCCAACAAAACACAGAGATGAACGAGTCTGGGGTTCTTCTTCATGACATCAAACATGTTGTGTGTCTACCAACACCATCCAATTCTCCAA
>NW_011888928.1:1894574-1896943 GCF_000151845.1 Pteropus vampyrus
GGGGCAGGAGTGGGGAAAAGGGAGAGCAAGCAAAGAGAAAATCTGTTTTTCTCACACACCTTGAGAAAGTGGCAGAGGAAACAAGATCACGAAGAGGTGAGTCCCAGAGAATCCTCAAATTCTTTGTCCATCTGCCTGAACCTCCACTTTTACCTTGTTTCTTTGGAATGGTCACATAATCTACCATGTGACCAGTACAAGTCACTGACTTCTGAAAAAAATGAGCAAGTCCCCCCAACCCCTGCCTCCCTCAGAGGATTAAGCAATTGAGCAGATTTCCATCGCTTGCATCACACTACACGGCGTGTACAGCTTGGTGAGACTCAGCATTACAATGTCACTCACCCAGCTACTACGGAGACCCACGGGTCTGGATGTGATTGAATTGCCAGGAACCACTAACAAGGTTTCAAGTACCCTTGGGAGAGGAAACACCCTAATTTTTATCTTATACTTAAAGAACAGTGTGAAGAAATAAAATGGAGTCACTATAGTCGAGATGCTAAATTACTAACATCGAGTAGGATGAGGCATGAGGAAATGATTCTATTCTTGTTTTAAGTAGCCTGGAAACTTAAGTGTTTGAACTTTCCAGTTCTACGGCCATGCCTGGATATATATCAAATCTACTGATAAGCTTCTGATTACCCCTGAAGGACTAAGGAAAGAATGTTCACATATCCAGACCACATCACATCCATTATCCAGGTGGCTTGACATCCATTTTCATTATCCAGCCCACCATCCACTAGAGGATGACCATCTCAGACCAACCTAGAGGCTGATCATGCAGGACTGATTCTTCTCAAGAATGTCCTTTTAACTGTAAGAATTCTTAGCTTTTCTTTCTTCTTTAGAACCCTCGGGGTATTCTCTAGTTGTATTTTTGGCTTCCCAACCATTAATACCCTTGAATAAATCTGTGTAATTTACCCAGCAAAGCCTCCAGACTCTTTTTGAGTTCATCTGATGTACTGGAGACAAACTCAATTGGGAGGGCAGGGTACCACCACGGCTAAGACTACATGTTTCACTGTCAGGAAGACCCGGGTTTGGCAAATTTCTTAGTGTGTCTGAGCCTTGGTACCCTCATCTATAAAACAGGTTTGTTTATAACATCAACCCTTATTTCTTAGTGCTCTTGTTGTGAGGGTATTTGTGAGTAATAGACAATGCTCAGCTCCGTGTCCATTGGTAATAAAATGCTCAGCAATTCAGGGCTCCCGTGATAATCATTATGACACATATGGTGAAGAAATAAATTTTCCTCCACACTTCTAGGGATTTTTGGCTGATCTAATAATTAAATCTACAGGAGACAGATTAACAAGAGAAAATAACCAGATTTAATTACATATGAGAACTCTGCATACATGAGAGAGTCAGAGCCCCACATACTTGAGAGGTTCAGAGATAGAAAAGTATAAGGTATATATGGCCTCCCGAACCAAGGAATGACGTAAAATGCCTTGGGGTTTCAGAAGGGAACAGGTCATTTGCAGACAGATATGACGGTCAGATATTCAGTAATTAGATGTTTGCCCGGCCCTACATAGGTCATGAATAGTTATATCTGATGATAACTCTTATTATCTCATTTGGAAAGGCCTCAAATTCTTTCATGGAGAGAGAATAGGTTCTCTTGAGCCTGCAGTGTCTCGATTGCTATCAGCTCAAAATAATCCACATGCCGAAGCAGCACATTTTGGAGAGGCCTGTTCTGAACCTTCTAGTCCCACCTCTGAAACTTCCTGAGAAGTTTCACCTTACAGATGTTGGGTTGATAAACTGAATTTATAGCTGTTTTTTTACCCATTGCAGAATCTCTGATTTAGGAACAGATTGCTTCCATGATACACGGGCAGCTGGATAGCAAAATTTGACACTGAGGGGTCATTTTTACAGAAGCAGAATGGACTTCATCCACATGTGCCACGGTCTTTATAGACTTTGTTATGGCTGCTTTTGCATAAAAGTCAGCTAAGGCATTTATTTCCCTGATACTCAGGTTCAGTCCTTTTAGTGAGCATCCATTCTGATGACATATATTTTATGCTAAGAGATATCAGACTTACAATATTTTCACAGTTTCTGGGACACTTCTATCATATACGTATACAGACATAAGATAAAGAAGGCTAAATGTTTGGATCCTGACTAAATAGGATCAAGGGTTATTATGAAACAATACTCAACTATCTATTTGACCAAAGTAACAATAAAAGATATCAAAGACAAATACAGAAGGTTAGCACTTATTATTGTGAACATTGTTTTCTTAAGTAATCAAAGACCCAATTAAGATGACACACACACACAACACATAAACACAGAATCTTTGCTTTCTTGGCAGATTACTTGAAAAAAAA
>NW_011888928.1:1899678-1918650 GCF_000151845.1 Pteropus vampyrus
GGGAAGAAGGGACATGTCACCCAGAGGTGGCAGTGATGGTACTGATGAGGGTTCCAGAGGTGTAGATAAAAAGGCTGTGGTCGACAGTGGTATGAGTAGTGAGGGTATAAGTAATACTGGTTCTTGTAGTAATGCCTTGTAGTACTGCTAGCGTGGCAAAGGTGAAACTAGTAATGAAGACAAGCATGTGGACACATCACGTGGACAAAGATGATGAACGTGATTGTGTCTGTGATCACAGTGGGAGGGGATAGATAAGAGGAGGCCCCAGGATAGTAGATGTTGAAAGGGTTAGGTAAGGAGTCCAGCTTGATGGCTCTGGCTCTAGGCCACCAACAGGCCAGCCAGGAGGGAGGTGACTGTCTCCTTCACAAAGGCCAAGGTAAAGAGCAGCTAAAGACAATGGCTGCATATTCCTAGGCCTTGACTGAAAGCTGGCTCTGCCATCATTTCTACACTGGGGCCCTGTTCTGAAATCCTCTGGGAATGGGTCAGTAGTGACTTGATGTGGCCTGAAACTTCCTCCAAGGACCCTGAGCCTGTCCTCGAAAAGTTGCTCACACTTTCAGTTCCCACTGCTTCTGTCCCCATCGCCGCCATCGCCACCGCTGGAAGATCTTCTACCCTTTGGTGCAGACAAAAAAGCAAGTAGCATTGAGCAGGAAAAGAATGGCATTGAAACAGATTTCCGGCAACGAGTGCTTTGGGGGACTGCAGGGTTTTTTAACATGGCAGTGTTGAACTGAACTGCAAAATGAAATTTGCTGTCTACTTACCATCAAAGGCAGAAGCTGGAAAATGCCCTGCGCTATATCGGCTGTCTGGTTTAACTTGCACAGAACAGAATTTTATATCAAAATCTGGTTATCATCAGGCTGCCTCAGAACACGGCCTTGTCGTCACTGCTCCAGATACCAGCCTTCGTGGCTGCAATATTAAAGGTGAAGATGAGAGCTGGGGCTTTGGCACTGGTGCTGGGTTTTATGTGGATGCCACTGAAGATCCTTGGAAGACTAACTACAGAATGTACTCTCACATAGCAGAGGAGCTTCTCCAACTGATAAACACCAATTTTCCAGTGGACCCACAAAGGATGTCTATTTTTGGCCATTCCATGGGAGGCCATGGAGCTCTGATTTATGCTTTAAAAAATTCTGGAAACTACAAATCTGTTTCAGCATTTACTCCAATTTGCAATCCAGTGCTCTGTCCTTGGGGCAAAAAGGCCTTTAATGGGTATTTGGGAGCAGATCTAAATAAATGGAAGGCTTACGATGCCAACCATCTTGTGAAGTCCTATCCAGGTTCTCAACTGGACATACTAATTGATCAAGGAAAAGATAACCAGTTTCTTTCAGATGGACAGTTACTACCTGATAATTCCATCGCTGCCTGTACAGAAAAGAAAATCTCTGTTGTTTTTAGATTACGAGAGGGTTATGATCATAGCTACTGCTTCATTATAACCTTCACTACTGATCACATCAGACATCATGCAAAATACCCGAATGTATGAAATACCTCAGATAAGAAAATCTCTTCAAGATTCTAAAAACTGTAATAAACAGAATTGCAGTGAAAAAAGATTTCAAAACAATGTATTTCACAATGCTAAAAAATACTTCATTCTATAGTTGAATCACCTGAATAAATATATGAAACCTGAAAAAAAAATAGTTGCTCACAGCCTCTTCAGCTCTCACGGGTGATCAATCCTGGGTCACCCTCCACTCCTACCTCTTTTGGGCCATCATCATCCTGTGCCCCCAGAATAAAGATGAGGACCCAGGACACAAGGTCCTTGATCATCAGGAGGTTCTCACGAAAGCCAGACTGAATAAGAAGTTGGGGACCTCATATATCTGTCCCCAGCACATGCCTGCTGCTCCTTCCTTCCTGAGGCTCCATGTCCAATTGGGAGGGACTTCCTGTCCAGTAAGAACTATGTTCTAGAGGAGTGTAGAGAGGGGTGGAAATTCAGAGTATCTTGGTCAGCCGGGGCGTGACTCCCCTCCCTACCTAGAAGAATCCTGAAAAAACAAGGGTTTTACTTTTTTGCATGTGGCAAAATATATACAACATAACATTTACTCTTTTAACCGCATCTAAGTGCACAATTTAGAATGGTATTTCGAATCAGTCGCATTGGGTAGACTCACACTGTTGTGCTACCTTCACCACCATCCATCTCCAGAACTTTTCATCTTCACAAACTGAAACTTTCTACCCATTCGAACTAACTCCACATTCCTCCCTTGCCCCCGGCTCCTGGCAACTCCTATTCTACTTCCTGTCTCCATGAGTTCGGACTCCTCTAGGTATGTCTTATAAGTGGAATCCAGCTACCTCTTATAAGTGGAATCATGCAGGATTTGTCCTTTTAGTCTGGCTTATTTCATTTAGTATAATGTCTTCAAGGTTTATCCATGTTGTAGCATGTGTCAGAATTTCTTTTCTTTTTAGGGTTGAATAATATTCAATATACGTAATGTTTTTGAACGCCAGATGGGGTCTGCCCTGACCACCACGCCCTCCTCCCTCCCTCCCTCCCTCCATAACCCTCTCTTCTTGTCCTCCATCTAGTCCAACCACTTCCCCTTGTCGACAGGAAAACTGCTGCCCAAGATGAAATGGCAAGACTCAGAGCCAAAATCTGAGATTCCCAGTTGAGACCCGTCCTTGGTGGTGTCATTGGTGTCTTTCTCGTGTGCTTACCACGCCCAGACCCCTCAGATGTCCTGACATCTCTAGTTGGCCAGGAGCTAATCTAGATCATGTGAAATCACGTCAGGAAGAATGTGCTGAGCAGCCCAACTTGCCCTGGGCTCAAGGTAGGAATGAATATAGAGAGAGATAGAAAGGTCAAGTTTTCCCTGTTTTCCCCATTACCTTTACCTTTCCCCATTACCTTTACATTACCATTACCTTTCCTGTGCTTAACTGTTACTCAGAGATTTGAGCTTTGGAAGATTAAGTGAGGCTAGCTTTTGACTGGTATGCAAAATAGTTTCTAGTCTCTGAAGCTTATACAGTTTTTAAAATATGACTATTAAAAGTATTTATTTTAAAATAAAAACAACATACACTAAAGTGTTTAATCACATCAATTCAAGAGATGGGACAAGAACTAAGCACCTGCTATGTGCCAGGTCATACATAACTATCCTTTTCTTTTCTCCCAGAAAAATGAATCAACACTTCCCTGGATTCACTGGATCACAGTGCTTATTCCAATGTCCTTTAGGTTTATCTATCTCTGCCTCTCGGCTGTGAGCAGGGCAAGGACCATGTCAGGTGTATATTTTGCAAAAGACAACATATTTTAAGCATGTAGCAGCAAGTACTGAGTGGATAGTTAGTGGATTAATCCTTGAATGCATGCATTCATAGAATCCACCCCATACTCAATCCAAAAGTCAGTCCTGGGGAGTCTACCTTCGACATTTATCCCAAACTCCATCAATTCTCGCCACCTCTACTGCTACCACCCCAGGTCCCATTTCCTGATAACTCTGTCACCTCCTTATTGACCTCCCAGTGTCCATTCTTTCCTCCTATAGACTCTACACAGCAATCAGGGTGATCTTGTAAACATCAAATGAGTTACTATCAAGGTGCTACTTTTCTTGTGGGATAGTAGGTTCTTGGGAGCTCATTGCTTCGAAATACATGCATACATATGAAAATGGGCCACGCATGGACCAATGATGAAAGCATCGTGAAGAATTGTTAACCCAATTCTGTGCAACAGAAGGCAAAAAAAAAAAAAGGTAAATTAACAAATAAGTGTAAATCAGAGCTTGTTACTCCTGAGCTTCCCATCTCATGTAGAATAAAACCCAGAGTCCTCGACTACAGGATCCTCTTCCACCTGGCCCCTGCCACCTTTTCCAGTCTCACCCCAAGCCCCCTTAGCTCCAGCTACACAGATTTTCTTGTTTTGCAAACACACTAGCATGCTCCTGCTGCAGGCTTTGCACTTGCTGTTCCCTCTGACCGGTATGCTCTTCCTTTGGGTTTCATGTAATTTTCTTCTTCACTGCTCATTCACCACCTCCTCAGCGGTCTTGATCATCCTTCTCATGTTCACCCTGCTTTACTTTGCTTCAAGGAATATAGCACTTCCTGGAATACACTATACGCTTATTAATGTATCTAAGCTTTTATTATGTCTCTGCTGCTACACTCTAAGTACCAGGAGGATCGAGATTACCTTTCTTGTTCACTGCTGTGTCCCTAGCGCTTAGAACAGTGCTCAGCACAGGACAGATACTAGATAAGTATTTGTTGGATGAGTGGATGGAGGGATAGATAATATATAGGAGTGATGTCAATATGGGTCAGAGGGTAGGTGAATGAATAAATAAATGAACAAATAAAGGAATGACTATGTGAGCTCAGACGAAGCGATGATCACTGTAGGATTGGGAATGGTCAGAAAAGGCTTCTTGGAAGATGTAGCTCAGGGACGAAACCAGGGAGGCAATAAAGGAAAGCACAGAGGCAGGGAAGCTGGGAAATGCAAGGCTGATGGACTTGGCGTTCCTCTATACTCCCAGCACTCCTTGCTCAGGGCAGGGTCCTGCCAACCAACCCAGTTCTCAGTGCATTAACAACCATCCCTGTCCCACTGCGGGGCACTGAGAAGGCTGAGGCCAGGCCCCCTGCCCAGATCCTGGTCATTGGGGGTGGGAAGGGGCCATGATGCCCTGCGGGCCTTCCTGACCCGGCCTTTGGCACCTCTGGCCCTTTTTCCCTAATCCCGCTGCTTTGTGCCAGTGCTCTTGGAGAAGGCCATGGCCAGTACACTTGGAGAACCCCCAAATGAGCACAGATGTAAATACCCAGGCCTGAGTAAGTACTGCAAGGCTCAGAACCCAGGCATTTGGGTGACCTGTTTTGCTTAGCAGCAAAATTACTGCATGATATCCATACACTCATTCAACAATTATTGAAATGTAATTCCAGATACTGCAGCTACAAAAGACAACAATCTTGGCCCTTATAGAGCTTAATTAATAAGATAAGACACAATACGTTAGATGGCAGTGAGAGCTGGAAAGGAAATAGAAAGGAAAGGAGTGAGCCTGTAGCTAGGGTAGCGACTTAGATTTAAAATCAGTGGCCAGGAAGTCCTCACTGATAACTTGATAGTGGAGATGGTGAAAAGGAGTTGGATCCCGGATGGATTCTGAAGGTAAAGCAAACAGATTTGTTGATGGGGTACACACGGGGTATGAGAGAGAAGAGTCGAAGAGGACTTCGAGGTTTTCGGCCTGGGCAACTGGAAAGATGACAGTTGTCATTAACAGAGATGAGCCGACTATGGGTGAACATGTTTGGGTGAGGGTGGAGAAATCGGCAGCTCAGTATTGGAGATACTAGATTTGAAATGCTTTTTGACATCCGAGTGTAGGTGGCAAGCAGGCAGCAGTTGGGTAAATGAATCTGGAATTCAGCGAGGCCTAGACTAAAGGTATGGGGTGTTGTCACCGCACAGATTACTTATGACATGGCAGTGGAGGTCGTTTCTAGGTACTGACTTGGGGGTGTATGAAAGACAGCCAGGCCACAACTCCGTGCTCTGACTTGGCAGACATGCTGCTTCATGCAAGCTGCCAAGATCACTTAGCTTCAGATATCCACCCACCTGCATTCTTATCTCATTTACACCCTGCTTATTTACTTCTTTGGAAAGAAACTCAAGTCAAAGCATTTGATTAGTTGCTTTTGCCCATGGTCTTCACCAGCTCACCACCTCCCTTCTTACATACACATGGACATACACACATCACTTGTATGTTCTGAGGGCTCTTGGAAACCCCTCAGAGGCAACCTAACAGCCCCATCCATTAGCTCTACAAGTATCACCAGTACCACTGCACTCACACTTGCGGGATTTATAGGCGCCCCTCACTCCACCCATCTTTGCCCCTGGACCCCAGATCCCGAGCCAGAAGAGCCTGCACCCATTCGCACATTTACCATTTGCTGACTGGGCACCTACATGTCCTGAGCTGCGTCAGGTCCAGACTGGAAGACAGGCCCTGTCCTGTGCCTTCAGGAAGCCCTTAGTCTAATAGAAGTTAAAGGACAATGACAACCAGTGTGATAGCGATAGGTAGTAAGTCCAGGGAGTTGTAGGAGCAGAGGAAAGGGGAGCCTACAGCAGCCTGGTGTATCAGGGAAGACTTCCTGGAGGAAGAACATCTCATAATGGTTTTGTAAGTAAGAGTGCACCAGGCAGCTGGAGGGGTGTGGGGGGTGTAGGAGGTGGAACACGGCGTTCTAAGCCAAACCACTATGATGGAAGAATGGGGGGAGAGGAACAGACCAAAAGTAACTTATACGGTTGATGCCGACTGTGTCAGAGGAAGACACAGAAGATGGGGGTAGGGACAGGCATCCACCTAAGGACTTATTTTACAGGAATCCAGGGTTCCATAACCGGAAGGTAGGTGGGTAGAGGCAGGCTTCGATCTAATGGGCCTGGCTTCAAAGCCTGTGAGTGGTCTATGCACTACCTACAACACAAGCTCGTGAAGAGCCTGATAAATATTTGAAGGCTGGGCCTCACCCAGACCAACGAAATCCATGGGGTCTGGACCCGAGGGATCCGTACTATTTTCACAAGAGCCCCACATGACCATGGTACACAATCCAGTCAGAAAAATGCCACACACAGCTCTCCTACCTCTCCAGCTCTACCTTGGTGATGGGGGACCAGTTCTCAGTGCTCCTAGGAAAAGGCAGAGGATGATTCATTTTTGTGGTCATGGATGCGCAGACATAAACATGCCCCGCCAAGCCCAGGGAGTTCTGGGAATTACAGTCAGATGAGGCCAGAGGGTGGGCAAAGATAGGGGACTTTAGTTTTTTGTGGGGGGCAGGAGTTCCTGTTCAGGTACCCAGCAAACAAGCCTGGTCCCTACCCAGCTCTTCCCAGGCCTCAAGGAGACAAAAGGCAAAGAAGCAAGGAAGCAGTGACTTTTTATTCCACAACCAGTAAATTCCATCTACCACACAGTGAAACGAATCTGTAGCACACCCACTACCTAGGGCAGTGCCGTCCAACAGAATTTTCTACAATGATGGAAATGTCTGTCCGCATGTCCAATACAGTAGCCATTAACCACTTTTGGTTACTGAGCACTGGCAATGCAGCTAGCACAGCTGAGGAAATGAATTTTTAATTTAAATTTATTTAAATTCAAATGCCATATTTGGCTTGTGGCTACTGTACGGCACAGTACAGCTCCATGTCCTGGCCTAGCCCAGGGACAGTTTGGTTTAAGAGCCAAGTCTGGGGACAGCAAGTGGCAGAAATGGCCCTTGGGGTCACCACCACCCCTTCCCAGAAAGAAACAGTAGCCCCAGCTGTGACAAGGTCAAGTCTCAGAGTGGGGGGACACCACGGGCACGCCGGATGAGGTTAGCCAGCTTCCTGGCCAGGCCACCCGTTTTGGGCTCCTCGATGTGGAAGGTTCGGGTAAGAAGATTGTAGAAGGAGCCATAGCACACGGCCACCACCGTGCACGTGAGGCAGATGACGTTGTAGGGCATGCTGAAGTCTGGCGTTGGCAGGTTCACCAGCAGCGGCTCCGTGTAGAGCCGCACGAAGTAGCTAGAACTGTCCGAGACTGGGAACCTGGGGGTCAGGAAGAAAGGTGATGCAGGGCCGCTGCCCCTGCCTGTCTTACCCCGTCCCCTTTGGGGCTGTGCTGGGCCAGCGCTCAGCGGGAAGGCTTTTCAAACTTTTCTTAGCCTCCAAACCTTTTCAACAGAAGAGATCTCAGATGAAAGCTCACTACGTGGACCTGACGGAGAGCTGCCTAGTTCCGGGAGAGGATAGAGGCCCTGCCTCGCCTGGCTGCCTCCTCCTCAGCCTTCCTGGTTTCAGCCTAAAGGCCAACCCCTCAGAGAAGCCCACCTGGATAACACGCGCAATGACTCCCAGCGGTGCCTTGGCCCCCACCACTCTCCGGAGCACAAAGCCCGCTCCAGACTATCAGCACGAGTGGGGTGGGGGCGAGGCGGTTTTGTTCACTGTCGCGCTCTCTGAAGCGCCCGGCATTCGATAAGCACTCAACCAAATATTTGTTGAGAGAATCGAAGAGTATTTGCAGGCTATAAATACTGTTCTACTCACCTATTTATTCTTCTAGAAGCGCTTTAGAATCACTAGGACTTTCATTAGGACTGAGTCAAATCCCATGTTGCCTTGGGAGAGGCAACAACTGGCTCTGACCTACCCTGCAGGGACCAGACCATCTGTGCCAATGTCCACCCCGAAGCACACTTACAGGCTGTTGAAGAGGGGGATCTCCTCCCAGTCCACGGGCTTGGCTGCCACCACGCTGGGCACGAGGGCACTGAGGACGGACGGGCTGCAGAGAAGCAGGCGGGTATTCCGTGAGCCGTGTTCCTCATGTGCTCCCCACCCAGGGTTAGTGGCAGAGAAGGTAGACCAGAGGGCGGGGCGGCATGTGGGGCAGAGCCCACCTGACATAGAAGCCATGGTTGGGGTCTGGGGTGTACTCAGTCCACTTGAGCAGTGCCCGCTCAAACTGGATGGAGACCTTGGTGACCGAGTTGGCCGGCAGCTGAATCAGCATCTCGAGGAGGTGGGGCTGCAGCCGGTCCTGGGCAGGCTGGTAGTGGATGTAACCTGGAGACACACAAGGGTCAAGGGTAACCCATACCTTTTTTTCTAAGGTCAGACTACCTGCACATCCTGCTCCACCTATCGAAGCCTTGGGGCCTGGATCCATGTGCCCAGAAGGTGTGCTCTGAGTCACAGAAGCCAGGCAGGCTCAAGGAAGGGAGCAAGGTCTCCGAAAAAGGAGATGTTTCCAGGGCGGCCAGCCCAGGATGTGTTCAAGAGAGACTATCCAGAGCCTGGGACACAACTAATCAACCTTCGCATCATAAAAACTGGGCGGCAGACGTCAGGTGCCTCATGTGATGCAACAGGAAGTTCACAGAACCACCTGGGACGTTTTCCTGCCAAAAGATGTGGGACCTGAACCTAACCATGTCTCTAATACTAACTACCAAGACTCGAGAAAAACAAGGGATGGAGGAACATGCTAAACGCTGAAACAAGGACAAATTCAGAACGCAGAACATTCTATACAACAAATGTCTAGTCTGTCCCACAAATATATTTTTACAAAAAAGAATGAGAATGGTTAAAGATTAAAAGAGACCTAAGAGCACCACATGGATACAAGACATTAATAACGGGAAGCTGTAGGTGGGGCGACAGGGTATATATGAGAACTACTGTACTTTCTGCTCATTTTTTCCATAAATCTAAAACTGCTCTAAAAAATAAAGTCTATTAATCAAAAAGAGAGAAACTTGAGAGCATATAAAATAAATGCAACATGAGG
Source organism: Pteropus vampyrus (assembly GCF_000151845.1). Classification (NCBI taxonomy): domain Eukaryota; kingdom Metazoa; phylum Chordata; class Mammalia; order Chiroptera; family Pteropodidae; genus Pteropus; species Pteropus vampyrus. The sequence goes on from NW_011888928.1 coordinate 1,909,074, forward strand.
ACTTTGTTTAGATCCCAATTCAAACAAAGCAGTTACAAAAACCTATTTGGAAGACTGTTGGAGAAAATAGGAGTGGTAATGATAGGCCATATTTTTTTAAAGTCCTTTTTATCTGTTAGAGATATATACTGAAGTATTTAAAGGTGAATTGCTATAATGTCTAGGACTTGTTTTAAGATAATCCAGAAAAAAAAATAACCAAACCAAAAAAATAAAATAAGGGGAGAGATGAAACAGAAATGACAGGAAGCTGGAGATGGGTACGTGAGAACTGATTACACTTCCATTTGGGGGTGTGTGTGAGATTTTCCAGAGCAAAAGGTAAAAAAAAATAAAACAAAAACCTACAAAATACATAGGTTGGATATTCAAAATAGAGATTCTGAAAGCAGTACAAACAGTGGTGATGAAAATAAATAAAACTATTAACCACAGGCTTGAAAATATGGGGGGAAAGAGGGGCTTAAAGACTTTAAATCTATGCTACATATAACCGCCTCCCAGAAGTCTTTCTGTGGAATCAGGCTCCCTCCACTCCAGAGAAAAAACAGGTGCTTTAGAGCCATGCCTGGCACGTAACAGAAAGCACTCAGGAAATAGTAACTCCTCTTTAGAAAAATAATAAAAATAAAATTTAAAAAGCCCCTCCCAAAGAAGCAAGGTGTTATCTTCTTTGCTCCTAATATTCTGTTCTTCTTGCTAGCCCTTTCTACGTGAATCATCACAAAAGACTGTGCCTGAGGCACCAGGAAAAAGAAAGTAAGTGAGAAAGATAAGAAAACTACTGCCCTCCTAAGGTCCAGTTAAGAATAACCAGTACTATGTGTTTTAATTATTTTTGCTTACAAATTACTTCCAGATCTGGCATTGGTGAGGCTACCCTTTCCAGTCTTCAAACGATTTCTAACTCTTCCCGCCTGGGTGGTTCTTCCAAGGAATTCCCCAGAGCAATGAGGCCTGGGGGACGTGGAGGGAGACTGAGCCGGGGTGGGGAGGGGCAAGGGGCCTAGCTCGGGACTCGGCTCTCACTTGGTTTGTTCTCCTTGCCCTTGGAGGTGATGGTGAGGGTATGCACATATAGCCGCAGGTACCAGGGCACGGTGTCCAGCAGCAGCACAGGGAAGGCCCGGTACGGGTGGGTGTTGTACAGCAGAGTGTTCAGCTCCCCGCTCTGCAGCCCGTAGCCACTCACGTATCGCTGGGCGTGCAGGAAGGGCACTGGCAGGGCCTCTGTGTAGAGCAAGGTCAGCAGTTAACACCTCCTAGAGGAAAGGGCCACTCCCCCTGCCACCACTCCCTAGCCACATCCACAGTCTCGAAGCCGGGGAGGGAACATGGGAGGCTTTGCCAGCAGAAGTGGGATACCTGCATTCTGGAATCAGCCTGGCCCTCCCCAGCCCACGGCGATAACAGAATCATTATTATTCCCTAAGTGCTTATATGTGCTGAGCTCTGTGCCCCTTCCAGCTCTGTGTCCTCATGATCTGCTGCAGTCTTCCTTGCTAACACTGAACAATCACAATGACCTGTTTGACACCTGCCTCAACTAGCAGACATTATGTTTCCCAAATGCAGGGCACCTTCCATCTTCGAAAAATATTTGTTGATTAAATGGATGCATGGACGAACTCCATGTTTTACATTAATTATCTTGTCCAATCTACTAGGTATTACTGTCCTTGTTTTCCAGATGAGGCAGTAAGATTAGGAACCTGTCCAAGGTCATGGAGCTTTGACAAGATGGAGTTAGAAGCAGGATGGCTGACTCCAGAGATCTGGGTCTAAACCCAAGTCTGTTAACTAACTCATGGTGACAAGAAAGGACTGTGAGTCGCCCCCCAAGAGATGACATCTCCATAGCCTGCTGTGGCCCACCCTCACCCACCATGCTCCAAGGGTCTCTTCCACTTGAGCTGGAGGTTGAGGTTGCGGGAGTTGTTGATTACAGCCGTATTGAACAAGTCGTAGACAGCATAGGTCTTCCGGGTGCCCAGGATGACATCCTGGTATGTGCTGAGGGGGGGCGGGTTCACCTCCAATGTCTCATTGTCCTGGAGACACAAGGGCAGGGCTGAGAAGATAGCAGAGAGGCAGGCTGGCCTTGGGGACGGGGGCGATGTATGCGGCTGGAGACCTTGGTACCTGGTTATAGCTGGTGACGTCAACATAGACTCGGCTCTCTGAAGCCAGGGGGCAGGGCTCCGTGAGGGTTCGGGAGAACATCCGGAAGAGGGACCAATCTGAGAAGCAGAGAGCAGGTTTGGGCAGGAGCTGGGACCAGGCCTGGTTCGCATAAACAGGGTGAGGCTGGCATTAAGGGGTAGGGATGAGCTGCCATGGTAGCTTACCTTTCTTCCCCTGCCCAGTGACGAAGGCATCGAATACAACAGAAAGGGTCTGCCTTAGTTCCCAGGAGATGCTGGTACAGCGTGCATTCTACCACAAGGGCCAGACAGCAGCAATGAGGATGGGCCAGTCCCCCAATCACAGAGCCTCAGGGACTCCTACCTGGATTCAGTCCTTTGTCTACTATGCCTCTTCACATCCATTGATTTGCTACCACGCACTACCGAGCACTATTGTGCCAGCAGCTTGATGTGCATCGGTTAGATGAACCATTGCCAACAACTATAGGAACTACTACTACTATTATTGTCATTTGACAGGTAAGAAAACCAGGATCAGGGAAATAAAATGATTTGTTCAAGGTCATGCCAGCTAGCAAGTGACTGAGCTAGCATCAGCACAGCTATTCCGACCACTGTGCGCCATGACAGATTTACTGAAAGCCTGCCAGGCACCCACTCAGTTTCCCTGGTATGTGGCCAACGACCCGAGAAATCATCATGACATCTACCACTTACTACTGGCTCAGCCCTTGACAGACACTGCTCTACTTGCACTTTCTCTCAGAACCTCTGGATGGCATTCACCCCCATTCCCCATGACTTACTCTGCACACAGGACGGATATGCACTGCCTGGGAGTGGTAGCTAGTGTGGAACAAGCGATCAGCCTTCAGCAGCACAGAGAGGCCTGCCTGGAGGAGGCGGGAAGAGATGAAAGGTAAGTGCCCTGCACAGTGGGGCACCTGGGCATACTGCCAACTCCACCCATTCTCTGGGGCCCCCATCCACATTCAGACCGCTCTGGCCTCACCTTGGAACTACAGGGCAAGAGCTTCTTCCACGGAGTGAGGTTCTCAGTACAAACCACCTCCCGCGGCAGCACAGCATAGCGCAGGAAATAGTGATCAGTGCCTGAGGGAGAGAAGTCTGTCTGGGTAGGTCCTGGGACCTCGATCTTCAGGATCCACACTCTAGAGATGGGAGTGACCCCTCCTGCTCCTCGTACATCTCTTGCACTGCCGCTAGTCCCAGCTGGGGGCAGGACCCTCTCCTCCCCTCAGAAGAAGGCAATGCAGAGACAGCACAGTCTCCAGAAGCCTGCTTCTGCAGTCTGCACACCCAGAAAATTTATGATCTGGCCCAGCTGAAGATGGAAGAAGCCGAGGGGAAAGGAGGCAAAGGTTTGGGCAAGAGGTAACAGGAAGAAGGGGAGGGCCACAGGGGCTTCTCACCATTGGCCAGCCCCAAAGGTTTGAAGGAGGCAGTGGGAGTGACCGTGTTGGTGGAGTCGATGAAGTTGAGAGAGGCGCAGAAGATTCCTGAGAGGACGTTACTGAGCTCCTTCCAAGACTTGTCCACACTGGATGGAGACACAAACCCCCTCACTGTCCCAGGGCTGCCTCTGCTCCCTTCTCGAAGCCTGCAGTAGGCCGCCATACCATTAGGCTGGCTAGTCGATGGAGCTGGAACAGCATTGCTGCTGCTGCTCAGCCCCTTCTTCCTCGCTCTCCTCTGGGCATCCCTGCAGCCCCTCCGGTGATTCCTCCCGCCTGGGAATGCCCTACTTACTCCTCTCTGCCCACCTTCACAGAGGCTCCCTCCTCCAGGAAGTCTTTCCTGCCCTTCTCAACCACAGCCTCCACCTGTGCTGCTGTGGGTCTGACCATCCGAGCCTCTCACTAGGTCTCTTGTGGGAAATGGCTAGCTGGTAGATCATTTCTCTTCAACCTGGCTATGAGCAACCTGAGGACAGGGAGCAAGTCTGGATCACCTACGTATGTTTCACGAAACCATGTAAAGTGCTCTACACTGACCTCAGCTTACTGATCCACGCTGAGGTGTGCTCAGCTGGGCAAAACGACATACTTCCCTGTGATTATCCTGGGCAGGAAGGTAAGTTCTGGTTCTACCTTCAGGCTGGGGAGTCTTACATCTATGAAGGCTCGACGAACAAGGGAAAACAACCATTCTAGGACCCCCCAAAAAACATCAAATTAAATTAGGCATTTTTTTCTTAGAGAAATATCAAAACAGATTTGCTCTCTCTATTAATCATAGAAAGCATAAAAGTAGAACAGCTCCATATTATAGGCTCTTACAAGCTGAGGAAGGACAGTGACAGCAGAGCAGATGGGAAAAAAAGCAAGGGAGTCAGCTTTCAGGCAAGAGAGAAAGGCTTGGCAAGTTTGTGGGTCACTGCTTGCTCCTTATTTGATTTCACCTTAGTGCTGCCCTGGAGTTTTTCAATAATCCTCTGTTCAGAGCTTTTCGATTGCTCCATGCCACAAGCCTCAAATAAAGATTGCACATTGGAAGCCTAAAAGCTCTACCCAAACCCAAACCAGGTGTCATTTGGTGTGCACGACACTGACCCCCACATAACATGTCTTACATTTTTAAATTTCTTGATATTTAAATTTACCAATTTTCACAGATTTCTCGTATCTCTTAAAAAAATGAAAGTATCTGACAACAGTGGACCTCTATTCTCACATGGCGACAATCCACAGGGGATGACTGGAAGCTGTCCTCTCAAGCTCTCTTACCTGCCACAGTCCCCCACCACTCCCTATTATGCCCTAAACATTTTTTTTTTTTTATCATACTTGTGCTATTGATTTCTCATAGTGGAATTAGGAAGAAACTGTTGTCCAGCAGTACCTAGATCCACCCCCTCCCAAACGAAAGCAATTCCTCTAATACAGAGATCTGGCATCTTGTAGGCCAATTCTAGCCCACTGATGTTTTGTTTGGCCTTCATAGTATTTATTATGATTATGATTACTATTGAGTGAATGTCTTTTAAAAGGTTATCCAATTTGCCAGTTTTCTAATCCCTTACATCCAAATAAGCTTCAATTATTTATCTGCCTCTGTAGAGATATGCATACTTCAGGTTTGGAAGTAGTAAGAGAAAGAAGTATATTCAGCAAAATAAAGAATGTCACTCAGAGATAATATTATTTCTTACTTCCAATGCGGCTTTACCCCCACGGAATTGCTGCCTGCTGGAACTGCTGCCCCCAAAGGCAGTGGCAGGATGACAACACCTTCCCCTGCCACATTCCCTCCACGGCCTGCATCAGGCCTCAGGGTGGGCACTCACTCAGTGACGGTGTCTTGGAACCAGACCCAGAGTTCTGCACCTGATGGGGCCTGCAGGAAGGGTGGTCCCCAGTATCTAGTCCTCCAAAAGCCTTGCGTGAGTGACAGGTGCAGCTCCCGGAGAGAATACTTGGAGATCAATTGCCCCAGGGCCTTTGGGAAGAGCCTATAATGAGACACTGGAGAAGGGGAAGCAGGTGAGTGATGATCCTGGAGGAAAGGTTCTCAGCCACTACAAAGAAAAAGTAGACTCAGGCTCTGGCGTCAGAGAGATCTGAATTCCAGACCAGACTGCCATTTACCAGCGATGTGATCATGAACAAGTGCCTTTATCTCTACACCTCTAATTTCTTCCTAGTAATCTTTCACAGAACTTAGCACTGGGCGTAGCACCCAGTATAAATGATAACCACCAACAGCATCATCATCAACATGGTCGCAGGGAGCTCTAACTGAATGGCAGCCTGAAGATGCGGAAAGTGCACTGGACTAGGAGTCAGAAGCCACTGCCCATCTCCAGGCCTTAGTTCCGCCAACGGTACAACGGGGTTCTTCAGTAACTATCCTAGCCTTGCCCCAAGGTCTCACTTTGTCCGGCTTCACGCCCACGGCCCAGAACCCCACCCAAGGCGTGCCTCCAACCCACTCCCAGCAGGTGCCACAGATATCTTTGTCCCATCAGTATAGTCCTCTCACCTTCTCCCTGCTGCAGCTCCGAATCCCAGAGTGTACGGAACTGGAATGTGGCGGCTACGTCTCCAGAAGGCAGCGGGGTGATGACGAGCTCCTCTCGCAGGCTGTCGCGTGGGGTCTGTGCGTGGATCCAGCCGCCGGGCCCTAGGAGCAGCAGCACGAGCACAGCGAGCGGCAGAGCCGCCGCCATGCCTGCGGCTGCTTCCGCCTCGCAGCGGCGCCCGCCTAACGGGAAGCCGGCCTCCAATAGAGAGAGCGTACGAGAAGTGACTTCCGGTACCGTCCCGGAAACCGGGGTGCGGTTACCAGAGCAACGGCCTGGCTAGGCCCTTCCAGGCTAGTGGATGTAAGTGGGCTCTGGGAGGGCATCAAGGGCGGTGGGCGTGAGGCGTAGCTGGGAGATGGATTGAGGATTCCCCCAACTTACAGGTATTTTCACCCACGAGAAAGTGATTTATTATACCGAGTGCCGCCACTGCTGTTGTGCCTTTGTGATAGTTGAAGAAAAAGACTGAAAAAGAGACTTACTTTGGCGAGGCGACACTGCTTGGCTCCTGCCTCCCTCGGCTTCTAGTGTCTCCATTTGTTCGATCCTAAGCTTAGCCAGCTCCTCTGGTGGCGGAGCTTTGCTGCAAACCCCTAAATAACTGGCTCTTTTCTTATGAAAAATTTCAAACATACAGCAAAGTTGAAAGAATGAACATGTTTCCCTATCATCTAGATTTCGCCATTAAGATTTTACTATACATTTCAGTGTATAAATCCCTCAATTCATCTTATGTTTTAATGCATTTCAAAGTAACTTACAGACATAGGTACACTTCCCGCTAAATATTTTGACATGTGTTATCATTAGAGTTCAATATTTGTTTACATTTTTCTTTTGGTGTAAAATTTACATATGATGAAACGCACAACTCTGAAGTGCATTCACTGAGTCTGACAAATGCAGACGCCTGGGTAAAGGAAACTACAATGAAAATCTAGAATATTCCTAAAACCCCCAAAAGTTGGCTAATGCCCCTTGCCAGTCAATCCCTGCCCCCCAACCTTCCAGAGGCAACCACTTCTGATTTCTTTCCTCAAAATAATCTGTCCTAGAGCTTCATATGAATGAAATCATCATATAGTATTTATACTTTCTTGTGTAAGGCTTCTTTCATGAAAAGAATGTTTTTGAAAATCATCCCTGTTCTTGCATGTATTAGCAGTTTCTTTTTATTGCTGTATAGTATTTCATTTTATGAATATACCATAGTTTATCTGTCTCTTTGATGGACACCTGAGCTCTTTCAAGTTTTTAGTTATTATGACCTAGGCCACTCTACAATTTAATTGGCAAACGTTTATCATTTTTATGATAAACATTTGCAGACGTGTGTTTATTATTTTTATCATATTTACCTTGGGTAAATATTTAGTAGTAGTCAAAGAGCAAGTTAGGTGTATGTTTAATTTTATAAGAAACTGCCAGACCTTTCTCCAAAATGTGTCATTTTATACTTGTACTAACAATGTATGAGAGTTCTTGGTCAACATTTGTTTTTAATTTTTTTGACTTTTTCATTTTAGCCATGTGGGTACGTAAGTAGTGGTAGCTCGTTATGACTTTAATTTGCATTTCTCTGGTACCTAATGATGTTGAGCATCTTCTCATGTGCTTATTGGCCAGTCATATACTTCGTGAAGTTTTTGCATCCTCCCCTCTTTTTTATTGGCTGGTTTGCCTTTTTATTATTGAGGTGTAAGAGTTCAAATGTTTAATTCCTGCCTTAGTTTTTCCAGCTGCTCTATGGAGAACACATTTATGATGAATTTTGCACACAATCTCTTGGTAAAACTCACAACTACACTTCTATGAAGAGCCAAATTTGGTGTCACACAGGTCTGACAAGATATACCCCAATCGACCAGAGAGGAAGTGTCAACAAAGGTGGCTTTATCTCATTATAACTTCACTCTACCTACACCCAGTATTCCTGTCCCAGTAGACATGGAATAGAAGGCAGGCCATGAGTTTAGAAGTCAGAGAGATATTGGTTCAAAATCCTCATACCAGCCTTTAATCCATATGAGCATGAGCAACCTGAGTGTCACTTTTCCTCTTCCAATACAGATAAATTTTCCTCCTCTATAAAATGGATAAACCTACTTTTAGGGTTGTAAGGATTACAAGTAATGTACATGTGGGATCTGGATTGTATTAAATGCTTAATAACATTTACTCAAACAATTCTTTGTGGTAGATACTAATATCTCCATTTTACAGATGAGAAAACTGAGGTAAAGAAACTGAGATAATTGCCTAAGATCACAGTGAGTGATGAAGCCAGGACTAGAGGACACACTATCAATCTCAAAATTTAAAAAAAAAAAAACGGGGGGTAGGGGGGGAACTGCCACCATCATAATTATGATTATTTTGTATTTCTATGCTTTCTTTTTAAAATTGTCTGTCCTCATCATTGAAGACCCAGCTACCTCCAGAGACTTACCTTCTTCCTCTCCAGTGTGCTACAGTCCTCTGTGCATTTCTGCTATAGCCCACATTATATTTCCATTATTCTTGACCATGTCTGCTCCTGGAAGAGTTCTTGGTCACCTTAGTATTTTGTTGCCTAAGCAAGGAGGCTAACATATAGTAGGTGCTCAATAATGTTGGAATGAACAAACGCACAGGACAATATCATAGCACAGTTCCATGTGTCCCCCACACTGCCATGCTACTCAAAGTATCAAGTTCTGTGCACTCCTGGGGACTGCTACAGTGGGAACCTTCTAGAGAATCTTCCCCCGAGTTGTGGTCCCTCCTATTTCCTCCACAACACAGGATTCTACAGGATGAGTTCATCTTCTTCCTTCTTCTCCAGAGTCTATGACAAGTCTGTGCAACAGACAGAAGCAGCCACACTGTGGCTTAGAGACTGAAAACTGGGCTGCTTGCCTCAGAGTTGGCTCTAAATCATCCTCCCATCTCCAGGGGCACAGTGTTGCCTCAAAAGACAGACAGCTGTGGATGCTGGCACTGAAGGCCAGCCAAGCCCCTGTGGTTTGGCAGAAGAAGAGGTCATTGTCCAACCAGGAAGTGGTCCTGGGATCTAAGCTGACCCTAGACTTTTCCAGGCAGGGCTGGGACTCATAATAGCTGAACTGAAGGCTCCCCATAGGCTCACAAACAGTTCTACCTCTCCAGAGGGCTATAGATCCCTCCTCTCATGCAGGCTCCCTGCCCCAAACCCCACAGATCCTAGTATCATGCCTGGGGTACTAAGAGGTTTGTTGACATGTTGATAGCAATCACGCTAGCCTAGCTTCCCATCACTCATCTTGGGGGGAAGTGGGGTGATCCCGGGAGCTGAGAACCCCTGCAAAGCAGAGCTGCAGAGTTCATGGGCTGGAGCCCAGGAGAAGGCTCGACCACAGTCAGATAC
>NW_011888928.1:1919615-1956987 GCF_000151845.1 Pteropus vampyrus
AGACATCCACTTTGGTCCCCTCCGATCAGTACTCCTTGTAGGAGGCCTACCAGCCATTCTGGTAGCTTACTCCTACTCATCCTTCAGATATCAGCTCAAATGCCACCCCCTCAAGGGAAACATCTTGTGACTTCTCTGTATAGGCTATTAACTCTCTCCTAGCACTAATCATAGTGGCAGTTTCCATTTGGGCTCCCACTAGACTCTAAACCCCATAAGAGCAGGACTGTGTCTTTTTTTGCCACTACTACATTCACAAAGCCATGCTCAGTGTCTCACTGAATGGATGTCATTTGTTTATATACTGCCTCAACCCAGTGAAACTCATCATCACCACAATCTTCTGGGCCACTGTTATCTCTTGCATAAACTGTATTATATGTCTGTCTTGACCCTGTCCTCCTCCAGTACATTCTCTACACTGCAGCCAGAATTATCTTTTTAACAGGCAAATTCAACCTCCCATAATCTTTCATTACTCTCAATAAAGTTCAAATTCATCAACATAGCCTCTAACATGTAAGCTGCTAGTTACCTTTCCAAAGACCCTAACCCTAACCCTAACCCTAACCTGTCCTCTTTTTCTTTAGTAACATAACCCTGACCTTCGAAAGACGGCAGCATGGGCTATCCCAGCCTTCCCAGTGGCCAGTGTGTCTCTGAGAAGTTTGAAAGGTAGTACAGAAATCAGATGTATTGGTAATTCAGTGACTTGAAAGGATTATTGTCTTTCCAAACCAGAATTTCCTTTCTCCTGGATAAGGCTGGCCCCATCTACGAAACGTCCGTAAATGAAACATTTCTCATGTTAGCAAGTTCCGGCCAATGGGATGAAAGCGGATGGTGCTGGTTAGAACTTCCAGATCTGCTTCTTGACATGGGAACAGACAGCTAGGTGTGTGCTTTGCTCATCCTCAATTTCTCCTCCTACTTTCTGCCAGTTTCAAGGACATGCCGGTGGGGGCTTCAACAGCCGTTTTAGACATGAAATATAAATGGGGAATGCAAGCCATGTGCCTGAGATGGCTGAGCAAAAAGAGGCCAACAGGACCCTCGTACCTACCAACTCTGCAGTGGCCACAGAACCCTGTATTTTAGACCTCTTTTATATGAGGGCACAAATGTATATCTTGTCAGTGATATTTTACTAACAGTCAGATTGAAACTCAATACAGTCTTCTAAGCATTTCATAATGTGACCTTTGCCATTCTTACCTCTCTCTTCATCTCCACCTCAAATTCAACAATTCAGCCAAGCTGAAAGTTTTTCAGTTCCTCAAGGCCACTGTTTCCCATTTAAAGTCCGAGCTGCTCTTTCTGCCTGGATTATAGCCCTGCCTAGCTAACTCCTACTCATCTCTTGGATCTCAGCTTAAAAATTAGCTCCTGTGATCATACAAGCTAGGTTAAGATGCCCCTATGTTCTGATACCACAGTGGTTCCTTGTCATGCTACTTATTACACTGTGAATTGTGCTGTTACTTCATCTTCTCCAGAAACAGTAAACTCTATGGAGTAGGGATAAAGCCTGTCTTATTCAAAACTGTATCCCAAATGTCCAGCACAGGTGTTTAATAAATATTTCGTGAATAAATGGAGTAAATGAGTGAGGGGAATGTGGTATTGGTTAGAGAGCTAAAGAAATATACTGGGTTGGATATCTTTGCAATGTGAAAAAAAGAAGTAGAATGGTTGGTATGTTATTATTTGTTTATTATTTATACCGTGCCCTGTTCCAAAAGGTGTAAGGAAGCAGGATGGCTGGAGTACCACCTCACTTGAGTACTAAGGAGTTCATGTCCATTTAGAGACACTGGTGGAGGAGATTCTGTTAGGAGACTGAAGGATAGCTTGGGGGAGGGAGGAGCGCTAAGAAAAGCAGTGGCATCTTGTCCTACCTCATCTCCATCTCCTTGCTTGTAAGCTCTACCTCAGTAGTAAGCCAAAAACTGTGGCAGGGTTGCAGCAGGAAGAGGTTAGCAGGAAAGCAGGAGAGGGTTAATTCCCAGGGAGGTACACACCCCACCATCCTTTCCTCCCTCTGGTGCCTACTCCAAGTAGAGTTGGGTCTTCTCCGAAGGGCTCTGGTGGGGCTTAGGGTCCTGTGTGGAGAACAGCCCGTGCAGTCAGTCCATAGGTGGAGGCCCACTGCTAGCTGCAGGCTCCAGACTCTGCTCCTCCATCACCCCCATCCTCCTCATCATCAGACTGTGCCAAGGGCGTGTCTGCTCCACCGTCGCTGGGATTTGGGCTGTGCAGGTTTGTGGAGGAGTCAGAAGATGAAGAGGAAGCACGGGATGTGGTCCTGCCTGGCGTGTGCATGGGCAGGCCCAGCTCCTCTGGATGGTCGTCCAGCCCTGCCCAGAGAGAAAAGCTGATCAGGCTCACAAACGAGGCTTCAGCGGACTCAGATGTGATCTGGCCAGGAGAGACTGAAGCCCGGATAGGGCCAGGAACCTGTCCAAAGTCACTTAGCCAGTTCAGCAAAGAGCCAGGTCTCCTGACTCCCAGCTCCTTCTACTTTTGGGATCATGTCTGGGCTCTAGAGTCATGCCAATCAATTCAAGAGTTCCAAGTTCTACCTAAGTCACTTACTTGCTACTGAGTAGCTTTAGGCAAGTCACTTTCCCTCTCAAGGACTCTGCTTCTCCTTTGTAAAAAAAAAAAAGGGATACCCACATTCCAGAAGGGTTTTGAGGATGAAATCTAAGCGTGCTTAGAAAATGTCTGGCAAATAGTAGGCTATGAATTAATAGCAGCAGTCTCAAATAAGAGAATCTCTCTTAGAGTTAAGCATATGGGCTTTGGAGTCAGAGAGCCATGGTTTGAACCAAGCTTTTCTACTTCCTAGCTTTGTGACAATTTCTCCGAGTCTAATTTTCTTCTTTAGAAAATGGAGATAATACCACCTGCCTTAACAGGACATTGCAAAGATTGAGATAATATTTGTATTCTAACAGTATTAGAAATATAAAGTATTCAATAAATACTATTATTAAGATGACTGAAATGGTTTAAGTTATTTAATGTAAAAATTACATGTTTATATTATTTTAATTACATTAATTTCACGAATGTAAAATTAACAAAGTCTGAGGGGGTTGGGCATTCCTAGATTTTTGGATTGGGGATCTGTAACCTAGTTCTCCTCAGGGTCAACTTCTCTAAAATCAGAACAGACAGCTGTTTCATTGGTGGAACCGCCCCCTTCAAACCCTGACATGTACACTTTCCTAGTCCAGCCTTGCAGCCTCCCTTCAGAGCCCCGACATCCGGCCCTGGCTAACTGGTGCCCAAGTCCTAGCAGAAGGGCATACCAGACGTCTGGGGGGTTGGTGGAGGATCCTCACAAGGCAAGAACACGTCTGCTCCGTCCTGATCCCCAAGGTCAATAAGTTCCACTTGCTCCAGTGTGTCCACATTCACTTCCATGGATGAGATACTACCTATGGGGGCTGCAGATCAAGAAGGGGGCAAGTCAGGAGGACCCACGCTGGAGCCAACAGGATGCTCAGAGATATGTGTCAGGTCCAGAGATAGACGTTCGGGGGACCAAGAAAACAAGAGAGGAGGGGGCCCCCACGACTCAGGACCTACAAGACTTCCTCTCTAACCCAGCCCTACTTCTCAGTTCTTAGAACTTACGTCTCTGCGACTCGAGATGCAGGTGGGACAGGGGGAAGACAAACTCTGTCTCTGGCTGTAAAATGTCCTCGAAGAATTTCTGCCGCTCCCGCAGGCGGAGCTGCTGGCGCTCCAGCGCTGCCCGAGGATTTGGGTCCATATCAGCTCCTGGAGGGTGGAAGAACACGCTGTGAGGCTGAGAGGGAATGCAGTGGGGGCCTGGGCTCGGGCAGCCAGCATCCCAGCAGTGGGGCCTCTGGTTCCAGCCCTGACACTTCTGGCCTTGGCTTCTTCCTTCCCCTGCCCTGAAACAAAGTCCATTACCACAACTTCAAGTGTCACACAGAGGCGGAGCTGACCCCAGCTCTACAAAGGGGATGCCAGTTCCAGGCACGGCTAGAGAGGCTCCTCTGTATTCAGGGGACAGACACAGCCAATGCCGAGTCTCAAGTCTGGAGTCATGCCCTCTGAGAGGGGTTGGAGGGCCTGGTCCAACCCAGATGGGGAAGGCACTTTTTCCATTTCATGGATGGGCCTCTGCTCAGAAGGGAAGAGGAAAGGACACAGACCCCAGAGCAGGAGGACTCTTCTACTAGTGCTGCAACTCTGGTTCCCGCCCATTCTTCACAATGCAAACAAAAGCTAAAGCAGCCCCTCCCCTCCTCTCTCTACACTCCTCCATCACCATCACCCCCACCCCCTCCAAACCCTGTTCTGAAGTCACAGGCCTGATTTCCACACTTAGCTCGGTCCTTAAGGAAATCATCTTTCTAGCCTCAGTTGCCCCATCTGAAAATCGTCCTACCTGCCTCAAACACAAGACACTGCATGTGGAGGTGCTCTGTAAACTGTAAAGCTCTGATACCCACGCTATTTAGAGAACCATCATCTCTACACTCCCAAGGTCTTTATTTCAGCTCCTCTCCTCCGGCATACTTCACTGTCTTATCTCCCTACCAGTTAGTGAAAAGTCATAGGAAGGGCAGGTTCATGGTCCAATTCAGACCACCCCCAGTGCTGAGAGCTTTCCAGAACAGCGGAGCTCTGGGCCAGCCCAGGCCCTGTGCACTCACTCGCATTCGCTCAATCTCCTTCCAGACATTCGGCTGAGTCCATCACCAGAGGCAAGATCCAACCCGAGGACCAGATCGTCCTCAGAAAGCCTTCCCCTCCCTCATCTGGACTCAGCGTATTCGAGACCCTGGCCAGCTCCACAGGCGCTGGAGCGGGCCGCGAGGGACCCAAATCCAAATGGGCCAGGAAGGGCCAAGGAAGTGTGGGGAGACCTTGTGGCCAAGGGCTGGCGGCGGAGGGGGGAGGCGCTGACGCCGATTCCTGGGAAAGGCTCTTAGAGCAGCGGCCCAGGTCACAACGCTAAAAATACCCAGGCCCCGGGGGCCGTCTGCTCCAGCAGCGGGTGGGGGAGGGCGAGAGAGAGGGTAGGGGAGTGACAGGGACTAGGGGCTCCAGGACACCCCCTCTCTTTTCCCCTCCCCCCACCCCATCAATCTCACGAGATTGAAGGAGCTGCTCCCCGGGGGCCGCGAAGCGAAGTGTTGGAGAGAGGGAGTTGTTTACGCGGCGACGAAAGGTGCTGGGGAGAGGGGTGAAGAGATCTGGGGACAGGAGGCTGCCAGGGGCAGGGCCGGGGACCAGTGAAATGGAGAGCGCCCTGTCTCTGCCCCACCCGCACTGGAGTCAGCGAGAGCGAAAGAATTCCCTAAAAAGGGACATGCCGCGTCCACGGGGAAGAAAGGGGAGGCGACAGAGGACCGCCCCCCGAGGCCGTTCCGCCCGCACTCGAGTGGCCCCCGTAGCAGCCCTCCCGCCGCACCTGCGCCCGCCGCGGCCGCGGTAGCCCCTACCTGCCCCGCCGGCTTCCCCGCTGACTCAGTCTGTCCGCTCTGGCGAGACAGCGGCGGGGGCGTGGGAGCGAGCCGCGCCGGCCGGGGTGGGGCTGCGCCGCCGGGTGTCCCCCGGGACGCACGGGCCCTTGGAGCCGGGAACGAGGAAGAGGCGGGAGGCGGAAGTGGGGGAGGGGCGGCGGCGGGCACACGCGCTCGCCTCTAGCCCGGCGGCCGCGGGGAGCCCCTTCGGGCGCGACCGCTCGTACTTCCAGGGCGGCCGAAAACTTGCGGGCCTGCATCCTTCCACGCAGGGCCCAGCCGGCCTCCTCCACGCTCCGCCCGCCGCTGCCGGTGCGCTCGGTTCCGCACGCTGCGCTCCACTAGCCGCGCCCCGCTAGCCTGCGCAGACCCGCCGCCGGGACACGCGCGGACTCCCCGCCCACGCACACTTGCTGCTCCGGGTCTCTGGGACAGCCCCGACGCAGCAAGCACGCACCCGCACCCCCACACCCTCGGCCACATTCTCAAGCTGATAAGTGCACATCTCGAGGGGGCGCACTCGGGGAAGAGAGGCCGGGGACCCGCGGGAGGAGTAGGGCACAACCCCGTGCCGCCCGTCAGGGCAAGTGCACTGCAGGTGCAGGACCCCTTGACCCTGGGACTCACCCGGCAGCCCCTGGTTCCTGGCTCCCGGACTGGACTGAGCCGCCACCCAGCATTTCCAGAGCACTGGGCGGGGTGGGCGCCAGGACGGGGCGGGTCAGGGCTGGAGGGGTGGGCCGCTGCGCCGCACCCCTAGACGCTGGCGAGAAGCCAACTCCTGCAGGGTGCTAAGAGGGGCGCTGCATGCCCGGGCTGGCGTGGGTGGAGGGGAGAGGCGCAAACTGCAGGTGGACAGGGGAGACGCTTGTCCCATCGCAGAGCCTCCTGGCTCAGACCAGTGCCAGAAGTGTCCGATCTAGTATCTCCCGGTCCGAGAGACTGTGCCCATTCTCTTCCTTCTCCCTTTGACCTATCCTCCTGTGTTCGTAGCTCCAGAAGCTGCCGGAGAGGGGCAGGAGGAACGGGGGTGGGGAAGAGGTGTCTGTTGAAGATGCTTCGGCCGTGGAGTCGCTCAGTCATTCATCCAACGAACATCCTCGAGCAAACCAAGAACTAGGGCTCATCCTTGGCACCTCCCTGTCCTTCGCTGCCCCCATTAAACATCCTTCCCGTCCACCATTCTCCATCCGCACCACCACCTCTCCCTTGGCTCCTTCAGCAGCCTCCTATCTGGTTTCCCAGTACTCACTCTGGCCCTGCTACACTCCATTTCCCACCCAGCAGTCAGCCGTCATTTCAGAATGCAAGTCTGATGTGCCACTCCCTGCTTAAATCCCTCCATTGTTAGAATAAAATCTAGGCCTGACATCTGAGCTGAGTCTTGAGAAAATGATGAGTTCACAAGCAGAGAAAGGGGAGAGGGGCATGTGCATAGGGACGGTGGCGAGAAAAGTCATAACACATTCAGGTTTCCCTGTCAGGGGACCAGCACTCTGTACAAATACTTAAAGCGCTGCCTCCTCCATTGGTTGTTGGGATCTCAAAACAACTCTGTGAGAGAAATACAGCAAGCAGCTTTCCCATTATTTTACAAGCAAGGAAACTAGTTTGTGGGAAGCAACAAGTGCAGTGGTTGAGAGCACAGGCATAGTAGTCAGACCCTCTTGGGTTGTAAACCTAGCTCTGCGTCTAGCCAGCTGTGTAAACGATTCTGCTGATCCCAGATTTCCTTTCCTATTAGAAATAATCCTTACCTCTTATGGTATAATTCATGTAAAATGCTTAGTACAGGACTGGACACTTTGGGGAAGCTCAATAAACATTAGTTGTTTTGATCGGAATGGGTTCTGAGAAATGGAGAAACTGCTTTCTTCCATGAATTTCTGCAATTATAGGAACTACTCCCTAATAGGTAATACCTCTACAGAGCTTATTATATACCTGCCACTCTGATAAGTGCTTTGCATATATTAACTCTTTTAATCCTCTTAACAATTCTGTAAGGTAAGTACTATTATTTCCATCTTACAGATACAGAAATTAAGATGCAGAGAGATAAAGGGACCTGTCCAAGGCCACACAGTGAGTGATGCAGTTGGAATTCGAACCCAGGTAGGCTGCCTCCAGAGACTATGTTTGTAATCACTACTCCCAGCCTATTCCCCTTTTATCCTGTTTCAGTTTTTATCTTCCAACTACTGTTTGGTCAGTTTGATTCCTATTCTTCATTAATGGACAGAGCAGATACTTGGTCCCATTTCCTAGCACAGAGGAATGAGGCCAAGCCAGGAGTACAGTAGATGAGAGCTTAGCTCTCAAAGTTACCTCCTCCCATTTTCAGGCTTATCCCTGGGAACAGGACCCCATGGATTATTCTGAGTTGTCTCCAAGATGGTGAACCTCTAGGTCAGGATCAGGAACCTCTAGGTCCCTTCTCTTTGCCAGATATTTGCCAGATGAAAGGGTGGAAAGAGGAAAAGCATCCAAGCTAGAAATAATTCAAGGGGCTATGCTGGAAGGGTGTCAGCCAAGAGAAAGACCCAGGCAGCAGACCCAGGAATGGATGGCAAAAGCAGTCAAAAAGAGCAGTGAAAAAGTAGATGGCTTAGACTTCTGGCTTCCATCAAAGACACAGAAAGCTGGGAAAAGCATCATTACCATACTAATAATTTTTAAAATTGTTAAATAATCTATAAAATTATTACTTGTCGAATCCACAGGAAAACTGGGGTTCCAGAACAACCAATAAACCTGAATTCCAAAGAAAGACAGGAGCATCCCAGAACAAATGGGATGCAGGCACTGGCACACTTGTGAAGTAGGAAGACGACAGAGTCTCCATGCAAGCAAGTGAGAAGTGTTCAGCTACGGTTTTTATTGAATTGCTAAAAGCCCAGTGTGTTTAGAGTGAGAATAGAGCACCTGTGGGAGTCACCAACACTAAAAGTAATCTTAGAAACAACAAAACCCAAACTTCATTCGACTCCCGACAAGATGGCGTCAATCCTCCACAATAATGGCCTAGGAAGAGATACGACAATTTCTAGGCTTACGTAATACTGGCCTCTACACATGTCTAGAAATCAATCAAAAATCATAACACATACACAAAAATCAATTTTACAAAAACAGAAAACAAAAGCCCTATTGTCAAAAGACAAAGTAATCAACAGAACCAGACTCAAGACCCAGATAACTCTCTGGAGTTAATCTGACACAGAATTTAAAACCACTATAACAATATGTGAAAGACTCTGTTGGAAAATATGGACAACATACATAAACAGAAGGGGAATTTTAGCAGGGAGATGGAGACTATAAAAAAGAGGCATATGGATGATGCCAGAAATTTAAAATTTTTTAAAAAATGTGTAACGAAGGTGAAGAATGCCTTTCACAGGCCCATCAGTAAACTGAACACAGCTGAGGAAAGCATCAAGGAACTTGAAAATAGGTTGAGACACTATCCAAACTGAAATAGAAAGAGAAAAAAGAGTGAAATAAAACCAAAAAAACCCCAGAACGTCCAAGAACTAGCATGTGTGTAATTTGAATCTTGGAAGGAGAAGAGATACAGATAGAAATACACATGCACACACATGCAATTTGTAAAAATAATGGCCAATAATTTTCCAAAAATAATGAAAGAATCACACAACCAAAAAACAGATTTCGAAAGATTGACTATCAATACACACACACACACACACACACACACACACACACACACACAAAATATGATCTATCATATTCAAACTGTTGAAAGCCAAAGACAGAAAAAAGTATGAATCTAGAGGAAAAAGACATACTACATACAGAGGAACAAAGATCAGAATTACAGCAGACTTCTCATCAGAGACGGTATATGATCAGAAGTCAATATAATGATATCTTTGAAATGCTGAAAGAAAAAAATTGTCAAGCCAGAATTCTATACCCAGCAAAAATATCTTTCAAACAAGAATAGATATAAACACTTTGTTCAGATGAACAAAAACACAAAATTAATTAAGAGCAGATCAGCACTACAAGAAATGGTAAAGGTAAGTACTAACTGGGTGATCACTTCATAAATTATAAATGTCTAACTACTATGCTGTACACCTAAAACTAATATAAAATAATATTGAATGTCAATTGTAATTAAAAAATAAAAAATATAAAAAAGAAATGGTAAACGAAGTTCTAAAGGCAGAAAGAATATGATACCAAAAAGAAACCTGGCTCTTCGGAAATGAAGATCTCTGGAAGTGGATGGAATAAAGGTAAATATAAGACATTTTCCTGTTTTTAATGTATGACACTGACAATAGTAAAAATAATGGAATAAGGAATTGGAAATATACTGTTAAAGGGTCCTTATGCTATATATGAAGTAATATAATATTATTCAGATATACTGTGATTGATTAAAGATATATATTGTAAATGCAAGGGTAACTACTAAATTTTTAAAAGAAGTATAAATAACAAGCCAATATGGAGATAAAATGGAATCATAAAAATATTGGGAGGCATTCCCCTGGGCTTCTTTGTGTCCAGCATGATTTGTTGAGTATGTCAAGATTACAAGGTTCCGAGACTTCTCTTTCACCTGGGTCCTTGCTCAGCATTGTGAATACAGCTGGTAATTTTGAGAGATGAGATCAGATTTTTCTCGAACAAAGGCAGACTTGCTTACTGCTTGCTATAAAATTGCTGGGCCTGGGTTTTTCAGCCACAATGCAAACCCACTGTGCATCTGGGACCAATGTATCACTTGTTGGATTTAGGGCTAAGGGAATCAACACAAAATTATGTTGATGTTCATACTGTCTGATGTGCTACGAGTAATAATCTTGATTGGATACAGTAAGTCTCATTGTCTACTTTTGGTATCATGAGGTTAAGGCTTTTCCCTGACAAAATATAATCAATTAATCCAAAGTAAGGAAGAAAAAGAAGAAAAAAAATAGAAAACAAATATTAAGATGGAAGATTTTAATCCAACTGTATTAACAACCAATTAAAATACAGATTAGTATATGGGGAAGGGGAAAGCAAGAGCCAATAATATGCTCTCTAGAAGAAACCAAATTTATCTATAAAGAAATATATGAGTTAAGATTAAATGAATTGAATAAGATATACCATACAAACACTAATCAAAACGAATTGGAATGGCTGTATTAATATCAGAAAAAGTAGACTTCGAAAGAAAGACTATTACCAAGGATGAAGAGGGATATTACATAATGATATAAGGTTTAATTCACTAAGAAGACATAACAATCATAAATGTATATACATCTAATAATAGAGCTACAAAAATACATGAAGTAAAAACCAATAGCCCTAAAATAAGAAAGAGAAAAATCTATAATACAGTTAGGGAATTCAACGCTTCTCTCTCAGTAATCAGTAAAACAAGTACTAGACAGAAAAAAAAGGCAAGGATATAGGAAACTTGAACACTATCAATTAACTTGTTTTGATTGACATTTTCATAACACTTTACCCAACAAAAGCAAAATAAACATTCTTTTCAACTCCACATAAAACATTTACTGAGATACACCACCGTCTGGGCCTTAAAACAAACCTCAACAAATTTAAAAGAATTTAGATCATACAAAATATGTTTTATGACTATAAAAACTAAAATATAAAAGAATGATACCTGGAAAACAGCCCAAAATTTGGAAATAAAGCACACCACTTCAAAATAACCATGAGTCAAAGATGAAGTCCAAAAGGAAATTAGAAAAATATCTTGAATATAGTTGAAATGCAGCAGCCAGCCACCAAAAGGGCTCCCAATATTCCTTGCCTTCTGTTTATTCAGACCTTTATGTGGTCCTCTCCTACACTATATCACAGGTACTCTATGTGACCCATAACACATGGCAGAAATGATGGTGCATCAATTCCAAAATTGAAATTTTAAGAAGAAAGGACCACAGCTTCCATCTTGGGTGTGTGTTCTATTGCTTGGATCAGTCACTCTGCGGGGAGCAGTCAGTCTACTACATCGTCAACAGCCGCAACGAGAGGCCCACGTGGCAAGGAACTGAAGACTCTAGCCAGCATCAAGGGAAGAACAGAGGCCTGCCAGCAACCTCATGAGTGAGCATGGAAACAGGTTCACCAGCCCTAGGAGAGCCGTGAGATGATGCAGCCCTGGCTAGCAGCTTGACTGTAACCTCCTGAGAGACTGAGACAGAACCACTCAGCTAGAGCGTTCCTGGGCTTCTGATGCTCAAAAGCTTCTGCGATAATGAATACCTCTTGTTTTAAACTGTAAGATTTTGGTATAATTTGCTATGCAGCAATAGATAACATATAGAGATTTTAGTACTGGGGTAGAGTGCTGCTGTCACAGCACTCTAAAATATGGAGTGGCATTAGCAAGGGGCAATAGACTTTGAGAAGAGTGTAGTGAAAGCCTTGAAAAAGCTGTTATTAGAAGCCTCAGGCCTTTGAAAAAGTTGCAGTCAGGGCATACGGGAAAGTGACGAAAATACTACTGGAAACTTGGGGAAGAGGAATTCATGTTATGTTGTGGCACAAAGTTTAGCAACCCTGTTGCTTGCAGTAAAGTGGAAAGCAGAGAATGTGCCTACTGAGCTGCGTGATCTAGCTAAGGCTGTTACTGAGTAAGGTGTTAAATTGGTCTCTCCTTGCTGCTTATAAGAAAATGCAAGAGGAGAGAGAGAAACTTAAGCAGCAGTTCTCAAATGATAGCAATGTTGCCTCCTGGGGGATGTTTAGCAATGTCTGAAGACATTTTTGATTGTCAAAACTGGAGAGGTTGCTACTGGCTTCTTAGTCAAGGCCAAGGATATTACTTAAATATCCTACAGTGCACAAGACCAACCCCTCTCTCCATCACCTCCCCCCACATCAAAAAATTATCCTGCCCAAAATGTCAACAGTGCTGAGGTTGAGAAGCTAAAAGGAAGGACTGTTAAGTATGAAAGAGCCAGGACTTCATGGCAGAAAATTCTCAACCTCTGCAAATGGCAAACAATGGTAAAATTAAGAAATGGTTTCCTAAAAAAGTTCAAATTCAGGGCATTGCCAAAAAAACATGGTCCAAAAATGAAACTGAGAATGTGACTATAAAACCTTTTATTTACATCTCAGAAAGATTTAATGCAACCCATCGGTGTACTATTCATTCAGATAAAAGACCTCTAAAGAAATCATAGGTGTGCCTCACAGATCTGTGAATCAAACAGTACAGATTCTAGAAAGCTTAAGGGTATTGTCCCTTGGCCATTTCAGCAGAAGCCTAATGGAGAGAAGGGCTTATCTCAAAGAAATTGTGGACATGGTTTTTGTCTAATAGAGTATCTCTGAATAAGATTCAGAGTGACCCACAAGTTCTTAAAAGGATTACGTATCCAGATGCATCTATCTCTGAATAAGATTCAGAGTGACCCACAAGTTCTTAAAAGGATTATATATCCAGATGCATCTCCAGCTTGGACTTACGGGGATAAAGGGAGTATAGAATAAAAAGAGAATTTCTAGTTCTGAACAAGATGGAGTAGATGCATTCTTCTCCTACCCTCTCACCAAGTACAGCTTAAAATGCTGGACATTATATATAAAACAAACAATAAGAAGGCAGCCCAACCAGGAACCCCAGTACTCAAATGATACAGCAGTGAGTCCCTAGGTTTTCTTATTGCTAAGGTCTGGAGAAGCCTGCAACCTAGAAATGCCAAACAGGCAGACAAAAATCACCCCATGAAAAAAGCCTGTTCCCTCTTGTCAAAGGGCTGGGTTCTGGAAAGCCTAGATTTTAATCTTTGTCTTATGGTAACAAGGCACCTCTCCCTGTCACCTCCAGGTGGTGTTAGGAGGCAGAGTGGGGAGCAAGGGCTTCCTCATTGCCCAGCAGGAACTAGTACCCCTTCCCATAATTTCTGTGCTGTCAGTGGAGGCTATGTGGGGAGCCTAAGCTGCCATCACCATCCAATAACAATGAGGTGCCACTCCCTTCCCCCAGTGTAAAGGACGGAGCCCAGATATCCACCTCTGCCTAGCAGTAATGAGGCAACCCTCCCCTTCCTCTGTGGGGCAGTGTCGGTGGGGGCCAGGAGGAAAGCCCCATCTAATGGTAAAGTTGGTGCCCCCATATCACTGGCCCAGGTCGGCAGAGGCCTATGAAAACAGAGTCTCATAATTTCTGAAACGTCCAGGTTATAAATGAAAATAACTCACCATACCAAGAATAAGGAAAATCTCAACTTGGACAAGATAATCAACAGATGCCAACAGATCACATGATGTTGGAATTATTGGTAAGAATTTTAAAACAGTCATTAAAAAATGCTTCAACAAGCAATTACATTCTTGAAATAAATGAAAAATTAAAAATGTCAGGGAAAAATAGAAGATATAAAGAAAAACCAAATGAAAATCATAGAACTGAAAAAAAAGTAACTATACTAGGTTGAGTAGTGTCCTCCGAAAATTTGTGTCTACCAAAACCACAGATAGTGACTTTTGGAAATGGTGTCTTTGCAGATGTAATTCGTTAAGGTGAGGTCATCCTGAATTATGGTGGGCACTAAATCCAATAACTAGTATTCTTATAAGAAGACTATGTGAAAACATAGAAATACACAGAGGAGGACACCATGAGAAGGTGGAGATATATATCAGAATGACAGGTCTACAAGCCAAGGATTGCCAGCATCACCAGAAGCTAGGAGAGAGGCATTAGACAGATTTTCCCTCAGAGCTTCCAGAAGGAACCAACGCCTTAATTTTGGGACTTTCAGCCTCCAATACTGTGCAAAAATAAATTTCTGTAGTTTAAAGTCATCAAGCTTGTAATTTTTTACAGCAGCCCTAGAAAACTAATACAGAAACAAAATTAAAAAAAAAAGAAACTCACTAGATAGGCTCAATAGAAGAATGGAGATAATATTGTATTAGATAATAAACAATATGTATTTATATAATGAAATACTACTCAGCAACAAAAAGAAACGAACTACTGATACACCCAACATGTACAAATCTCAAATGCATTGTGTTAAGTGAAAGAATTCAAAAGGCTACATACTGTAGGATCCCATTTATATGAGGTTCTCGAAAAGGCAAAGCTATGGGGACTGAAAACACATCAGTTATTGCCAGGGCCAGGGATGGGAGGAGGGTTAACTAGAAAGAGATTGTGCACAAGGGAATGTAGGACGATTATGAAACCATTCTATGTATCAATTGTGGTGGTTATACAATAGTATGCCCTTGTCAAAACCCACAAAACACCAGATGGGCGCTAGAGTAATCGGGGGATCACTTCATGGATTGTATAAATGTCTAACTTTTTAAAATTTAAAATAAAATAAAATAAAAACTCATGGAACATACACTAAAAAAAGGTGAATTTTAATGTATGTAAAATATACCCCAGTAAACCCGAATTTAGAGATACAAAGTACAAATATGAGAGGAAATAAAAAGAGTGGAACCTCATACCCATTAGGATGGCTGCCATCAAAAAATAATAAGTGTTGGTGAGGAAGTAGAGAAATTGAAAACCTCGTGCACTGTTAGTAAGAATGTAAAACGGTGTAGCCACTATAGAAAACATTTTTGCGGTTCCCCCCAAAATTAAAAATAGAATTATCATATGATCTAACAATTCTACTTGTGAGTATATACCCCAAAGAATTTAAAGCAGGATCTTGAAGAGATATTTGTATACCCATGCTCATTGCGGCATTATTCACAATAGCCAAATCATGGAAGCAACCCAAGTGTCCATTAATAGATGAATGGATAAACAAAATATGGTATATATATATATATATAGAATATTATTCAGCCTTAAAAAGTAAAGGAATTCTAAAAAAAAAAAAAAAAAAATTCTGGCACATACTATAACATGGATGAAACTTGAGGACATTATGCTAAGTGAAATAAGCAAGTCACAAAAAGACAAATATTGTATGATTTCATTTATATAAGGTACCTAGAGCAGTCAAATTTATAGGGACAGAACGTAGTAGGGTGGTTGCCAGGGGCTAGGGGAGGGAAAACCCAGGAGCTGTTATTTAATGGATATTGAGTTTCAGTTTCGTAGGATGAAAAGAATTCTGGAGACAGATGGTGGTGACGGCTGCACAACATTATGAATGTACTTAACACTACTGAACTGCACACTTAAAAATGGTTAAGATGGTAAAGTTTATGTTATGTGTACGTTACCACAACTAAGAAAAAAAAGAGTGGCAGTTTTCCACTTAAGAGCCTTGGAGTTGGCCCGCAAGCTTACCAGCTATGCGTCACTGGATACGTCCCTCTCCTTACTAGTGGTTTTCCTCATGTACATAGAAGGACCGAACATGATGGAATATGGAAAAACTGCTCCGGGAGCCATTGCTGGGGTACCAGGTCGGGTCGTGGGGAACTCTGTCTCCTAGGGGATGAACCACCTAAGCAGGCGCAGCTTCTGGAGAGAGGAGAGTGAGGGGTGACAAGGACAGACTAGAACAGAATGGCGAGGCACCCGGGCCAGGCTCCCAGCGTTGAATCCAGCCGCCTTGCCTCAGCTGCAGGAGCCCTTCTGGGGCCCTCTGGACCCTCTGGACAAGCAGCCTGGTGGTCGAGTCCTGAGTGGTCTGTATCTCGCTCACTTCTCCAGTTTCAGCCTCTCCCACTCTTGGCCCCGACTTTCTTTCTTTCTTTCTTTCTTTTTTTTTTTTGGTAATGCCTACAGCACCTGGTATTCCTAGGCCCCTACTTTCTACTCTGGCAACTTATAACTGTTCATAATTCCCCTTCACACCTCTATTTTTTAGAATTTCTTCTTTTGAGAATGCCCTGCCCACCTCACACTCCTTTGCCATTCCTCAGTGCCATCTCTAAGAGGACTTCCCTGACCTCCTCAGGCTGGTCCTCTTGTGTTCCAACAGCCCAAGAAACTACCTTTATCATAGATAATACTACTTATTCCACTTTTGCAAAAAAAAATACTTATTAGGTACCCATTATCTGCCAGGCGCTATTCTAGGATCTTCGGGTTTATCGATGAACGGAACAGACAAAACTCTCCACCCTTAAGGAGCCCATATTCTAGAGTTACTGTCCCCCAGACCTTTGAGCTTCCCGAGGCAAGCTCTGCCTCTTATGTTGCTGTCGTTGGTGCCTTGCACACGGTGGGTCCCCAGCCCCGGGTGCCCAGGGGCTGAGTGGCAGGTGTAGATGATTCTGATGCAACCCACCAGAGTCTAATAGAGCCCAGCTGTGAGAGCTGAAATTGTGCTGGCAAAGAGAGGGATGCCTGAGCAGGCAGAGGGACCAAGGAATACTGGGGTAGACGGGAGAAAGGGGAGGGTGCCCTCCATGTCTTCCCTTCCAAGTCACCTCCTCAGTTTCTTCCCTGTGCCACAGCATTTTAGCCACACACATCCCTTCTTCACCCTAATAATAAGAAACATTTACATGTAAGAAGCTGTCCTACTAGTGCAGGCTTGGTCCACCATCGCTAAAAGGCAGAGCTAAGCACTCTCTATGCACAGTAGACACGGTATGGTGTGGAGTGGTCCCCACACGTGGCTGGGTACCAGACTGGCCAACTCCATGGGTTGGTGCCAGAGAAGCCATTTTTCACAAACTCTTCAAGTTATTCCGATGCAGCCAACTCGGCAGAGGATTCAGAGCAGTTGTCAACATCTCCCACGGTCTGTCCCAGCCCTTCCTTCACCACAGCGCCCTCTCTGCCCTCATCTCCTGTCACCACCGCTCTCTACCCTCACCTCCTTCAGGTCTCTGCTCAGATTCCATCTTGTTGGTGAGTCTTTCCCACTCCACCTTTTTTAATACAATGAATCTTCTACCTTTGCTCTCCTACCCCCTCTGCCCTGTTTAATTTTCTCCATACACTTATTTCCACCTGACATAACAATGGTATGCTGGAACTGACCT
This sequence comes from Pteropus vampyrus, assembly GCF_000151845.1. Lineage (NCBI taxonomy): Eukaryota > Metazoa > Chordata > Mammalia > Chiroptera > Pteropodidae > Pteropus > Pteropus vampyrus. Next base: position 1,937,057 of record NW_011888928.1, read on the forward strand.
ATAATGGTTCACTGAAGCCTACTGCATTTTCAGGAACTCTGCTGGCTGGCTGTTAAGCATAGCTGCCATTAAAAATTAAATCATATAAGCTTAATTAAATTAATGATATTAAAAACAAAGGTTAAAATGCTCAAACTCATCATCTTCTATTTTTCTACCTTTACTATTTACCTATGTGCTTGAGAGCCTTCAGATCTGTAGAAATATAATAGAAACATGTAATATATAATGGTATGCTACTCTGCATTTCTGTTCAACTCTGTATTCAGTGACATCACATTGGTAACTTGAAGTCAGCCGTGGTAGGAGTGTTTACACCACAGAAATAGGTAAACATGATAAATCAGGTTTGATTTATTGTTATCTTGACCAAGGATTGGCTAAGGGCCAAATCCAGCCCATCAACTATTTCTGTAAATAAATTTTTATTATAATACAGCCATGCCCACTCATTTACATACTATCCATGACTGCTTTCACACTACAGCAGCAAAGGTGACTGGTTGCAACTCTATGGCCTACAAAGCCTAACATATTTATATCTCGCCGTCTACAGAAGAAATTTCTCGACCCCTGGTCTAGCCTTAAGAAAGTAATGGAGATGTTAACAATGCAGATTAAAGGTAAACGTGTGTCCTGTCTATAGCTGTTACATGTAAATAGCAACTCTCATCTCCCCAAAACATTTTTTTATAAAATATACTTCCAGTATTTGAAAAACTGATCTAATACAGCAAATACGTTGATCATGTCATTGATGACTGCGTAGAATTCCAATATCTTTGTTCTTGCACGTTTTCACTTTATTCTGACTCGTTAGTGTAAAATACCAACATTCACATTGCAACCATAGGTTGGCTATGGATACAAAGTTAGGCACAATTCAAGAAAAGTATATTGTAAAAACCAACTGGCTTTGTGGGATTTACAATAAAGAGTATTGCAGAATTTCATTATTTCCGATTTCTATCAGAAACTCACACACACACACACACACACACACACACACTCTCTCTCTTTGTTTCAGAGAGCCAACTGTTAAACATTTACAAGTACACTGCTGTTTTGTTTACATCCACTAGAATGTAAGTTGTTTGAGGGTGAGAATTGCCTTTAATTCCAGCACTTACAACAACACCTGGCATGTAGCAGGTGCACGGTTAACGTATGTGACATGAATAAATAGACGGGCACAGTTGGGAACCCCTGATTTCATGAGTTGACTATCAGACCTTAGGTTTCCAGCTTGACCATTATCCAGCTGTGTGGCCTTGAGTAAATTATTTAAACTCTTTGAATCTTGGCCTCTTCATTTAAAAAGATGGGAGGATCCTCCTACCTCGCAGGGAAGTAGTGACAATATATGCCTCTGCCTGGCACCTACTAGGTTTCTCCACAGATGGGAGTTTCTTCCTCACCCTCCATCCTCTGCCCTGCCACACACATACTCCTTGGAGACCCAGCCCTGCTGCTGTCATACATTTCAGTGATGTCACAGCTTCCCTCCCTGGGAGCTACAGCACAAGCACCCTGATCCCAGCCTGAGTGCTGGCTGAACTGAGAGGGGCAGGACACAGGACGTAGGCAGCACCTGGTACTGGTCTTGCTCTGTCTGTCTTTGAGGCCTCACAGGCCCAGCATGAGTCCATCGGTAAAGAAGAGGCCCAAGCATAGAGTGGTCTTCAAGGTTGGACTGAGGGCTGGACCTAGAGGGGGTCTTACAAAGCGTCTAACTATTCCCAGGGCAGGTGGAGGGCAAGGGAGAAGTGAAGGGCAAAGGGAGGTCATGGTCTCCCCATTTCTGTCCCCAAACCAAGGTGACAAAGTTCCCAGTCTAGGGTTGGTCAGGCGATGCTGAGTCAAATGGAGAGGCATATGGCGGCACTCGGGGGATTCCTCCTGCTAGCGCTCCCTCTCTCTCTGTCTCTCAGGTACAAGATGAGGAAACACAGGACAAGATACGGCAGCCTGTCAGCAAAGCAATTCAGCGGAACCGCCTTAAAATGGTGAGGTGGCCCATTTTGGTCCCAGCTGAGGAGAGCCTGAGCACCCACACAGTAATGCTCCTGGTTGTCAGGCTGAGTGACCCAGAAGGAGTCACCAGGCTGAGCTGAGCTAAAGTCGGGGTGGGGAGTGAGAGGCTATCCCAGAAAAGCTGAAGCTTCTGTTTTTCTGGTTTCTTGACTGGCAGGTATTAAAAAACTTGTCGCTCTTGAGGCTACTCAAGAACTCAAACCCCCGGAACCAAGAACTGTATAACCTGGCCAAGAGATGTTGGAATTCAAGGCTCAGAGTTCCGAAGGTCCTCCTCATCTCCTCTGGGTGAGCTCAGCCCACCCACGGCCCCCACCATGGACTCAACTATCTTTACTAGGAACAGGCACTGTGCCAAGGAAATTTAGGAAGAAACATTTACATGTAAGAAGCTGTCCTACTAGTGCAGGCTTGGTCCACCATCGCTAAAAGGCAGAGCTAAGCACTCTCTATGCACAGTAGACACGGTATGGTGTGGAGTGGTCCCCACACGTGGCTGGGTACCAGACTGGCCAACTCCATGGGTTGGTGCCAGAGAAGCCATTTTTCACAAACTCTTCAAGTTATTCCGATGCAGCCAACTCGGCAGAGGATTCAGAGCAGTTGTCAACATCTCCCACGGTCTGTCCCAGCCCTTCCTTCACCACAGCGCCCTCTCTGCCCTCATCTCCTGTCACCACCGCTCTCTACCCTCACCTCCTTCAGGTCTCTGCTCAGATTCCATCTTGTTGGTGAGTCTTTCCCACTCCACCTTTTTTAATACAATGAATCTTCTACCTTTGCTCTCCTACCCCCTCTGCCCTGTTTAATTTTCTCCATACACTTATTTCCACCTGACATAACAATGGTATGCTGGAACTGACCTATAATGGTTCACTGAAGCCTACTGCATTTTCAGGAACTCTGCTGGCTGGCTGTTAAGCATAGCTGCCATTAAAAATTAAATCATATAAGCTTAATTAAATTAATGATATTAAAAACAAAGGTTAAAATGCTCAAACTCATCATCTTCTATTTTTCTACCTTTACTATTACCTATGTGCTTGAGAGCCTTCAGATCTGTAGAAATATAATAGAAACATGTAATATATAATGGTATGCTACTCTGCATTTCTGTTCAACTCTGTATTCAGTGACATCACATTGGTAACTTGAAGTCAGCCGTGGTAGGAGTGTTTACACCACAGAAATAGGTAAACATGATAAATCAGGTTTGATTTATTGTTATCTTGACCAAGGATTGGCTAAGGGCCAAATCCAGCCCATCAACTATTTCTGTAAATAAATTTTTATTATAATACAGCCATGCCCACTCATTTACATACTATCCATGACTGCTTTCACACTACAGCAGCAAAGGTGACTGGTTGCAACTCTATGGCCTACAAAGCCTAACATATTTATATCTCGCCGTCTACAGAAGAAATTTCTCGACCCCTGGTCTAGCCTTAAGAAAGTAATGGAGATGTTAACAATGCAGATTAAAGGTAAACGTGTGTCCTGTCTATAGCTGTTACATGTAAATAGCAACTCTCATCTCCCCAAAACATTTTTTTATAAAATATACTTCCAGTATTTGAAAAACTGATCTAATACAGCAAATACGTTGATCATGTCATTGATGACTGCGTAGAATTCCAATATCTTTGTTCTTGCACGTTTTCACTTTATTCTGACTCGTTAGTGTAAAATACCAACATTCACATTGCAACCATAGGTTGGCTATGGATACAAAGTTAGGCACAATTCAAGAAAAGTATATTGTAAAAACCAACTGGCTTTGTGGGATTTACAATAAAGAGTATTGCAGAATTTCATTATTTCCGATTTCTATCAGAAACTCACACACACACACACACACACACACACACACTCTCTCTCTTTGTTTCAGAGAGCCAACTGTTAAACATTTACAAGTACACTGCTGTTTTGTTTACATCCACTAGAATGTAAGTTGTTTGAGGGTGAGAATTGCCTTTAATTCCAGCACTTACAACAACACCTGGCATGTAGCAGGTGCACGGTTAACGTATGTGACATGAATAAATAGACGGGCACAGTTGGGAACCCCTGATTTCATGAGTTGACTATCAGACCTTAGGTTTCCAGCTTGACCATTATCCAGCTGTGTGGCCTTGAGTAAATTATTTAAACTCTTTGAATCTTGGCCTCTTCATTTAAAAAGATGGGAGGATCCTCCTACCTCGCAGGGAAGTAGTGACAATATATGCCTCTGCCTGGCACCTACTAGGTTTCTCCACAGATGGGAGTTTCTTCCTCACCCTCCATCCTCTGCCCTGCCACACACATACTCCTTGGAGACCCAGCCCTGCTGCTGTCATACATTTCAGTGATGTCACAGCTTCCCTCCCTGGGAGCTACAGCACAAGCACCCTGATCCCAGCCTGAGTGCTGGCTGAACTGAGAGGGGCAGGACACAGGACGTAGGCAGCACCTGGTACTGGTCTTGCTCTGTCTGTCTTTGAGGCCTCACAGGCCCAGCATGAGTCCATCGGTAAAGAAGAGGCCCAAGCATAGAGTGGTCTTCAAGGTTGGACTGAGGGCTGGACCTAGAGGGGGTCTTACAAAGCGTCTAACTATTCCCAGGGCAGGTGGAGGGCAAGGGAGAAGTGAAGGGCAAAGGGAGGTCATGGTCTCCCCATTTCTGTCCCCAAACCAAGGTGACAAAGTTCCCAGTCTAGGGTTGGTCAAGCGATGCTGAGTCAAATGGAGAGGCATATGGAGGCATTCGGGGGATTCCTCCTGCTAGCGCTCCCTCTCTCTCTGTCTCTCAGGTACAAGATGAGGAAACACAGGACAAGATACGGCAGCCTGTCAGCAAAGCAATTCAGCGGAACCGCCTTAAAATGGTGAGGTGCCCCATTTTGGTCCCAGCTGAGGAGAGCCTGAGCACCCACACAGTAATGCTCCTGGTTGTCAGGCTGAGTGACCCAGAAGGAGTCACCAGGCTGAGCTGAGCTAAAGTCGGGGTGGGGAGTGAGAGGCTATCCCAGAAAAGCTGAAGCTTCTGTTTTTCTGGTTTCTTGACTGGCAGGTATTAAAAAACTTGTCGCTCTTGAGGCTACTCAAGAACTCAAACCCCCGGAACCAAGAACTGTATAACCTGGCCAAGAGATGTTGGAATTCAAGGCTCAGAGTTCCGAAGGTCCTCCTCATCTCCTCTGGGTGAGCTCAGCCCACCCACGGCCCCCACCATGGACTCAACTATCTTTACTAGGAACAGGCACTGTGCCAAGGAAATTTAGAAATCCAAATTTTCACAAAGGCTCTGTGAGAAAGGTATTTGAGTCCTATTTTTCTGAGCTGAGGCTCAGGAGATGAGGTAACTTGTTCCAGTTATCTGACCTGGTAAGTGGCAGAGCTAGGATTTAAAGCCATTCCTGCCTGATATCAGAGCCATGATCATAACCGTGGTCATAATAGTCCAATTATGGGGCCAATCACCACCAAGGGCCCTGAGCAGAAGGGGTGCCCGCCTCCTCCCCTCTCAAATCAACACAACCCCGAGATTCACCTGCAGACTAGACATCTTGGCGAGGCTCAGTTTCCTTATCAGTCACATCAGAATATTAAGAAAGCTCACATCTATTAGGCACCTGCTAAGTGCCAGGTACTATCTAAGAATTTTATAAGCATTTTCCCATTTAGCTTATTCTTCATAACACTTCTATTAGGTAGACAGAGTTATTCCAGTGTTACAGATGAGGAAACTAAGGCTCTAAGACAGCAGTCCCCAACCTTTTTTAGCACCAGGGACCAGTGCTCCTATAAGAATTTAATGCCTGATGATCTGAGGTGGAGCTGAGGCAGCGATATGAGTCCTAGGGAGTGGCTATAAATATAGATGAAGCTTCACTCGCTCACCTGCCACTCACCTCCTGCTGTATGGCCTAGTTCTTTACAGGCCACGGACTGGTACTGGTCTGTGGCCCAAGGGTTGGGGACCCCTGCTCCAAGAGTTAAATTTCCTGCCCCAAATCATACAGATGGTAAGAGGCAAAACTGAATTTGAACCCTAACTTGTCTGTCTCAGAAGCCTGCCTCCCACTGGGCAGGACTGTTGTGAGCGTCCTGGGCCTGACACATAGTAGGTATTCAATCAACAGTGGCCATTATTATCATCAGTATTGTCATTACCTAGAGCCCAAGGCCTCGCCCCTCTTCACACACTCAGCTAGGACGGTGCTGTCACTTTGCAGGGGACCCAATCCATTACAGATGCCTTTTGGGAAAGTCCCGTCTGGCATTTAATACCTCTGGATAACTCCAACTCCCTGGGCTCTTCTCTCTGAGTTGGCGTCCTAAATGCAGGCAAGAAGGTCAGGATCTAGCCTCATAGTCTCCTAACTTTCTTAAAGCAGCAAAACCTCTCTTCTAATATTTGTCCCCCAACCCCAACTGTGGTATTGTGGCCTGCTCCTTGGGGGTGGGAGGGGGGACTCCTCAGAACCCTCAGGTTCCTTGGAACATGATTTGAAAAAAAAAAAAAAAAATACTAGACTAGTTCATCTAATCAACTGAAATCCAGAGAGGCGGAACTCTGACTTAGTGGCCCACAGAGGCCACCTATCTTCCTAGGTGTCCTACCTACTAGTCATTGTTTTTCGCCTTCCCAACCTCTCACATCCCCTGCCCCCAGGCGCAAGGCCTCTGGGTGGTAGAGAAGTTGCTTTTAAGGTCCTCTCTAGCTTTCTTAACAGGCTCCCCCGAGCTGGCTCCACAGCAACTGTCTCAGGGCCAGCTAAAGGACCAGGCCTCAATCCTGCTCTGCTGACTGCCATTCTTCTCCTTGCCAGGAACAAGGCTGTGGGCGATAAAGTGGACCAGAATACTAAAGAGCCCCGGAAGGCTAGGTGCTCCAAGAAGAAACTGGATTCTAAGAAGTTAAGGTCTATAGGGAAGCCTAAGGAATTGAAGTCTAAGGTGTGGTTGGGGGTGAGGAACAAGGCCCAGCAGTCACGTGCAGCAGTGCCAGAAAGAGAAGAACAGATGGAGTCTGAAGTCCCACAGACATCAAAGGATCATGGCCTGACCACTTGCCCTGGAGCCCGGGGGAGGCAAATACCCACTGGGGACCCCCAGGTTGTCTTCTTGAAGACCCACCAGCAGAGAACTCCCATGGAGGACATGGAGCAGCTGGAAGTAGCTGACCGGTGGGTCTGGTATGAGGGGCTGCCCACACGAATCCACCTCCCAGGGCCCCGAGTGATGTGCCGATCATCCACCCTGCGCTGGATCAAGCGCTGCTGCACCCGCTTCTGCTCTGCATCACTTGAGCTGCCTATGTGCCATCCATACAAGGTGTGACAACACCACTGCCAAGCCAGGGTAAGTCACGGGCCCCAAGCCAGACCCAGAGCTGGGCCTCAGAGTTAGTGGGCTCCGGATCCAGAGTCTTGGGGGCTGTGGCTGGCAGTGCTGGGAGGCCCCATCTCTACGCTTAGAAAGGGAAGCTCAGAGAGGGGAAAACCATTGACCAAGGCCACACGGCAGAGTAGTGGCGAGGCTGGAGTCCCTCAGGATCCAACTGGGGGCTCTGGGGAAGGAGCGGTACACCCTCGGGCTGTGGGTTCAGAGGTGGGTCATCTCATTGCCTGGAGGCCTCAGGAAGGGCTACAACTGCTATGGCTCAGAATCTCATAGAAATCTGAGTAAGCGAGTTTAGGAATTTCTAAATGTGGGGGAGTGGTCAAGTAGGGCTCTGCCCCATCCCATCCCTCTCAAACCAAATCAACTCTTCCGTTTGTTTTATTTATTCGTGCTTCAAATAAGATTTACTCTGAAAAAGTTCCTTGACAAAAGTTCCTTGGCTGCATATATATATATCCAGCCACTCCATGAGAGAATTCAGGTCCCAAGAAAGGAAGGGGGTGATGGGCTTGGGGGGTCCAGCCAAAAGGGAGGCTTCCCCTTCACAAAACTCTCATCTCCAACCTGCCAGACAACGCAGTGCGATCCCTAAGCCCTCTCCCTGGACGGCAGCGCCCCCTGGGGGCATCCTTAGCTCCTAACACCGAGGTCTCTGCTCGCAGGTGGTGTGATGGGAGCCGGAGTGTCAGCAGAGGGCCGAGATCGTGCTATCATCTAAAAGGGGAGGTTGGATGGGAAAATTCGGAAGAAAAGAAGTAAAATCTCCCATATAGCACTGAAAAATGCTATTGCTGCCTCTGCCTGTCTGTCTGGGGCTGGAAAGGCTGGAGGACGGAGGCCCTCAGCAGAGGCAGGGAGAGAGGGTGCATTACATCCTCAGGCTTCTGCCACCCCATTCCTCAGCCCCTCAGGTCAGTCTAGAACCCAGAACAAAGAAGCCAGCAAGCTGCTCCCCTCCCCACCTCCACAAACTAGCCTCCTGAGTGGTGTACTCTATGAAGTCATAGAAAGGGAACATTTTTCGGGTGTGTCCTGGGGTGCCAGGTGCCTCACAATAGCCTTGCAAGCCGAGAGGAGGAAACCGCGGTGCGAGATGGGAGGTACTTGCCCAGGCTCACACCGCTGGGAGCGGTGAAGCAAGATCGCTAATCTAGGTCTCCTGGCTGCTCCCATTTCCTTTTCCCAAGAAAGGAGAAAGGTCCAACGGAGCTTCCAGCCGGTCAGGCACGTGCATTGCACCCTGGTTATCACAGCCTCGGGTGTCAATAAATGGGTACTGCTGGGCCCCACCTGAGTCACGGAAAGCACCGAGTCAGGCGGAAAGCTGGTACTGTGCCCCTACCGCTCCCGTGTGACATGGCGCGTCCATCATCCAACTCCAAGCCTTGGTTCACCCTCCCAGTCGGGGTCATCCTCTGTAGAAACCATAGGGCCCTGAACATGCAGTTGCGGGGAGGAAAACCTGGGCTTTCTCCAGACAAAGACTATAATCCTCTGCATTCCCCCAGAGGCAAGACTGAGCAGAGCGGGTGCCCTGGGGAAAGCAGCCATTCAGGGGTGCCGAGCCCCCACCCCGCCCCACCCCCGGGTGCCAGCGATGGAATTCCCCAGATTGGGGGAGAGGGAGGGTTGGAGGGCCTCCCCATGAACTCTCCCGCTCGCACCCCTCCTCCCCACTGGTGCTCAGCACCGTGCCTGAGCATCCGGCGGCCCTCACCAGCAGAAAATGGAACGCATTTCCCTTGGGGCAGTGCGGACAGCCAGGGCGGGGTCCCTGGAGCGGGACTGCTCAGCACCTCCGTGGCGCGCTCCCTCCCTTCCTGCCGCCACCGCTGCCTCCACCGCCTTCTTGCAGCGCCGCTGCCCTACTTCCCGGGAATCTCTCACCCCCGCCACTTTCGTGCAACCGGGGTAACCTCCACTTAGAGCTGTCTTCCGCTCAGTTTACACCCCAGCCCAGTTCCTGAGTCTCCATTTCGGTTCCCTCGCTGAACGTCATCAATCCCATCAACCTTCGAAAATAACCGCTATTGATCTTTCCTCCCAGGCACTTTCCATTCCATTATTCCACTGTCACGAGAACTTCTGTCCTGCAAGCGCGCTATCAGCAGGCTATCAGCAGGCGGGCAGAGTAGCGCGCTCCCAACCAAAACAATACTGTTGGGAGACCCCCACCCCCGCACTATTCTTCATGGGAGCCTGCCCAAGGAACCCCAAATGAGGGCCAGAAAGATTGGCAGTTTCTGCTTTGCCCTACAGGGAGTCTGGGCTGAGCTCCCGCAGCCCACCCAGAATGTCATGGAGTAGAGTAGACAGGAGGGAGCCTGTGTGCCCAGGCTGGGATCCAACGTGGCCAGGGCACAGAGTGGGGAGCAAAATGCAGGCTCCACGTGAGTGACTCCCCGAGTGCACTCCTTCCAGGCTTATCCTCACCTGCACTGGCACTTGGTCCTCAGGCAACCTGCCTCCTACAATCCCACAACTGGGGTCTCCCCTACTATACCCTCCTTTTATTAACCATTTCAATCTGAGGCTCCTCTTCCAGGCTCATATCCTGATTTGGGCAGGAGGAGGCTGCAACAGATGTCAGAGATCAGAGACCACCCCAGAAATGGCTCCCTAACAGTTGGTGGGGGGAGGGGAACTTTAAAGTATTTGAGTGATTTTAGTAAGTCACAAGACCTCTGAGTCAATTTCATCTGTTTATTAAATAGAGATACTAATATCCATTCTAGGGGGCTTTGAGCAAATCAGGCTTGATGTAGGTGAAGCCAGTTTGTAGGATATTAAAATGTTTGGCCTTTTCCCCATGACTCCACCCTGGCCATGCACCATAATAAAGCCCCAAGGCAGGTACTGGCCCTGTATCTCGTTTATGAGCAGCTATCTAATTGCCCACTAAGGGGAACTAGATGCTTGTTAAAAAAACAATCCTGTGTTCACATTCATAACCTTTTGCTAAAATGGGGTCTGGATTCCTGAGACACTTTCTCTCCCTGTCTGGATCATGTACCACTCAAACATGATTGGAACATGAAAAGATGAGGTGAGGCTGTGGAGGCAGACAGGCCTAGCTTATCAGCTGTGTGATGTCAGGGAAAGTTATTTATTCCTTAGGCCCAATTTGTCTTCAAAATGGGGAAAATAATGGCGGCTATCTCACTGTATTGAGTATATGAATCACTCCGCAGTGCATGGCACATAGGAGCTCAATACTTGCTAGCTGTACCTAGGTCACGGGCAAGCCTGTCCTTCAATCTAACAGGGCTCCTCTGTAAAATAAGGGTAGTGGTGGCCCAATAACTGGAATTGCTTCGATTTATGGTTCACTTCCTATGTGCCAGGCCTAGCACAAAGTGCTTTAAACATGACGTCTCATTGAATCCTCACCAAGCACTATTGTTCTCCTTAGCTGATAAATGAGGAAACCGAGGTAGGAGGTTAAGTAGCTTATCCAAGGTCTTACAGCTAGTAAAATGTTTGGCCTAGTAACAGGGCTCCAGGACTTAACTCTGCACTGCACTGCGGCTCTCTAAAGCCTTCTATCATTAGACCTCCAGAATTCTGACATGCCTGGGTAGTGTCAGGTGAGGGACTGAAAATCTTAGCTCCCTTTACCCCCTCATCTCAATGCAGTTACACCACCCTTTGCTACTTTCCTTAAAAATCCTCAAGTATGACAGTGGTTTTTAATTCTCTCTCCACAAGCCTCTCTTGTGCCTTGAATCCACTCCTCCTCCCTCAGCCCCTGAGGCTCTGTGGTCCTTGGGCTACAAATACTGGCAGGTAAGTGTTCCTGGCCTGCACACTGACTGCCTTCTGGGACTGCCAGAAGGAAGCTACCCTGATCTAGGAGTCACTGAAGAGTCTAAGGTCTAAGAAATTCCACTTCCAGGGATGCCTATTTGTTCTCTGCACCCCTATTACTCATGGGGACCTGGAGCTTCACACCCCCTGGTGTCTACTGGCTGCCATTCTGGCTCCATTTGGCTCTGATCTGACAGGGATGCCTAGAACTAGGGGTTAAATGCAACCTCGAAACTACATATCTTTTTCTCCTTTCCCATCCTCCTTCCGGGTTATAAACTATTCTGAGCACCACCTATGGACTCCCCAGACTGCTGGAGTTCAGGTAGCAGGTGGGATGAAGGGAGGTCCAGACTTCAGACCCACTGATAGTCAAGAGATACACCAACTCAGTGGTGGGTGGGGGGAGGGAACTTTCCTTTATTCTCTGGAAATAAAAACATTTCCCACATTCCTCAATTCACTTGGAAATCTGTCACCATATTTAATGTACTATATACATCAGTTTTTCTTAGAAAGCTAGTAATGTTTATAAAGCACTATACATTCTTAATATTTAAAACAGTACAGTAGGATGTGAAAGTATAAAGTGATTGACTATTTAACCAATAAGAACTAATACATCCTTAAGTATTAATGTCTTCAGAATGAGTTTATTAATGTCATTACTGGAGCCCAAATCCTGGCTCTGCCAGCTCCTAACATGGAACCTTGAGCAAATTCCTTACAGTCCCTCACCTGGAAGATACAGGTATTTTCTACTTCAGAAGGTTGTTGTGAAGATTAAGTGAGCGAGATGTAAGCCACTTAGCCCATTGCTGAACATCTATTAAGAACTAGATGTTATTTATTACTAAAATGACATGTCACTGCCATTGCCCGGTTCTCTCTGAAACTAGCCTCTAGATATTGGTTTTATTGTTAATTTACACATCAAAAAAATCTCATTAAGGTCACATTTTTGACCCCCAACTATTGTCCAACTTAGGCACTATGTTGTTATTTTTTAATTGGCTCCTCTGACTTTTGGTAGTTTCCAAAAATCAAATGAATACCCAAGGGGCAAAGATGTCACCACAGGAAACATGCAGAACAGCACGAGCTTTTGAAGGAAACTCCCAAAGTGGTGTGCCAACACGGCTGCAGCGACCACCACAGATGACCAAGGGAGACGGCAGCCACATGAGTGTTCTGATGCCTTTCTCAAAATAAAGTTAGTCACATGCCTTTGGAATGTGGTGTCTGGGGGGGAAACCCTGACCTAGGGGAAGTCATCTCAGCTGGTCTGCCTCCTGGACCCTGCAGCCGGGATTAGAGTCCCATTACCAGGCTGCTTCCTTCCATCTTAGTCAGAGCACGCTGAGTTCCTGAGGTGCCTCACCCTAGCACTTTCCCAGCCTCCGCCCAGGCACGTTCACTCTTAAACCTTCCTCCCTACCCTGGAAAGCTGAAAGCCTGGAGTCCAGAAAGGCTTCCTGGGGAGACAAAAAAACTCATCTGTGTAGCCCTAACACTAAAAGGTGAAAACTGACAGCTCTCTTGGGCAGACTCCAGAAGACCCAAAGAGGAACACCAGTGGTTTCAATGCAGAAGTGGGTCTAGACTTTGCACTGGACATGTTCAGAAATCACCAGCAGGTGGGAAAGGAATCTTGACAGTCATGGTGGTTCACCTAGGTAGAGTGGAGGACGCTGCAGGTGAAGGGGATGGGACATAGACGTTCCCTGCACTTAGTATTTTAACCAAACGGAAGAATAATCTGGGGTCTAGAAAAGGAGGTGACCTAATAATTCTTCACATATAGCTCCCTTGCTTGGCTGTGCTGATTTCTCAGACTCTCACCAGGGAATTACAAAGTAAGTACAGGCAGAACCGTGGAAAATACTGTATTTATGTACATAAGACAGCTACAAGCCCCTCACAGAGGACACTCTACCCACAAGAAAAATCTTAGCAGCAAATTCCTATCTCCCTTAGCACTATCAATGCAGGTCAAGCTGAAAGGTTGGGCTTCCTATCTCTGGGCACCAATCATACCTTTCCCACTTCCAAATAAGTCAGGAAAAAGAGCTATCACTCGATCGGAGGTCCAGTGGGAACTGGGGTGCTTGGTCTTTCCTAGAGAACAAGCAGTGACTCTATTAGCAGAGTCAGACTGGGAGCAATGCCAGGATTCTTCTCTGGGTCCTAAGGCCTGCTATGTTGTAGGCTGGCAGCAGGGTAGGGACCCAGCACAGAAAACCGGAAGTTAATCAATCATGGGTTCATGTGTACACGCACACATGAATGTAACAGGACACAAGTTGTGCGTTTTCCTTGTGCTTGATGCCGTCCTCTCCCTGATAGCAGCCTAATTTTGCACCTACATCTTTTTCTGTGGCTATGGATCCAGACACCAAGTGTTTCTCCAAAGAGAACGGCTGTGGTTCAGCAACATGGCAAAGGTAACAGCTGTCCCGGGGAGGTAAGACAGATGACCCAGAAGAGTGGTTTGCTCCAATCAGATATCCTTGATTTTTTTTCTCTTTTAAAATAACGGGCTGGTGACAGGTATGGTGGCTCAAGAGTAACATGGTTCCAATTCCGTTATTACCCTGACAGAGGTCCCCTTGCTGACCTCCCAGATACTAAGGCTTTGGCAGACAGAGGCCATTCTTGCAGCTGTAATCCTGACTGCTACTCGCCTTCTTGACAGGGCCTCACTATCTCACCCACACCAACAGAGACTTCACATTTCCAGGGTTCCTCTCATACCTGGGCTGGACCTCATCTGGAGGGTCTGAGCAGCCCAAGGTGTTGGCGGGGAGGGCAATTGCCCAGCAGAGTGTCCAAAGGACCCAATTCTAGACATTGGATTTAGGGGCTGAGTTGAGGGGGATCTCCTTGAGCTCCGTCCGCATGCACAGGTACTCCCCGATGACAGCCATGAGTGCAATGCACACAGCTTGGACCAGCCACCAGGTCAGCGCCGAGGGGAAACGGGAGCTGTAGAACCAGCAGCCCAGGAGGTGAAAGAAATGGACAGTGACAGTGAAATCCAGACACTGCTTCCCTCGCCGGATGAAGTACAGCAGGCCCAGGGCACTGTGGGGAGAGGACAGCAGTGAGTTGTCACTGGGTTGTCCTGGCCTTAGGTTATTTGGGGAGTGGGGACAATTAGGATGACAGCATAGGGGTCAGAAGCAAGCGAGATAAAAATGAAGAAAGGGTTACATAATTAGATGCCTAGAGCAACCCGGCTGAGTCAGGCTGGATAGACAGACAAAAGGACGAGCTTGATGACAAATGGCAGCTGTCAGGGGAATCCTGGGGATTGAAGGGGATTATGGCACCCTGAAGCACATGTTCCATCTAAAGTGGGGATAAGAGCCACTTGCAGCTGAGAATATCATCATGCTAGAAGTTTGTCCGAGAATCAATTTTCCCAGTTTTCAAGAGAAGCTAAAAATCTGGATTTTGTCATATAAAATATTCTGACTTTCGATTAAGTGAAAAAATGTGTCAAACACCATGCATGAGCTGACAACTCTGTAAGCCAAACAGAACATAGCTAGGAGCCAAATTTAGGTCAAAGTCAGCCGACCAGTTTTGAACCTCCAGTGTAAGGTCAAAAGTAGTAATGTGCAAAGCGGTGCTCTAAGTACTCTCATGAATTAACTAATTTAATCCTTACAACCAAGAGATGGGGAATATTATTACCCTCATTTTACTGATGAGAAAACTGGGGCTTAGACAGATTAATTTGTCCATAGTCCCTGGACTAGTGGTAAAGCTGAGATTCAAAGCCAAGTGAGACTGCCTCCAGAGCCTGAGATCTTAATCACTATGCTCACCTGCCTCTCAAAAGACAGAAAATGGTCATGAGTGACCTCAGTCCAGACTTTACCCAGTCAAATCCCACAGTGTACAGATTATGAGCCCGAGGCCCAAAGAGGAGAGAGGGAACTTCGCCAATGGCATAGGGACCAAAGATAGAACCCGGTTCTCCTGATACCCGGTCTAATCCTTTCCTCACCTCATTCCACATCAGAGAAATGATCTGAGACAGAAGCTGTCCCACAGGCAGCATGCACAGAGTGACATAAGAGCTTTCCTGCTAAGTCCAAACAGCAATGGAAGAAGCCCTGTGATGGAGCCGGGTCCCAGAATCAGCCTCTGCTATCCACTTCAGTCCACCATTCCCCCGGAACAAGTGCCAGCCTATCTCATGTCCAAATTTAGGAAGTTAGTTCCAGTGCTTAGATCCCAGAAGCTGAATAACAAAACTGGTGGTACTCACCAGGTGAGGGCGTTGAGAATGAAGGACATCATGGAGAGCCGGCCTGGAGGGGTGGAAAAGCCCAGGATCTGAGGAGGAATCACAAACGGAAACATGCTAGAGGAGTGACTTGGCAGAGTCCAGAACCCAGGACTCCAGCAGGCCTCTTAAGGAACAAGCATTCCCCCCAGAGCACAGAAGACAATGTGCCCCTTCATCAGTACAGTAGCCCATTTCCAACAAGGTGCTTTTACAATCATCCATTACGGTATCTTGTCTGATCCCTTCACAGCAGCTGGGAAAGGGTTGTTATCCTCATCTTACAAAGAAAGAATAAAACCTCACAGAAGTTAAGTAACTTAGCCAAAGTGAGACGGTAAATAAACAGCAAGAGCAAGGTCTAAAACAAGGTTCGACAAACTGACTCCACGAGCCAAGCACCTATTTTTGATAGAAAATCTTTACTATCTCACCCTTTAAGAAAAGGTTTGCCTGCCCCTGGTCTAAACTTCAGGTTGAATGCATGAGCTGGCTCTTCAACAAAGCCCAGAATTCCCACATGCTCTTCCCGGGAGGACAGAGGCTCCTAAGAGGGGACTACTGGGCACCTGCTGGTGTGCAATCTCTACCACTTTTGACTTGATACTACTAGATACTGATTATCAGTTTACAAAGGCCTTTGATATTCCTAATCTAATTACCTCATAACAGTCTCACAAAGCTACTGTTATTGTTGTTGTTACTGCGGTTACCTATTTTTAAATAATAACTTGCCCAAGGGCTGCACAGAGAATAAGCAGCTGGAGCAAAGATTCCATCCCAGAACAGTGCTCATTACAATACACCACAGCTGCCTTTCAGATGCAAATGCCTCTCAGGCCTCCACAACACTTTATAAAGTACTTTCATATTCCCAGGCCCCTCTGGGGCTCATAACATTTTGCTGAGGATTATTCTGTCCCATTTCTAGAAGAGGAAACAGGCTCAGAAAGATGAAGCAACTTACCCAAAGTTCCACAGCTAGTACGTTTGAACCTAGACTGGATACCTAGCCCTTCTGAATCAAAAGCACAGGCTCCTTGTACTACAGTCCATGATATCTCTGCTTTTGGCCTCATGATTTTGCATAAAGACAAACAGAGGTTCAGAAAGGTGACATTATCTGCCCCAGGTCACACAGCTAGCAAGTGGAACTTAAAGGGAGGTCTGACTCTCAAATCCAGGAAGTCTCCATTATTCCTCCTTGAATACTTTTTTATCCATCCTCCTCCCCAATTTAGTACCTGAGAATCTTGAGGCTCAGAGAAGTGATGTCACTTTCTCAGAGTGGCAGAAGAGGTATCAGGTTGTCTGGAACACAGGCTTGTTTGTTATAACACCCAGTCCCTTTCCTTTGTACTAAATCTGCCTCTGCTACCAGTCAGTCCATTTTACAGATGGGGCAGCAGAAGCTCAGGAAGGTAATAACCCAGCCAGGTCTAGAGCCCGGTAGTGTCGGACCACAAAGTCCACCCGATGAGGCCGAGATCTCACCCGCGCCGGACCGGGGACCTTACCTCCGCCTCGAACATCTGGTCCAGCGAGGGGCTGCTGCGCACCAGCCCGTCCACCAGCGCCAGCCACAGGCCCAGAGAGCCGTAATAGACGGTCTGCATGAGGACGATCTGCGACAGGATCAGCAATGGGTCCCACACGTAGCTACGGAACTGGCCCGCCATGCCGGCCCGCGGGACCCGGCCACTGCCCGGGCCTGGATCAGCGCCGCCGCGCCATGGGCTGCAGCCCGCCCCGGCACCTGCGAGGACACACGCCGGGCCTCAGCCGCTGGACCGGAACCATGGCAACGCCGCCCAGTCTGGGAGGAGGGATTGGGACCGAAGGGGAGAGCCCATTACAGGAGTTGGGGAGAGGGCGGGACGGACAGACCCATTCGCAGAGTGAGGGGAAATCTTGCCCGTTCCAGCTGCTTGGGCCCCGCCCTACTCAAGCTCCTTTGGGGTCCACTCACCCGTGACCGACTTGCGGTTCAAAGAGTCCGAGCGCGGCCCAGCCTCATCGACAGGACCCCGAAACAGTCCTGACAGACAGGACCATGGAGGAGAGGCCCTACCGGCCTAGAGAGGCAAAGCTCCAGAGACGGCGGCTGCAGCAGCGGCTGCGTAGGAAAGAAGCGTTTCCGGAGACGGCGGCGGAGGGGCGGGGCCGAGGTTGCGCAGGCGCAGTGGGTGCAAGCTTCGGCTAAACCACCTAACCGAGGGTACCGGCCGCCGGGTAGCGAAGTGTGCACATGCGCAAAATGAAGAATGACGACGGTCGGAAGTGAGGCACAGGATCGGTAGAGTTTGCGTGCCCTCTAGAGGGGAGTTTTGAAGAAAAAGAAGTTCATCTAGGGGAGAAGAGAGGGGCATAGTCAAGGGCGAGGCAAAGATGTTTGGGAATAAACGAGGCGATAAATGTTGACTCTATCTTCAGCCTAGATTTCCAGTGTTTTCTTTCTCGTAAAGTCTGGGATAACTCGAAACTTGCCACTGTTGGCGTTTTTCAGATGATTAAGGGTCAGAGAAGGAAAGCAACATACTTTCTGTCTCAAAGACATAGAGTTAGTGGCAGTCAGGATTAGAATTAAGGTGTTGCCAACACTACGGCATTGATTTTGTACCTACCGGATGCTAATGAGACAGTCCCTGTCCCCAGACAATTTAATTAGAAGGCCAAGCAATGAGTGTTTTATCATGTATCCATATATATTTATAATGGGGGGGGGGGACAGCTGATCCTGACTCTGCCCACCTCCATGACTGTTTTCTTTCACACTGTTTTCAAATAGCATGGACAGTCAGTAAATATTTGCTGAATGAGTCAAGAACAGAGAAAGGGCAACAGCAACCCGATGAGTCACTTTATTCTTGCCTCGTCAGACCAAACCCCCTCAATTTCATTGATTCTAGGTTCCCCCTTTCCAGAATGGAAAGAAAGGAAGTAACTGGTTCCAAGAAAAGAACCTGGGTTTCAAATCCAGCTCTACTAGCTGTGTGACTAGTAAGCCACTTCCTTCTTTAAACCTCAGCTTCCCTGTTTATGAAATGAGGAATCGAATAAGATTAATGTTTTCGACATTTAATCTACCCTCCACTAATTGTTTTCCCATTAAAAAAAAAAAAAAACTTATCCAAGATCCATGTAACTGCCAATCAGAACTTCTGAACAGCATATGATAACCATATTATCACCTTGGGTTGATACAATTCCAGACAAAAGTAAAGAAACAAGATTTTATCAAAAGTATGTGATTTCCCTTATCATTTGGAAATACTGTAAACATTCATTTGGATTCCAGTTTGAAAGTCGTTAAGGCCCAAAGATTTCTGATGTGTTTTCCAGCTCAACCATTCTTTGAGGTGCCTCAATTCGGTTCAACAAATATATATTCAGAACCCTCTGGTTTCGTATCACTCATATGATCTTGTGTTTCTGAGAAAACATCTATTTATTAAGTACCTAGGTGATCTTGTTTCATTCTCACAATCCAAGAAGATATTATCCTCCTTTTGAAAAGTGGAAACTGAGTCTTGGGGTAGGAGAACTCTACTACCTAAGTTAGAGTGCTCATAGGAAGCTGAGCTAGGATTCAAACCCAGGACCTTTGACTCCAAACCCCAAAATACCATTCCAGAAGAGAGACAGAGACAGAGACAGAGACAGAGACAGAGTGAAGGAAGGAAGGAGAGGAAGGGAGGAGACGGTGAAACCAGTGGTGGAGTACTGGGAAGTGGAAAAGAAGCAGCGAGCGAATCCCACCACTCAAGTAGCTATGCGGCGAGGGATTAAAGAGTGATAGGAGGAGAAGCTCAGGAAAAGTGCTGGAGAGGTTTGACTTAGTTCTGGAAAGCAGCTTTGTCTTCCTTCCAGGTAGTGGAATGTGTGGCTCTTCCTGAGGCAGGCCCCTGACGTCACAGCTGGACCTTCTCCACCCCACCTCCTCCCACAGAGGGAAGACATTCCCTATCCATTGCCCTGAAATGGAAAGAGCCGATAGCCTGAGGCATTGGGGCCGGCTGCATAGCTGGTACTGATGTCTGACGTCTTCCTAGAGCTTGGAATTTGCCTCTGGGAAACCCCCAATGGGCCAGCAGGACAGCCTATTGCAGTTTCCTTTTTCCTGTAGGATTTCAGCTATTAAATTCTCACCTTTCCAAGCCCCAGAAATGGGCACCATCCCATGTCTTAATTAGGGTGCAACGAGGAAACCAAGGGCTGAGGAAAACCACAGTAACTCCCTTGGCCAGCCTCCTTGGTCCATTTTGACAATTTGACCACAGGCAGCCTGGAGATGAAGAATGAGCTTCAGGTTCAAACCACAAAGCATGAGCTAGGGCCGCACTGACTTGTCATGTGATCTTGGGCAAGTTCCATGCTGGTTCTTAGTATTCTAAACTATTAA
>NW_011888928.1:1957037-1986548 GCF_000151845.1 Pteropus vampyrus
AAAAAAAAAAAACTTATCCAAGATCCATGTAACTGCCAATCAGAACTTCTGAACAGCATATGATAACCATATTATCACCTTGGGTTGATACAATTCCAGACAAAAGTAAAGAAACAAGATTTTATCAAAAGTATGTGATTTCCCTTATCATTTGGAAATACTGTAAACATTCATTTGGATTCCAGTTTGAAAGTCGTTAAGGCCCAAAGATTTCTGATGTGTTTTCCAGCTCAACCATTCTTTGAGGTGCCTCAATTCGGTTCAACAAATATATATTCAGAACCCTCTGGTTTCGTATCACTCATATGATCTTGTGTTTCTGAGAAAACATCTATTTATTAAGTACCTAGGTGATCTTGTTTCATTCTCACAATCCAAGAAGATATTATCCTCCTTTTGAAAAGTGGAAACTGAGTCTTGGGGTAGGAGAACTCTACTACCTAAGTTAGAGTGCTCATAGGAAGCTGAGCTAGGATTCAAACCCAGGACCTTTGACTCCAAACCCCAAAATACCATTCCAGAAGAGAGACAGAGACAGAGACAGAGACAGAGACAGAGTGAAGGAAGGAAGGAGAGGAAGGGAGGAGACGGTGAAACCAGTGGTGGAGTACTGGGAAGTGGAAAAGAAGCAGCGAGCGAATCCCACCACTCAAGTAGCTATGCGGCGAGGGATTAAAGAGTGATAGGAGGAGAAGCTCAGGAAAAGTGCTGGAGAGGTTTGACTTAGTTCTGGAAAGCAGCTTTGTCTTCCTTCCAGGTAGTGGAATGTGTGGCTCTTCCTGAGGCAGGCCCCTGACGTCACAGCTGGACCTTCTCCACCCCACCTCCTCCCACAGAGGGAAGACATTCCCTATCCATTGCCCTGAAATGGAAAGAGCCGATAGCCTGAGGCATTGGGGCCGGCTGCATAGCTGGTACTGATGTCTGACGTCTTCCTAGAGCTTGGAATTTGCCTCTGGGAAACCCCCAATGGGCCAGCAGGACAGCCTATTGCAGTTTCCTTTTTCCTGTAGGATTTCAGCTATTAAATTCTCACCTTTCCAAGCCCCAGAAATGGGCACCATCCCATGTCTTAATTAGGGTGCAACGAGGAAACCAAGGGCTGAGGAAAACCACAGTAACTCCCTTGGCCAGCCTCCTTGGTCCATTTTGACAATTTGACCACAGGCAGCCTGGAGATGAAGAATGAGCTTCAGGTTCAAACCACAAAGCATGAGCTAGGGCCGCACTGACTTGTCATGTGATCTTGGGCAAGTTCCATGCTGGTTCTTAGTATTCTAAACTATTAAATGAAAGAGGGGTTAAGGACTCAACCTCCAAATGCAGTCCATGGCCCTGTGCCATCTGAATCACCAGAGGAACATATTATACAGTCAGGTTCCCAGGTCTTGTTGCAAACTGAAGGCTGAATCTCTAGAAGCATAAATCTGTATATTTAAAGAGCTCCCCAAGTGATTCAGAGGCACAGCCATATTTGACAATTACAGAACAAGATGATCTGTAATTTACTTCAAACCAACTCCTCCTTCTGACAAAATTTCTCTGTGACCTTACCAGGGTTTTTGGGCCTCGGGTTTTTTTTTTTTTCCATCTGTAATGCGAGGGGATTGGACTAGAAGAGCTGATCTCTAAGGACCTCTCTCCCACTGCCAAGTGTGTGGTTCCAAACTTATGAATGAAACAGAATGACAAACAGCCATAAGCTGGGACAAACTGTCCCCCGGGTGCAGAAGAAAGGAGTGCTTTTCATTGCTTGGTCACTTACATCACTCCCACACTGGGCCCCCACTATGGGCAAATAAGGACAACTGTTGCTGGCATCACTTTCCAGATCTACCCCCATAAATCCCTTGGGAAATGTCCTCATACAGGCCTATGGGCTTTGGGTCCCTGCTTGAATTCAGATCTTGTCTCTACTATCTTTCTGGGTGACCTTGGGAGAGTCACTTCATCACTCTGAGTCTCAGTTTTCTCCTCTGTAAAATGGGGATCAGAATAATGTCCAGTCATGGGCTGTCCTGAAGATCAAATGCGAGTTTAATCCACTGCCTGATATAAACATTAGCAATATTAATTATTGTTATTTTTTTCTCTTGAAATGTGGGAGTGGCAATACCTGATCTCTCAGATTTATAGCAAAGATAGGTTGATATCATAAAGAGGGGGCCCAGTGCCTGGCACATAGGAGGAGCTCAGTAAATGTGGTACTCTCTCTTCCTAACCCCACCCCCAAAGTTCTCCAACTCTCTCCCATTCTCCCTTCTTTCTTCTCTAGGCTGCCCTACCTCCCTGCTCACATGATCCCTGTTGAGGAATGTTCAGTGGAAACACTTCAAGGGAGACACGTGTCTCAGGGACAGGTAATGAAACTCTGTACTCATGCTTTTTGGACACTCCATGTGGGAGGCTAGCATTTGGCTGCCTGTCCTCTGCATTGGTGACCATCCTGGGCCCTGGCCAGCAAGTTCCTCTGTTAGAAAGGAAACTGGAGACAGAAGAGAGCTCATCGCCTGCCTGTTTTCTCCTCCAGACTGAGAACCCTTTGTTACCCAGACTGTTTTAAGAGCTGTGTGTGCCTCCATGTTTGGAGAGGAATGTTTGCTGAGCACCTACTGTGTGCCAAACACTTTTATTATCTCGCTTAAATTCTCATTTAATTTCTAAAACAAACCTGTGAATTGAAGATACAATATTCCCACTTAACAAATGAAGAAACTGAGGCTCAGAGAAGGAAGTGACTCACTCAGGACATAGCTGGGGTATGGCTGGTCATGCCCCTCCCTAGAAATTATTCCTTGGAGGATTCAGGGCTTTATTTTAAGGGAAAAAAATCTGTTTTCTTCACCTTTTTCATAATCATTCATTCATTCATTCAATCATTTGATAAAATTCACTGAGCAGTTACTATGTATCAGGAACCAGTCTGGATGATACGGACATACACAAATAAAGTGAATAAAAAGGAAAACTCAGACTTTGTAGAGTTTATATGGAGGAGACAGACAATAAACAAGTCAACCAACAATGTAAAATTTAGCATCAAGTAGAGAGAATGCTATGAAGGGAAATAGCGGTAGGGAGAGAAATCACTTCAGAAACGGCAGTCAGCAAAGACCTCCCTGAAGAAGTGGCATTGTTCAGCAGAGATCTGATTGGAATGAAGGATGGAGCCAACTGAATATCTGGGAAGAACATTCCAGATAGAGAGAACTCAAATGCAAAGTCCTGAGGCAGAATGAGATTGGCATATCTGAGGGGGAGCAAGGAGGCCAGTGCGGCAGGAACTGAGTGGATAGAGGGAGGAGTGGAGACCAGCCATCAACCCTCGCCCAAGAGTTTGCCTCTTACACTCGTTATTGTCTTACAACACCTCCAGCAGGTAAGCAGAGTGGGCAGGTGGGATGCGAAGAGGAGGGCAGCTTCATTCATTCGCTCATCCAACAAATATTTTTTGAGTACTTATTCGGTAGAGGGCACTGTGCTAGCCTCTGGGTATACAAAATGGACATAGTTCCTTCCCTCAAGCGGCGTCCGATCTACCAGGGGAGATATACAATAGAGCAAGAAAACAAATCAGACAGTATAAATATAAATGGTAGTCAGGGCTATGGGAAATGATGTAAAAGAATTTGGGCAGGAACACAATTTGACCTCAGGGGAAGGTCTCGCTGAGGAATTAGCGTGAAAGTAGTAAATCTGAGCGATGAGTGAAGTTAGCCAGGGCAAGGACAGGCCTGGCAAAGGAGACAGAGCGTTTGTAACAGGCCTTGTGCCATAACATGATGATCCTCCTTTATTGGAGGAGAAAACAGAGCCCCGAGACATGGGACATAAATTGCCTATGTCATAAATCAAATGACCAGCCAGGCTTCAACCAAGGTTGTTTTCTTCCCTGTCCTGTTACCTTTCTGTTTCACCGACAGCGTTTGCTGTCTGCAGAGAGCAGATTCTGAGTTCTATGGCACCTGGAAGTTAGTTGCGCTAGCTCCACCTTGACCTCTTTCTCCTTATCTTCCTCTCTGCTCCTTTGGGAACAGAACATTTCAAAAAAAAAATTTTGTGGGGAGAACAGGAATCAGAGCCATAAACTCAGTGGTGAATCAAAGAAACCAGATTTGGATTTTGTATTAGTCAGCTATTACTGCATAACAGATGGCCCCCAAATCTCAATGGCAGGAACAGCAGATTTCTCAATCATGGGTTTGCGGGTTAGCTGGAACAGCATTGTTATAGCTTTGTTGTCACTTCTCCTCTCGGAGCCTATTTTCTCATCTGTAAAATAGAAATAATACTATTAACTTCACAGGGTCAGAGTGAGGATGATGTTCAACGCTCCCATCTGACTAAACATACCCTCCGCTCAGGGTATGTTAGAAGCTGGATGATATTCACCTTTAGGCCAACTAATAATCCAAGAAATGGTCTGATCTGAAAGCTCTCTAGGAGACAGTGAAGGCCACTGGCCACTGGCTGTCCCCCAATTCAGACTGGAAGAGAGAGCCGGTAAGTCAGTCAAAGAGTGTGTGCCACATCCAGGAAGAAGAGATGCCCTCAAATAAAGACCACGCAGGTTTGGAGAGAAGTCTGCCAGACCCTGGGGTCATCTTGGTTCTTGGTGTCTTCCTTTCCAGTTTAGTCTTTAGCCTTACCATAGCCTTCTAAAACCCCCAAGCCCTTTTTTCTTAAGGAGTCCTGAAGGAGACATGGTTTCTTGCCATTACGAGAGCCACAGTAACACAGAGAAGATACACATAAAGTTGGCAGCCCAGAGCTTGGCATATAGTAGGTCCTTTAGTGTTCACTAGTCAGGAAGCTGCTTAAGAGAAAGGATGGCATCTCACTCACCAGGATTTTTCAAAAGGCCTCTTACATAGACGTTCATCAAAAGCTTATTGGATAAATGACCAAATGAATGCATTTCTGTTTGCCTCAGGACAAACATCCAAATGGCATTCATCCAGTTATCTATACAGATGTTGAGCAAAGCACTAAGGACACCTCCGTGAACAAGACAAGGTCCCCGCTTTCATGGAGCTTATGTCTGGTAGGGAAATGAATGATACACAAGTAAAACAATAAATATGTGTTATCAGGTAAGAAAAGCGTTATGACAAAAATAAAGAAAAGCGAGGAGAAAGAGTGATTGGAGGGGGAGAGTGTTGTTTTTAGAATTCTTTAAAATACCTCCAGTGGTGGCTGACTCACTGCGTGGGCCTTGGTTTGCCTATCTTACAATGAGTTTTCCTATCTGCTAGATTGAGAGGTTTGGGAGGGTCCTTCTGAACCCAATGTTCCCAGTTTCTGCGGTTATGCAAGGCAGTGGCTGGACTTTCCACGGCCTCTGGAAGATCCAGGCTGTCATTATCAGGAACTGGAGAGAGATTTGCATGGCAAAGAAAACTGGAGAGGGTTGGTGCCATTCTGGGAGAGAGAGCCCCACGCCCCAGCTCTCAGCTGTTCTGAAAATAGCGACATGATTACCTGTTATTTGTTTTGTGTGAGGAGCTGTTGAGGAGGGGGGATAACTTGAGACTCAGAAGGAGACCTCTGTGATGATAAAAACCAGATAACATTTACATTAGCATTACATTTACATTACATAACATTTACATTACATGTGCTAAGCGCCATACTGTCCACACTCATGATATAACTAAAATGACTCCCAAGTTACAAATGAGGAAACCGAGGCACAGAGCGGTAAAAGGTCCTGCCCCTGGTCGCACAGCCAGGAGACAGCCCAGATCTTTCTGACCCGGAAGCCTGTGCTCTGAACCTCTAACTCTAACATCAGGGAGAACAAGATGTCTGCCCAAGGGGAGGGACAGGGACAGAGGGACTAGAGGTCTCAGGGGAGGGACAGATGAGAGCTATCTGGAGAGGTGAGGGATTTGAGAAGGCTTCTAGGAGGGAGAGGCATTTGACAGGATTGGTTGTAGCTTCCTGAGCTTGGTGTCTCTGGATACTCCAGCTGTGTACCCAGCCTGGGTTAACTCTGGCCTAGGAGGCCTGGGGAGAAGGGGCGGAGCAGCTTCACCCCTGTCTAGGCTCAGTCTCAGCTCCTCTCTGAGCTGTGTGCGAGGTGGGCGCCTGTTGACTCTGAATCATTTCTCTGCTTGAAAGGAAGCTGGAGGGAGGCTATCCTCCAGACTCATTCCATCTCAGGGGTAGAAAATAAGGAAGGGGTGGGGGAAACAACATTGGTGGGGAGCATGTACTACGCACCTAGCACTTCACCTTATTCCATCCTCCTAATCACCCGAAGAGGTAGATCTTTTATCCCTCCCTATTTTACTAAGGAGCAAAGTGACTCTCAAACTTTCCTCCAACTGGCAAGTGCTAGAACCAGGATTTTAGTTAAGAACTTCTTGACTAAACTTGTGTGGGTTTTGTTTGTTAGTTTGTTTGTTTACTTCGATCTCAGGCAGGGAATTGAGGGTTTCTGTTCAGTTCTACAAACCTTTGACTACTGCGTATTGTTTTTTGGGAATCAAAGAAGAACCCATTAGAACTTTTTAAAAGGCCTTAGGATCTGGTCGAATTGTTTTTAAAACCCTTTGGAGGGAGGTAAGGACTTCTTTGTGGATCTAAGAGAGAATCTGAAGTTTCTTGCTTCAGAAAAATGTACATAGAGACACAATACCCTACTAAAGTAGTGACCAGCCATGTACCCTCTGTCCCCAATCCAAGGGGCACAGGTTAAAACCTTACAAATCCACGTATCGCACACCTTCAGAGAGATTCTCAGACCTTGGAGAAGGGGAAGTTAAATTTCTTAATTTCAGGGGGTTGGGATAGTTTTCTAGAAGAGCTCGCACTGTCTCAACTATCAGTGTTCAGTCTTTTTTTGCTAGTTGATTCTTTAAGTGATTATTGAAAAACTGTGTACTTCCTGGCACTTTTTAGTTGACAGCTAACCTTTTTCATCCAAAGTTTATATAGCTACAAAGGTTGTAATTTCTGACACGTTGTAATACACTTAAAAATAAATGGTTACATCATTCTTTTAAATGTATCCAGTTAATTAAATACCCTAGTAATTTGATACATACAATCATCCATTTAAAAAATTCATGAACAGAGGCCCTTCTCTAACAGTCAGAATTTTTATGTCATTCTTTTTTCTACTCAAACTCAAATTTCCACTCCATGTCCCACAACAAACTTTTATCATAATGTATTTTGTATGCTTCAATGGCTTATCGATAACTCTATCCTATCTCTCTGCCTACATATATGCAAATTAGATCATTATTTTACGTTCTATGACCATAAGACTAAGTATTAAATTTTCTATTATTACAATTATCATGAGAATGCAATTGATCAAAACAACGTAAATATATTACAATTTTTTAAAGTCCTACGAAAAATGTTTAACACTTTGAGATACAACTGACATAAACTATACATATTTAAAATTTACAATTTGACATATATATATATATACGCTTGCGAAATCAGTCCTACAAACCTGGATAAATAATTACTAAACAGAAAAAGTGATACTGGGTAATTTCAATACTCCTGGATGAATATTGCTTGTGCGGGAATGAGATAGGTTTTAGCCATAATTTTATCGCTATTTTTTATTTTTTAAAGCTGTACAGCAGTGATGTGCCAAAGCCAGGTTGTACTGGTTCAAGTTTTAGGAATTTTAAATATAACTATTACTAAAAGTAAAATTCTAGAAACTTACAATTAAATAAACTATATAAAAACCAAAGGACATAAGTACTCAAAACTCAAAATTTCCTAATTATTTTCCTACATTTTACTGTTGTCTATACTCTTGATATTATTTGCACCTATTGTGTCTCTATGGTAGAAATACTGCTCCTCGCTAACCAACTCCACGTTCAGTGACATCACGTTGGCAGCTTGAATTCAGCTACAGGCGAGTACTTACATCACAGAAATTGGCAAATGGTATGCATTAGCACCTCCCGACTCCCTCCCCTCCTCGTTAAACATTCATCAGCACACCACCGACTCTAAGTGCTGAGAAACCCTCCTTTCTTAAAGAAGCTGGTAGGAACGAAAGGAGTTTTGTTATAGCAATGTGAAATCGCATAGTGATCTATCACCCAAAATTATTTTTAATGGTCTATCAGCCGACAAGTAGATCAGGCCTTCCTTCAATTCTGTGAGCAGCAAAGATTGCAAAAACCATCTGACTTGCAAAAGGATTTCTTATTCTGACATGAAATTCATTCATTTTTCTCAGTTTATTTCCAAATTCTGGGGAAGGGTTTTGAGAATAGCTGAAAAAAAATTGCTTACCTTTAAATCTGTGGGGAAGAACATGGTCAGCATTTGAATTTTGCTTTACTGTCAAGGCTCTCTTGAAAATCCCAAAAGATTTTCATCCTGATAGTAATTAAGGGATGGGATGGAAGAGAGGAAGTCACTGCCAACTTATAAAGTATATGAATTTATAATATACCCACAGAGGCCAAAATATTCTGACTCTGAAGCCATGCTTCAGCCTTAGAAAGACACACACACACACACACACACACACACACACACACACACACACACACACATTAGTATATGTATATATGTCTTTATATCATATACTATATTTTTTATGTCTTTAAACCATATAAAATGAAGAAGAGATAAGGCTAGGCATCTTTGGTACTTTATCATAGGATGGTCCCCTCCCCAATAATTCCAACAGTACTTGTACTTGGGGCCCCAGAGGATTTACCATCCCCCACTTTCCATGCACTGTTAGGAGGATACAGGGATAAGGTGGACACGAGATTTTCTTTTACAAATGTGGAAGCAGATCTGAGAATGGAGATAAACTTGCAGACCAGTTCTCCAAGAGATTAAACTTTTTAGGATGCTCAAAATCTGGAAAAAAATCCCTTAAAATAGAGATCAGCCACCCTAAGACCAAAGAGTGTGCCCATGGCTTGGCTCTGTTCAGAACACTGCTAAAATGGTTTTTACAATTCTAAATGGTTTTAAAAAAAATAAAAAGAAGAATGATATTTAGCGACATGTGAAGTTTTTATAAAATTCAAATTTCAGTGTCCACAAATAGTACTTTATTAGAACACAGCCACACTCATTATTTTAAGTATTTATTGCTTTCTTTGAACTACAACCCTAGAGGTTAATTGTGACAAGTGACCGTATGGCCCGCAAAGACTAAAATATTTAGCTCTTTACAGAAAAAGTTCGCTGGCCTCTTCAAACTACCGTGTTCGTGTCCCATTTGGAAAGCTTTCGGTACCCTCGGAAGAGAGTGTACCCGGTTTGAGGGCGCTGGTCTGTTTAGACCACCCTGTTCAAGGCCTTTCAGCCCGTGGACCTCAGTTTCTCCAACTATAAAATGGGGTTAGGCGCAGAGATCTTTGGGGACCTGCTTAGCAGGGAGTCAAATAAAGCGGGTTGGGGCTCCTGGAGGACGGTGACCTAGGGTAGGTGCGGAGCGGAGGCGGGTCCCTTGGGGTTTCCAGCTCCGCGGGCAGGCGCAGCGCCCCGGGGGCCCAGCTTTCCCGGGGAATTCCGGGGGGGAGGCGGGAGGCAGGGGCGGGGCGGAGCGGGGCTGGCCACCGCCTATAAGGAGGGCCGCGCGCCCGCGGCGGCCACTCGCCTGCGCGCCTTCCCTGGACTGCGCTGCTATGGCCCCAGCCCGCCTGCTCGCGCTGCTGCTGCTCCTCGTGGGCGCCCCGGCTGCCGCCGCAGAGTCGGTAGGTGCTTGCAGATTTCTGCGGGGGTGGTGGGGAGGCGGACCGGCGCCTCCTTTGTTCCTGGGAGCCTGGAAGAGGGTGGGTGATCAGGGCGCTACGCTGCCCCACAAGGAGACGTCGAGGCCGGGGAAACTTTGTTGGAAACTTGGCTCCGAGGTCACGGGGAGGCCCTGGGGGTGGCTCCTCCACACTCTGTGCGCCCGCAATTTGTTGCTCTTCCCGCCTTCCCCTGGCCTCAGCCCCGCCGCGGGCTCTAGGCTGGGACGTGACTAAGCCGGTGTCACCTTTCCCCCCAGCACACACGCTCTCGCCCCTTCCCTGGTGATCCTGGGACAGGCTCGGAGCCTCGAACTCCCCTTCTCGCCCCCTGGGCGCCCAGAGCAGGCAGCTCTAGCATCCGAGATGCCTAGGTGTGAGAGGGGCTGCAAGTACTCGAAACGGGGAGGAGTCTAGGAGTGTGCGGGGCCTTGTTTCACACACCCGCGGACTGGAGAACTGAGCCCTGACCTCACCTCTGGCCGCGGCACTGCCACTGGCTTGTGACTTAGGGCAAGGCCTTGCCCCTGCTGAGTCTCAATTTCTCTGTCTGCACAAAGGGTATTGGACGAGTGGGACGGTAGGTGACCAGTGCTTCTTTAGGGTTCCTACGAAGTTGAGACTACTATTTCCAGGGGGAACGGGAGAGGTGGCTCTGGTTCAGCATTTCACCGGGAGTTGAGCCCCTGCTCTATGCAAAAAGGGTACTTATTTCTGCTCAATGCAGAACGGGAAATCGAAGCACCCACCTGGAATGAAGTGAAGGAGGCTGGGGAGGGAAGGCCTCAGTGCGCCGTGAGAAGGCTTTCCTACTCACAGCCCACTGGTCCCTGTCGTAGTTTACAAAGCCCAGATGCTCCATTCGTCCCAGCAGCCAGCTGGGGAAAAGGGAGGCAGTGTCCTCTGGGAAGTTGGGGGTGCAGGAATTGCTGGGAGAGGCGATCTGTGCCCCCTGCCCCAGGAGCTTTGGCTTTGTGCCGCCTTCCTGCCCTTAAGCCCCTTATGTTGTGAGGACTATTTTGGGGGGAGTGAGTCCCTGTTGTCAGTTCCTGTATGGGGCTCCTATTTCTCTAGGCTTTCTTAAGGGAAAGTCGACCTCTGAGCAATAACGCCTCCAGCATGATGCAGGCACGCAGTGATGGGAAATAACACAGGGCTTATGTTGTGCCTGGCAATGTTCTAATAGGTTTCTCACGGCTGTTCTGATGGCTCTACCCACTAACTTAAGCCCTTTTTACTGTTCTTAAACTGGTCCTGAGGCTAGAGAGGCTAAATAACTTGCGCAAGGTTACACAGCTAATGAGGGGCTGAGTCAGAATCAAATTTAGGCAGCCAGACTTCCGAGTCCTGCTCTCATCTTGTCGTCTGATGTGCCTGTGGGTGGCTGCATTTGTGTCTCATCTTCGAGTAACTTGAGATTAGTTTAGAATCTAAAGATTTGGGGTTGGCCGGCCTCAAGGAATGCTAAGATGGCAAGAAACAGACTCAGAGTGAGGTGATGACTTCCCTAAACTCAGGGCAACCTTGACAAGAGGTTAGTGGCTGAGCCAAAGACTCAACTCAAGCCTGCTGCTGCTCCCTGGGGCAGTGCTCTAAACTAGGCCCTGAAGGATGGGTTGCAGTCCAGCAGTTGTGGGGGTCATCCAAAGGCATGTCATGTTGGTTCCTGTTTGCCTCAGCAGTGTGGGAAGAAGGGGAAAGACCCCACAGGTTTTGAGGTGACTGCATGGGCAATCATGTGCCATTCTCAGCTCAGTGCTTCAGAGTGAGGAACAGACAGCTGTGTCCCAAGAGCAATCAGAAGGATGTGGTTTGGAGGAGGGCTGTCAGTCCTGCGTATGGTGACCGATCAGCTGGGGAAGAAGTCAGGCCTGAGCAGCTGCTTCCTGAGAGGGATGTCCTTCTCTCTAATCCTGACCTCAGCACTCCCATTCTTGGCCAATGTCACAAACCTTCCACCTCTAATTGGGTCACAGGGCTTCCCCTTTTGAGCCTACCACCCCCTTTCCTCCCAGGGTTGTGGCCGGAAAAATCAGACCTTATCATAGTTGGATTAGACCATGGAGGTGATGGAGAAAATGAGGCCCAAGGAGAAGGTTTTTGCTAATAGCAGTTAGGATTTATTGCGTGCTTCCTTATGCCAGGTCGGGTCTTTGGAAAACACTCCACGAAAAGCCTGTGGGGATTGTATTATGCTTGTTTTACAGATGAAGGAATGAGAGGTAAAATAGGTTCCACTTGGGGTAGCTGAGAGCATCCAGGCCATCAGAATCTCTGTCCAGTCTCCCTCCAATAAATGCTGTTGGGGTCCCTCCCCAAATTTTAAGTTTAAGCCGAAGGCCCGCCCTCCTCTTGGGGGGTGCCCCTCACTCCCTAGGTGCTACAAGTTTCGGGAAGAGAATCTAGGCTGAGCACCCAGCCTCTTCTTCATTTGGCGGGGCTTGCCATCCTAAACCAGTTCTTCCTGTCCAGCTGGGAGTATTCCCTGAACTGCTTTCCTGCCACTCCCTCCCTGGCCAATTAAAGGCAGCCTTGTTTTGGGAGCTGAGAACCCCCGCTCCCCACCCAGAGGTGTTGCTGCCCAGGACACAGCCCACCTATGTGGCACCAGGCCCAGCCAGTTCTGGGGAAGCATCCCCCACCTACCATTGTACTTTAGCTTAGAGATGTTTTGGTCTCTGAGAGTTCTCTCTTTGATTGCATAGAAGTAGGGTTGGGGCGGAAACCCAAGGGTCTAGGACCCTTGAGTGATCAGTGAGAGCTCTTTGAAATTCTTAGAAGCCCTGAGAGGTATCAAGCACCCAGGAGAATATTTGGATCACGGTTTGGGGACTCCATGAAGTTGGGTTTCTTTCTTTCTCTGGGTTGACATCCTCCATCTGTAAAATGGGATTTGAACTGAGTGGCCTCAAGAGCTCTTTCCAGCTCAGGTATTCTATTAATAATTAAGTACCTATGCTTTGAAAAAGGCTGTGGAAATCATAAAGACATCTGAGGCATTCTCTCCCTTGAAGAAAGTTCTGGTTGATGAGGGAATGAATAGATCCCACCAAATTCTGAGTTGTTCCACCCACCCACAAACACCCAAGGCAGGAACTCTGCTCTGCTAGTTTTTAGAAAAATTCCTGTCTGGTAGTTAGTAGTCAGGAAACATTTGTATGAATGAATAAATAACATTCAGGCATGTAACTTCATTTTAAAAGGTGCATGGAGGTAATTTATTACTGATATGAATGCCTCTTGGTGATGCCGTGAGGCAGATATTATCTCCATTTTTACGGGGAAACTGATGCTCAAAGGAATGTAGTGGCTTGCCAAGGTCAGAAGAAGGTCTGTCTGATAACACAAGGTGTCTGTTTTGAGTACCCTCAGAGAACATTCCAGATCAGGAAATTGGCTGGGTTAGAGGTAAATACCTTGGGGTTTACTTCTGAATTGCTAGGTGACCTTGAGCAATAGGCTTATCTCTGGATCTCAGTGTCCCCAACTCTAGAATGAGTCCTTCCAGGGTCCTTCCTGTTCCAGTAGCCCCCTGATAGGAGCCGGAGAGCTTCTTGGCCTTCTTGGTCAAGAGCCTGAACGAGAGAAGCTAGGGTTAGGGGGACGTTCAGCTCCCGCCGTCCAGGCTTTTCCAAGGACTTGGATGGAATTCTGAGCAGCCTGGATGAGGAGCAAGGAGAGCCAGGCAGGGCTCCCCACCCCAGCCCCAGCTCCCTCCTGGGAGGAACTGACTCCTAACTGTCCTCAGCCTCCTGGACTGCTGAGTGTGATCTACAAATGACCATTTAAAATCGGGAGAAGGGGCTGGACAGGGCTCTGTGAGTCACTGGAAGAGAGAGCTAGCTGGCCTGCCTGAGTCACCCATTTCCTTTCTACCTCTTGGCTATGGAATGGCTCTGAGTGGGAGTGTTGGAATGGGCTCCTGAGTTTTCTACCTTGTTCTTTGAGAGACCGTTAAAGAAGGTTAGCATCTCGGGGTCCAGGGCCTTGAGGGGACATACAAGAAATACTAGCGCCAGGTCCAGACCTTCACAGTGCCTTGCCTGGGCGTGGACTTTGAAAGGGTAGAGTTCAGCCAGTCCTCAAAATTGGCCTTTTGGCCTCTGCTGAGCAGGTAATGCTTTTTGCTTTTTTTTTTTTTTCCTTAAAGCAAAACTAAGGCTGCAATGCAACTGGTCTGAGTTCGTAGAGCGAAGCAGGTGTAGTCCACATTGGATGTGACCTCCGCGGTCTCTGGTCTTTCAGACACCCGCTACTTGCTTCCTGGGACTGGCTAGAGGCATTGAAACACTGGTGTGGAGTTATACAGACCTTGCTCCAGAGGTGTGAAGTTTACCTCTTACCCGCTACTTGGCCTCCAAAGAGCCACACAATCTCTCAGCTTCCTGGGCTGTAAGGTCTGGAGTTGAAGTAAGACTTCAAGTAAAGCTCCCAGTTTTGTGCCTAGTAGGGAGGAGGCAGTCTTAGCAACAGTGCCCATCTCTGCCCAGGCCATTTGGATGCTACCTGGTACCTTTGAGGAACCCACTCCCAATGCCCCTGGAACGCTTTCTCCCCTTCTCCCCTCCCCCAGTTCTAACCCACAGCTGCGAGGTGGGGAGGGAGGAGTCTAGGGTGGGGCTGATAGAGCCCAAATCTGCTATTTGTTTGTCTTAGAAGAGGGCTGTTTGCTAATTATCAGATGGGTTTATATTTAATCAAGAACCAGTTCCAGGCAGCCGCACCCCTCCTGCCGGGACCTGTAGGAACCCCTTGCCGAGCAGTTTGCAGCCTTGTTGGGAGAGGGGGCAGGAGGTCTGCAAAGGGCACAACAAGACTCAGGGTCACACACATCCCACCCAGGCGGAGGGGCGGTGTTTATGGCCCTAGGGAAGCTGAGTGAATTGCGAACAGCCCTCTGGGCTTCGAGGGGGTTTGGCAATGGACAGAAAAGGGACAGTGTTCTGGAAAGCCAGTTTTCCTATGTTTTCCTTGCCTGGTGCCTAGAGAGGGAGGAGGAGAAGGCATTTGTCAACAGTTGGGGCCTGATTTAACCCTTAGATGTACAAGAAACCTGACTTCTGGGTTTGGTTTGTTGTTAACTCACTGGCAACCTTGGTGCGGTCCTACGTCTCTAAGTCCCCTGGCCCTGTCTGCAGGAGGCTGGGTGACGATAAAGTGGTACATTTCACAGCCAGGAAAACCTAAGTTGCCATCGCAGCTCTGCCACTCACCCAGCGTCATGCAGTTAATAAGTCACTTTGCTGATGGGAGCCCCAGAGTCCTCTATAAAACACCTGTGTCACTCAAGGGTCATAATCGATGTTTAGCAAACTTGTAAAGTGCTGGCTTAAGTTTAGTTTATTATTAGCGGCTACACAAGGGTTCTTAACCTGGCCAGAGGTTGGCTTTGGGGAGGTGGCGTCTATACACACATTGAAAATGTAAACCGATGGTTACAGTTCTCGGGGTTCAAAATTTTTTATCCTTTTTAGAGGGCTCCAGGAGTTCCCAAAAGATCACTTTGCTCTGAACAGTTCTTTCCAGCTTTGGCCTTCTGAAGCACCCCCTACTTTCTACCCATCTCTGCGCTCCCTCCCTGTTACTCCCCACCCCCACCCTTTGGCCAGGCCCTCCTTACTCAGCCCCCCACCCCCCTTTATTCTTCATGTCCCCCTTCCCTGTCCTTCAAGCCCGGGAGCTCAGCTGCCCTAGTTTTCCCTGGCACAGTAGAAGAGGCTGCTAGTCAGGTGACACCTGGGGTAATGGAAAGGGGAGGCGGGGAGAGGCTGGTGTGTGTGGAAACAGTGACTTGGTGGAGCCTCCCGGTCATAGCCAGGCCTGCAGGGACTAGCTGTACCACTGGAACCTCAGGGCATGGGGCCAGGGGTGACCCCTGGCTGGGCAGGTCCCTAGGAGTAAGGACACTCCTTGTCCTGGGGGAAGCCGGGCTGAGAGATGTGTGTGGGACAGACGGACTTCCGGAGCGGTGGATTCCCCACACAGGGCAGGGGAGGCTTTGAAGGGGCAGGAAGCCAGCACCCAGAGCTGATCTAATCAGTGGAGACAAGGCTATCAGCAGAATGGGGAGGCTTGTTTACGTCCCGCCCTTGGATCCAGCCAGGACCACGAATCCGCTGCCTAGATTACAAACCCCAGCTTCAATGCACCTCTGTCTCCTGGCCCTGAGGGAGCTGGCCCCTCCCCACTGTCTCCACCGGTAATCGGAGCAGTGCCCAGCTTGGTTACCAAGCCTGAGACAGAGGGAGGCTTGTCTTTTTGAGAACTGTCTTTCACAGGAGGGGAAATCAAGGCCCAGAGAGGGAATCTATCAAGATCACCCGGGGAGTTAGTGACAGGGGTGCGACATCGGCTTTTGGCAGGGGGGACTTACAGAGGCTCCAGATGCTCCCACCCTCTGCCCCCATTCCTAGCTGGCACCCCAGGATCCTGGAGGCCTTGCTGTGGGAATGGGCTGCTCTGGGGCGGGGGAGGGTTGGTGAAAA
The DNA here is from genome assembly GCF_000151845.1 of Pteropus vampyrus. Classification (NCBI taxonomy): domain Eukaryota; kingdom Metazoa; phylum Chordata; class Mammalia; order Chiroptera; family Pteropodidae; genus Pteropus; species Pteropus vampyrus. The sequence continues at coordinate 1,973,269 of NW_011888928.1, forward strand.
GCTGGCTGCTGGCAGTGCCAGGCCTGGCTTCTCTGCTGAGTGATTGTGTTCAGAGTAACCTGACCTCAGAGTGGGCAGAGCCAACACTCAACCCCCCTCCTCAACCCCAGACCTGGCTTAACCCTTTGGGCACCAGATCACCAGGTCATGGATTGGAATGTGGTTTCTTTTTACCTTCCACCTATTTTTTTCGTCCCCAAAGCAGAGCAGGAAATACTCTGGGAATACAGGTCCCAGGTAGAATTTCAGGCATCTCTGGTCATTGCTGTTTGATCCTTTTGGAAAAGTACACCTACTGGTCTTTCCTCGGCTGCTATGTGCTCAGCACAGGTGCTCCAAGCTGTGTGGTTTTAGGGGGGCCCTCTGCCCATCTCAGGGTCTTTTTCTCTTGCAGAGTCTGAAGGGACCTGATTGGTTGTTGAAAAGCATCTGGTCTCAGAAGCAAAATGATAACCCATTATAGGGTACGTCCCTTCCAGGTTTGCCAAGCACCTCCCCACCCACCGACCACCTTCTTTCTAGCAGTGGAACTGCTTCTATGTCTTTTCCCAGGTCCCTCTGACCCTTGGAGCACTAATCCCTTCAGAAGGAAGGCAGATAGGGCTTAATAATAGCTGCTACTCATTGAGCACCTGCTGTGTACCAGGCCACATGCTGAGTCCCTTGCACACAGCTGATGCATTTTTCACTTAGTCCTCCTCATCCTGCAAGGTGCCACTAGCTCTGGTTACAAAAAGAAGAAACAGATTCAAGATGGGAACTAAGCCCCCAGGCTCATAGAGTCCGGAGGTGGTTTGCTTGTGGATCTGCCTTTTAAAGTAACCGCTCTAGTGGACCCTTCCTTGCTGCCAAGGTGCACAGTTCTGATCGTGGGCCCCAGATTTTGCTCATTCTGGGGGATAGCTGACCCTTCAGAGGCGGGTGAGGGGGAACAGTGACTGTTTCAATGGCCCGCTCTGGAGATCTGCCAGGTTGGATCACTCTGATGGGTTTAGTCACGGAGCCCAGGGCGCTTCCCATCCCACCTCCTCCCCAAATCTGGCTTGTCCAGTCGTCCTCCTAAGAAAAGAGAGTCCCCGACCCTACCTCCCCTGGGGAAGAGCCAGGTGGGGGCAGGCTCTCTTCCCTCTTTTCCTTGCAGTTCATAGTTAACCAGGCCCTGACCCTGAACTTCTTCTCCCTGGCGCCCCAGCCAAGTTTCTATTCTTTTGTTTAAGCCATATCGCTTTCACCTTTGTTGACTTCTCCAAGGGAAGGGGTGCCCTGGAGCCCTGGCCTGTGGGGCTGTGGGGTTGGGGTGGAGAGGTGAAGCGTGGGTGGCAGTGAGACATATCGTTGTGGCTAAGGTCATGGTCCCGAGAAAGACCTCGAATTGAATCACAGCTCTGTCGATTTCTAGCTGTGTGACTGGATGAGTGACTCAACTGAACTTTCCTGCGAAATGGGTAGAGCACCTTATGAAGCTGTTGTGCCCGTAAAATGAGCTCAAGTAGAGAACCCAGCTTGGTGCCCGGCACATAGCGGGTTCTTGTGCTAGCCGCCCCAGCTCCCATGCTTGTCCTGGGTGACTAAAGCTGTAGGACTTTGGGATAGGGTTGGTGACCTTTTCCTAACTTCAGGCCTATAGCCTAAGGACTGGGTAGAGTGACAGCTGCTGCCTGCGGATTTGCTGAGACCCTTTGGGGCAGCCAAAACCTTTGAGGGGGAGGGAGGACAACTCCAGCCTGAGAGCCACAAGACCTAGGTTCTAAGTCCAGCTCTGCTGCCAGCTGCTTGGGTGACCTTGGCAAAGCCCCTCATCTTTTAATCTGTTTGCTAGGTTATAAAATGAGACTGCTGGACTCTGGCTTCAGATATCTTCTGTTGGCACGTGTTAGTCCCTTTAGAGCAAAAGAGCACCTACCCCTATTCCACGGATAGCATCTCTAAGCCTGCAGGCACCAACTCCAGGTGCCCACCTTCATGGCGCCAGCGGTATCTGTGGGACCCAGAACCTCTGCCTTATTCACCTGGTGGTTTCTGTTGTGCATCTGCGAGAAGGACAAAGACACGGGGAGACCCGAGGGCACAGAGAGGGTGCCTGTGCATGCACACGCATGTGCATACACGTTCCCTGGGCAGGGGTGGGGTGAGCTGAGGAGAACAGACCACATGCTTAGCCAGGAGCAGGGTGGGGTCCCTCTCTGGTCAGGGATGAGCCTGGCTGCTGGGTGGCCTGGTTCTTCAAAGCCACCCCAGACTGAATGGGTCTTGCTGAAGAGTGTGAGGGAAGAGGGGGCTGTTGGCAACCACCACCGCCCCGCCTCACACACAGACACACTCAGGAATGAAGACCCACAACCTCCTGCACTGTGGTCCTGTCTTAAAGGGCTCCTGCTTATTTGGGAATTCACCTGTCCTCAGGGGTCAGGCCAGAGCGAGGCAGAGAGGGAGCTTCTGGAGCTGAAGAATTTAATTTCCTGCATCTTCCCATCAGCCCACCTCCCAGAGCTTCTCCCAGTTCCCCTGACTTGCTGTACGAAGGCACCAAGTCTCATCTAATGCGGCCTTTAGGGACCCCCATCCTTTTACGTCCCAAATACGCATCTCACGAGGTCTGATCTTGGCCATGCTGCTAATCCCTGGTGTGACCTTTGCTGCCTATCCTCTCCAGGAACCTGGTATAAATGTGAAGGGTTAAGGATGACCAGGTGACCACAAAGGGCGCTGCTTATGAACAAATCTAGTTCAGCCACAGTTTTGCTGCTGGCTTCATACCCGCCTCCTCTTAGTCTTTATTTCACCAGTGTAAACGGAGGTAGTTACCATCGACCAATCAGTGTGCTGATTCCATGGGTTGTTTTGAAACACCCCTTAGCACTTTCACACACTGAAAGAAAAGCAAACGAAGAAGCAACATTCCATGGCTCCTGGGGCAAGAAGGAGGATGGAGGGTCTTAGCCTGAAACAGTCCCATGCATCTGACCCCAGCCCCTATCTTGAGGACTTTGAACTCTGACTCGCCACAGCCAGTCTGGTGTCTTTCCTTTTTGGGCTGATTTGACCTCCACTGAACAGGGCTCCTTCTACCTGGCTAGGCAGGGCACTCTATGTGCATGTGTATATTATATGTATGTGGTTAAAGATTCAGGTGACCCAAGCTTGGGTTCTGGTCTAGTGCGGCCATGTTTCTGCCCGTGTGAACTTGGGCAAGTGATTTGACCTTTCTGAGCCTCCACCTCCTCTTTCCACTTCTGCAAAAAAAGACCTACTATGAGGACCTACTTCATGCTAAGTGCTTAGTTTAGCTAGGTAAGCCACGGCAGTCCTGCTGTCAGGTTCCGGGCCCCAGAGAAATTTTCATCAGGAGAACAGGTAGGAGCACAGGGACCCTGCCCTAGGTATAAGCAGCTTTTGCAACCATGGAGGAACCTTATTCTTGAGCTGCCAAACCAAAGCCACAGGCATGGGACTGTGTGCGGGGGCTGGTATTCCAGCGCCAGCAGCTCAACAGCTCCCGATTCCGGAGTCATGAAGTCATCCCTACCCGGGGCTTAACCCCTTCTGGCTCCCACCCCCATGTGTGCCAGGCTGTCAGCATAGAGTCTCCTCTCCTGCGGTGAATGTGTGTGCCTGTGCCGGGAGGTGTCTGCCCACTGCCTTCCTCCCCTCCTGACCCTGCTGCCTTCCGGGAATGCAGCCTATGCCCTCGTGGGGGTGGAAGAGGGCTTGATAGTCAGGTTCCACCCGCCTCTCCCCAGCAGCCAGTGGAGGCAGTACAGGAGGCGCCTGGGCCTCTCCTGAGATGGTGACCTTGTCTTAGGAACGGATATTCCATCTCAGGCTCCCCTCTGTGTCACTGGCTGTTTCATCTGGGTAAAAGACAGCCTAGGGCAGTCAGAAACAGAGATCTGGCCTCTTTCCTCTGTGACTTATGTAGCTAATTCACTGTGCGAACTTGGGCAAGTCACTGTCCTATTTGGGGCTCAAATCCTATGACACAAGACCTCTCCAGGTAGTGGTGTTTTGTAGTCCTGAGCAGAGCCCCGACCTCCTGCAGTTAGAGGCTCTGAGAGTGTGTTGGGGAGGGATGTGTATTGAACTTAATTGAAACCCTGACTTCTGACAATAGTAGACACTTAAAATTTTGAATTAATTAGTGAAATAATGAGCTTGGCCCAGGGCTGCTATTCAGGAGGCAGACAGAACCCCAGCCCAGGAGCTAAGAGAAAGGATGGTAGACATTCCAAATGCTTCCTACCCTCCTGAGTTCTAGGGCACAGGGCAGAGTAGCTGAGGTACTATAGGACCTTGGGGAGGTTCTTTGCTTCCCTGGACCTTTGGTATTTTCCTTTTGAAAGCTTCTCAGTGGGGTGGACCTAAGATTCTGCTGTGACCAGCAGGAACTGTGCCTCTCTGTGTCCTGCATGGTGTTGGGGCAGACTAGATCTGTGGGAGATGTTTAAAAAGCTGAATGCAAGAGTGTTCTTATGCGTGCACTCTGAGTCACCAGGCTGGGCAGCGCCCTGACCTGAGGCTGTCCTTTGGTGTGGGTGAGCCAGCCTTGCCTGTCCCAGCTTTGCCTGACTCAGCTGGGAAAGGTGTCCCATTGGGGACAAGACCAGAACCAGCAGCCCTCTCTGCTGTGAGTGAATCAGCAGCAACGGCATCCCAGAACCCTGGCACGGCGTATCCTCTGGCCGGCTATGTGGGTGGGGACGCTGGCTCTGAAGTCAGGCAGCCCTACATGGAATTCTCACTCCTCCATCTGCTGTTCGTGCCATCAAAAGAAAACGATTTCATGTCTTTAATGCCCACTTTCCTCACTTATAAAGTCGGGGTGATGACGTGTCTTTAGAATTACTGAGAACAGGGCCTGGCACATAGCAAGTGCTTAGTAAATGGTACCTAGTACTATATTTATGTTCTGATTTTTACTGCCTTTATTATTTTTATTATCCCAGAATGGAAAAGAGATTTGCCTAAGGTCACACAGCAAATTAGGGGCCAGGAAGGGTCCGGGACTCCAAGCTCTGGCCTGGTCTCTATCTAGCACCCTAGTTTACCTTCTCGAATACCATTTCACTGCCTTTCGGGGCTCAGGGGCTGTTGCAGACCATTAAGGGGGCTATTGGTTGATGCGGCTGCTCTTTTCACCCTAGATCCGAGAGACCGAGGTCATCGACCCTCAAAACCTCTTAGAAGGCCGATACTTTTCCGGAGCCCTACCAGACGACGAGGATGTCGTGGGGCCCGATCAGGAACCCGATGACTTTGAGCTGTCTGGCTCTGGAGATCTGGGTACGGAGGGTGTGATGGTGGGGGGCGTATGATGGACAGGCCTGGGGCGTGGGGCTGGAGGAAATTGTGGCCTCTCCTAGGAGGGTGACCGCGCCTTGGATTTTTGTGGAGATTTTTCTAGAGTGCCCCATCCCCCTCAGATAAGAGGAAACAAAAGTAAAGGATCAGCCCTTTCCATCCCTGAGACCGTTCCTGGGCTAGTTGTTTGTAACGAGGTTTTCTGAGCACCCTGCTAAAGGCATAGTGAGGGAGGAGAACCGATAGAGGGTTTTTTTTCCTTTGAGAAGGAAAAAGACATGGGGGCCTGCAGCGGCAGAGATGTGGGTGCCCAACCAAGAACAAGCCCCTGCTTCAGAGGGGGATGGGTGAAGGTGCCCAGGCCTCTTGGGGCTGGACCTGGGGCTGGTGCTTTACCTGGTTTTCTGCGACTTTCTGGCCCCGGCTTCTGGGCCAGACAGAGCTACTAGGAAACATCCCTCCTACATGTAGAGTGGTGAAATAATTCAAAGTTCGAGCTTTGGAGTCACATAGTCCTGAGTTCACACCGCTAACCTCTGGCCTCAGAGACTTGGTTTCCGAGTCTGTAAAATGGAAACAGGACAGTAAATCAGTGTCGCGATTGGACCAAGTTGAAGCTCTGTGCACACCCAAGCACTCAGTAAACGTTTTGATATTGTAATTTCTAATATTTAATATTTAATATTGCAATCTAGAATCCCGCTTTCGTAAATGAGTCCTCTGGAGATCTTGTTAAAATGCAGATTCCGGTTCAGTGGGACCTGGCATTCTGCACTTCTAACCAGCTCACCGGTAGTGCTGTCGGTTGCTGAATCCACCCTTTACTGAGCAAGGGTTTGGAGCTGACAAAGCACCTGCCCAGCTGCCAGCTCCCCATTCCTGGGAAAGAGCCTGGGGGGCAGGGGTTAGGAGCCCTGTTTTACAGATGAGGTGACTGAGCCTGGGGTAGGGATGACTTGCTGGACGTTGAGCATTTGGAAGCTGCTGATAAGTTAGGACTCCCGCCAGCTGTGGCTACAAGGGGAAACTGACCTCACACTCATACATCCTTTTTGAATTTACAGATGACTCAGAGGACCCCGAGGTTTTCCCCAAAGTAATCCAACCCTTGGTAAGTAGCTCCATGCTTTGCCTCTCCCCTGCCCCTCTGTAACACCTGTTGAGAGGGGCAGAATAAATGAGGGTCTCACCTCCCTCTGCAAGAAGGCTTTTAATTGTGGCCCTGGCCTCTTCCCGGGCAGGCACCACTGTGATCGTTGGTACACTATCCCCACCGCAAGGATAAATCACTGTCAACACTTAGATATGTTTCCAGCCCCTTTTCTGTCCTTTTATAGGTATTTTCCAACATAAATATCAATTATATACACGGTTATATGTATGCCATCTTTCACTTAAAATGGTCATATTTCTCCACATAATTAAGTGTTTTTCCTATTTTTTAAGCTGCATAATTATAGATCACCTGATTTCCCTGATTAATGAAAAATTCTGAAATTATAGCGGCATGGCAAGCATCTTACATACAAATCTTATGTACAAATCTCTGATTAGCTCCTTCCGACAGAGTCTCAGAGGCACATTGCTGCCTTAAATGGCAAGCAGCTTCTGCAGCTTTACCAAACTTCCCTCCAGAGTGGTTACTCTAAGAATAGCCGCCAAGCAGCAGTGAGTGGGGTCACCTGCTCCCCTGTCCCCCTTGGTCACATAATTTGTCCTCATTTGGGGACAGATCTGCTGGAAAGGTTGCAGAGAAGGGTTTGACCGTGTAATTGTTGAGGTTGCTGATTTTTGCCCCAGGACCACCTTCACCCATCCCCCTCTGAAGATGGCAGAACCAGATTCCCTGCCTGGCCGAATGTCCCTGTCCCCTGCCCTGGGTTGCTCCCCAAACCGTGCTGAGTCTTTGTCCCCTCTCGTCCTCCCTCATTCAGGTGCCCCTGCATAACCACATCCCTGAGAGGGCGGAACCTGGGAGCCGGGTCCCCACCGAACCCAAGGAACTAGAGGAGAATGAGGTCATCCCCAAGAGGCTTCCGCCATCCCTCGAAGGGAACGAGGATGTGTCCAACAGAGTGTCCATGTCCAGCACTGCCCAGGCCGGCAACATCTTTGAGAGAACAGAGGTCCTGGCAGGTAAGGTCCCTGCTCCTCACAGGGTACCCCGAAGAGGGGAAGTGTTCAGTGCTACAGGCAAGGACACCTTAGCCCATGCGGCTCCTTGGGGCCCCTTCCTTACAGCCACACTCAGAGTGTCCCAGCCTTGAAGGACTACACCTGGGGGGTGGGGCTCTGACTGTGTGCAGCCTGGTGGAGAGAAAGGAAGAACTGTACATCAAAGGCTTCTAAAGAATAGACAAGCTGAGTCATTCACTCACTTTAAGTCCTCCTCTTTACTTTCAAAGCATTTTTACTACGTGGGTTTGGTACCTGGGGAGTTAATTATTAAAAGTTAACATTCTTTGAAAATCTCCCTTGAAAGCCCAAAAGTTCCTTTGTATTGGGTTGGCTTCCCCTTCCCCCTGCTTAACAGCCTTCTGACTTTGGCTGAGAAGCTTTTGAACCTCAGCAGAAATGAGCCTCAGTTTCCACCTCTGTAAACGGGTATAGTAATACCTCCTTGGGTTGGTATAACGACTCCCTGAAAAATAGAATCTGAAATAACTTGGCAAACTGTAAAAGGCTGTTCTGATTTGTTAGTTTGATGTGTTAACCTAAAAGATATAAGGATGGACCAGCCTAGTGAGTGGGCGCCCTGGGCCCAAACTGGGTAACTCCTGTCTCCTAGTAACCAGCCGGGCCAGTAGCTCCCAGGAGGCTCCAGGTACAGAGAAGGAGCCCTGTGTGTCCTGCCTCCATCAGGACAGATAAAAGATCTTGTCTGCATCTTGCAGGTGAGGCTCCCTGGGAGTATAACCCCAGGTGACTTTGGGTCCAGCTCAGCCCTTACCCTGGCCTCCTCATACCCCCTCCCCACAAGCCAACATTGTTTTTACTTTTCCTGCACTACTTCCTGCATGATGAGGTGGCGTTGGGTGCTGTTGAAACTGAGGGGCCGTTAGAGACCATTTAATTCTATAAGTTTCAAACTATTTAGAAGTATTTTAGAGGTAAAGCCTCCCCCATCTTCAACCACAGTTTCACTTCCAACTGGCAGATGTGGGATTTATATTAAGGTTTTGCTTGACTAAGTGTTCTATTTTTAAAGACAATTTTCCCCCCTTAAAACCTTAAAAGTGGTTTTAAAAAACCACTGATCTAGTCAAAACAACTGTTATACATGGGGACACTATGGTCCAGAGAAAGCAAACCACTTGCTTTGGGTCAGGTATCAAGAGACAGAACTGAGTCATTCACTCGCCTTAAGTCTTTCTCTCTTATTTTCAAGCATTTTCACCACCTGGGTTTGGTACTTGGGGAGTTAATTATTAAAAATTAATATTTGAATCTTCTAGTTTAGAATTACACAAGTCTAACACCTTCATGGAGGTTAACTGAGCTAGCTGAGGTGGGACCCTCCATTCCCACCTTTTACGCAGCACCTGAGAATTTGGTTTATCTAGTCCTTTCTATTTGTCTTATGATTCACATTGCTCCCCTCATTTGAGTCCCCACAACAATTCTATCAGACAGGTATGGTTATTGATACTTTTACAGATAAGGAAATTGAGGCCCCGAGAAGCCAAATAACTTACCCGAAGTCACAAAATCAGGAAATGGTAAACCTGGCATTTGAATTTAGGACCACAGCCATTTCTGAGACTGTACTTGAACCATGACCTTGTGGGCAGTCCCGGCACAGACCTACCAGAGGAGCTGGGGTCATCAGAGGGAAAGGTGATTGGTGACGAGAATGGGGTTGATACCTGATATCCCCTGTGCTTTTCCTGGCATCACCTGGGGGCCTTTGTTACAGCTTTTTCATAGAGTTTTAGCCAAGAAAGAACCTTACTTGGCTCTTGTGCCCCGATTCTGTGTAGGGAAATTAATCTTCTTAGGCTGAGTAAGGCCGAATTAGGGGACTCAATCTGCCACAGAAAGGATTCTGTGAGACATCCCTGCCCCCACAACAAACAGGAATGAGCCATTCAGGCCGCCTGGCGTAGTGCAGAGAACATACACTCATCAGGGTTAGAAGCCCACATCTGCCCGACACTGGCCAGGTGCCCTTGGGCTGTGCTTCTCTCTGAGTCAAACCGTGAGTGTCATTTTTTAAGTACTTGCTGTCATGCCGGCCTGATTCAGGGTGCTGGGGGCACGGATAGAAACCACAGATGTGTACAATTAATGAGTATTGAGCATATGCCGTGCACTTCTAAGCACGTTAAGTGGATTAATGTATTTGATCCTTAGGACAAACGTATGAAAAAGGTACTCATTATTTCCATTTTGCAATGAGTTAGATGAAGGAACTTGCCTAGGGTCACCCAGCCAGTTAAGCGGGAGAGATGGGAGTGAGTGCTAGGCCTTAACCACTGAGCTACATATGTAGGGTCATAAACCACCACCTGTAATAGTCTATAACATAGCAGTATGACATGATAGTGTGTTACACCTGTGTATGGCAGGGTATACTTGTGTGCAGATAGATCTGTATACCTGTCTGTAGACGTGTAGGCTGGCGTGGGTTCGTGTGCACACAGGGACAGCTAGAGGACCATGGGATATTTCTGGCTTCCGGCTCAAGCTGCTGCTGGGGAGTTGGCCTGCTCCTGGGGAAGAGCCTGGCTTTGGACTCAGGCAGATGTGGGTTAGAATGGTGGCTTTGCCGCTCTGGCCCTGTGGTCTTTAGTGACTTCTGGTGATGGCCCCCTTCTCAAGAGTGAGGTCTTGAGGATCAAATAAGCCATCAGCATGCTGGGCACAGGCGGCAGCAGTGGTGAGGCCGTAAGAGAATTGACCAGGTGGCTGAGGGAGGGCACCCAAGGTCCCGAGGAGCAGCTCTCACCTCACTGTCCCCTCTCTTCCCTTCAGCTCTGATTGTGGGCGGCGTCGTGGGCATCCTCTTTGCCGTTTTTTTGGTCCTGCTGCTGGTGTACCGCATGAAGAAGAAGGACGAAGGCAGCTACGACCTGGGCAAGAAACCCATCTACAAAAAAGCCCCCACCAACGAGTTCTATGCCTGAAGCTTCCTCAGGGGCACTGGCTTGGACGTGAGGCGGGCGGGAAGCCGAAGGATTTTGGAGGGTGAACAGTAAGGTAGGGGGAGGGCAACCTAATACTGTCGGCATCTCCAGCTCTGACTACGACTTAAGTGTCAGGAGAGACGTCATCTTCTAGTGTTCCTGCCTGCCGCTTCTTGATCGTTCCAGCAGAAAAATGAGGCTACACTTGGCCTTTCCGAAGGCAGAGTCTAGGATTGGATCATTTCTTCATTTTCCAGTTTAGAATCTAGGCCCAGCTTAGAGCCTATACTGACCATGCCTCATTCAGAGCCCCTCTGAAGCTGTCCTATGAATCCTGCTGGGGGTCCGTCCCCAGCGCCCCGCTCCCTCCTGCTCCCCTTCACAGCTGGTCCCTCTGCCAGGAACTGGGAGAAGGAACTAGAACCACCCACACCTTAAGATGTGTCTGTCAAGGGGCGCTCCTGTCCACACTACAGCAGTCTCTGTGGGTATATATCTTGGGCCATTCTAGGCTCTTTCAAGTGACTTTTTTTGGAGATCAACCTTTTTTATGTGGGGAGGGAGGGGAAGCAAGGAGGGCGGGGAGAGAAGCTGAAAGTTAACGCCGAAATGGATTCGTAGAAGAGTGGGGTGTCTTTTTTGACAGTTCATTCCTTTGTGCAGAGGCTCTGCCTGGGCCAGAGCACACAGGTGCTGAGGCGTCCTCCGCTCTCTTGCACGTTTCCACAGAACCTGCTAAGTTTGTATTTTATGAGCTGTTTTTTGTTTCTGTTTCTCAAAAGTGAGAAAAGAACCAGAGATATGATTTTTATTATTTTTTTTTTATTTTACTATTTATAGCTTCAGACAGGGTCTCTCTTTCCTTTTCTTTAAATCCCCTCCCCATTTTTAAAAGTATATTTTACACTCCTCTTTGTGACTTCAACCCTTTCTGAAGCTGCTTCCTCTAAGCAGCAGCTTTTGCCGAGACATAGTTTTCTAGCAGATCCCAAAATGCAATGTAAGGGATGGTGGGATATTTGTGTCTCCTTTCTTGTAATATATTATTATTCTTTCAAGGTTCTAGAAAAATAGATAAATATATTTTTTCAGGAGATAAGTGTGATATTTCCAATTTAAACTTGGCTGGTTGGTTGAGTGAGTGAATTTTTATGTGGCTGAGTGGGGTTTTTGCCTCTTTCTCTTGCCCCATTCCTGGTGCCTTCTTCTCATTAGGCTACAATAGTTCGGAGTAAGACCAGTTCTACCTTCTTTCTAGCTTCTGCTTTGAGTCCAGCTGGTATTCCTTCATTTCTCCAAATTTAAGAGAAAATTGAAGCTCTGCACTAGCCAATACAGTAACCACTGGCCACATGTGGCTATTTAAATCAATTAAAACGATATAAAATTACAAATCCATTTCTCAGTTACACTAACCACATTTCAAGTGCTCAGTTGCCACGTGTGGCTAGTGGCTGCTGTAGCGAGCAGGCAGGGAGAGACCATTTCCATCTATTGGACAACACTGCTAGAGAACTAAACTGGCTTAGCGAGTCACAGCCCCAGCTTTGCTGGGATGACCTTTGTCACCCTGGGCGAAGTGGGGTGGGGTTGGGGAGAGATGATGAGGCCCAAGCTCTAGAGCCTGTTATCTGACCTTCCGTCTCCAGAGAGGAGAGGCCTGGTGGCTTAGCCCTGTGCAGGCTGCATCTTCTGACCCCACTGTCTGGGGTTCAGGGGAATCAGTCTTGCTTCCCACACCCTTCACCCCCATACCCCAGGATTCCCAGCTGGCTGGGTCCTTTTCTCTACCAAACCCCACCCCCGTGTCCTTTCCTCTGGCTGTGTTGGGAGTGAGCACTCACATTGTTGTCTGTTACTGATTTTTGATAAAAAGGTAATAAAACTTGGTACTTTCTAGATCACCTGCCTCTGTGATTTTTAAGTTCATAAGAAGTCACCTTTTCTGGGCTCTTGTCCCTCCCTTGATATCGATGGAGCCTGGGATAACTGCCCTGACTGAATGCCCTTTGGGGTGCCAGACACTCAGGGACAGAAATATAAGGAGCCAGGAAAGGACCTGGAGGGGAAGAAAGTTAGAGCAGGCACGTGTGGCCTTGTGGGGCGTGTGGCCTGTGAGTTGTGTCTCACCTACCTAGGCCAGTCATATGTGTTTACAAAACAAACACGAAAGTCCTTGGATTAGTCACCACCTATAAAAATGAGATCATCTCCCATAAAAATCCAGATTCCCCGCTTGTCTTGGGGAAAATAAGGTTTGACAACTCTCAGGGTGCAGGGCGGCAGTTGGCAGTTGCTGACAGCTGGAGCCCATCTGGACGTGGTCCTCGGCCTCGCCAGTCCCCTTCCACTAGCTTCTCTCATGTCACCTGCTTGGCCTCAGCAGGCACTGTAGTTGGCAGACTCTAAACATGTCAATCTTTGTAACCCTGCAAAGTGGGTAAGATCCTTTAGATCAAGGGACCCTCTGCCCTTAGCTTGTCTGTGCAAATTAAAACCTTAATCCCAGGGCTCTGGATTTTCATGGTCTTTCCTTGGTGCCATGTTGGCTTAGTGCTTCCTTGGGGTTGGGGAGAAGATGGGAAGAGGAACTGGTAGTGGAAGCAAACCCCCATGTCACACGCGTGTGCCAGGAACCCATTCTGTTTTACACATGGACCCGTTTAATTGTTACGATAATCGCAGAGTGGGTGCTGTTAGCATCCCTATTTTACAGATGGAGAAACTGCAGCTAAGACGTTAAATAACTTGCCCAAATTGATACAGCTACCAAGGACAGAGGCAGGATTTGAACCCAGGCAGGCGAGTTCTAGAGTCTGCTCGTAACCAAACTGCCAATCAGAGGGTTTATGTCAC
>NW_011888928.1:1988418-2013974 GCF_000151845.1 Pteropus vampyrus
CGTAGTGGAACGTCAAGCAGCATGAGAACTGGTAAACTGGGAGACTTTGGAACAGAGATTTTGTTAGATTTTACAATGTGCCCTATCCCCCACTCCCCACCCCTGTAACACACACACTCTACCTACACCTAAAAGCAAATTAAAGAGTATTAAAGGCTACTAGGTAGAGAATTAAAAGAACCTCAGAGCCACACACTTAGTATCCTGAGTATAGGATTCAAATCAGGCTCTGCAATCGACTTGCTCTCAGAGCTTCGTGGGTCTTCTCTCTCAGAGTCTCAGTTTCCCTATCTGTAAAATGAGGAGGAAATATGGACGAAGGCGATGATTCTCAACCCTGGGAGATTCCGATCCCGAGAGCTTGAAAGTTAAACTTGTCTTTTCTGGACGCTAACAGTTTCAAGATAAACAAAACTCGATTCTTGGGAAGGAAACTGTGCCATCTGCTGGTTTCACTTTGCACTTGCAATTTCCAAGTGTCTGCCAAGGCAATTTGGTATTTATTGAGCCTCAACTCAAAGTTCGAGGCAGTGTTCTGCACCCTCCAGGGCACGCAGCAGTGAGCTCTTTTCCACCTGAAGTTCACTGTCTAGAGGTCACATTTGATACGTACATAAAGTCCTTTGATCCAAGGCGGGCAAAAGTGCAGAGGACAGAGCTACACGGCTGAACCTGGGTTTTCAGGTCAACCTAGGTTCTTGGCTTCCAACACTCCTGCCTTGTGAAGTGGCAAAGGAAGTCCTTGAGGGCAGGGCAGGAAGGGCCCTTGAGCCCCAACTTCCTGGGTAATGCACTGTGAAACTCCACTTAATCTTCTTATGGGTGGTTTCCTGCTTCAACATCATCACAGGCAATGACCTTGAGCTCTCCTGAGGCGTTTGCTCACATGGAGGACATATCCCATGCAACTTGTGCCCTGCATTCCTCCACCAGGATTCACTCTCAGAGACCATGAGAGGCTTTGAACAAGCTGCTTCTTCCCCATCATGGTGGGGTCAGACTGCTGATGGAGACTTTAGGGAGTCTGGAGGGCAAACCCCTTGGGAAACTTCAGCATCTTTTTTTCTCACGGGGCTTTCCATGTTCTGGGGGAGGAGTTTTGCATGAAATGAACTTCTTAGAGTTGAAGGAAGGGCCTGGGGGGTGAGGAGTGAGAGCCCTGAACCCACATTTCAGACCAGTTCTCCCCATTTGGCACCACCAGTGGCTGGGACAGGTAGCTGTCACCCGTGATATCTCTGTCCCTGGTTCCAGCGGCCTGAGCTAGGATCCTGCTTGGTTCTTCTGCTTCTCTGTAGAACACAGACCAGGCAGAAGGTGGAAAGGCTGGGTAGGGGTGGCCTGTGACTTGGTCCCCAGGCCCCATGCAGAGAAGGTCCTCTCTCAACTGGGTTATTGCTCAGTTGATCCCAAGAGTTCTGTCTGGAGTTGTCTTGGGAAAGTTTCGTTCTGTGTCCTGTGTTTGCTTCTCGGCCCGGGGTGCATCTTTGCTTGGGGTAAGGGGATAGCTAGTAAGGTAACTTATCACAAGAGCCCAGGGTAGAGGCAGGGGTCAGGGACAGGGGTCAGAGATGCCAGCTGCTTCTGAACCCCATTCCTTCTCTATAAAAGATCAAAAGGGTAGGCTCTCTGTTCCATCAAACTGTGGTTCCCTCCTCTCTCTGTGAGTGAAGGTGGGGAAGTACTGGGCCCCTCCCTCTTGGGCAGGTGGGTCATACAGATCAGACTCTGCCTTAGATTGGGGTGCTGCTGGCACAGCAGAGGGATCCCTGATCCTCAGAACTGCATCCTACTGGATATGCAAATAAAGTACCCGAGTGGACAGTTAAGATGGCAGGACTTACCCACCGACCCAGGCACCTGCCCAGCCACCAAAGCTGTGAGCCAGAGAGCAAACATAGGCCAGGGTACTATGCCTGGCTCCAGCCATAGGGAGTACCAAGAGGGGCAGGTCTTTGTGTTTCAGGGTGGAACCCAGTGCTCCACGCAGGACCTGGTGCTCCAGGTAGGACTTGGTGTTCTAGTGAGCCCCATGCTTCAGGTGAGACCTAGTGCTCTAGGAGAGACGTGGTGCTCCAGGCGGAACTCGGTGCTCCAGGCGGAACTCAGTGCTCCAGGCGGAACTCGGTGCTCCAGGCCAGACTTGTGCTTGAGGTTAAGACTCAGTACTCCGGTCAGGATCTGCAGACCCTGGGCTTGCAGGCCATGTCTGGGTGTGTGAAACTATGTGTTTTCTTTTCAAGAGGAAAGAAGAGAAAACAGCTGCCTGGCTTGGCTCCTCAGAGTGTGAAACCGTATGTGAGACACACACACAGAAAGAGAGACAAAGATGGAGGAATAGGGACACACAACTAGAGATCTACAAAGTTCCTGAGGGAGAGAGACAGAGATTGATTTAGAGATTGAACAGAGACAAAGGCAGGGAGAGCCACCCTCGTGCCTGGACGCAAAGAAAGCACCACTCAGGTGGTGTCTTCCTAGATGTCAAAGGAGGAGCGAGTGACCTATGTAAGAACAGCAGGGCCGAGTTTCTATGGCGAGAGCCTTCTGCTGCTAAAACGTTGGCCTTCTCTTCCGCAGCAAAGGATGCAGAGGACAGAGCCTAGGACCCCAGAAAACCGGCATGGGGACAGGCCTGGGCGCGCCTAAGTCTGGATGAAGAGGTGGAAGTTGGTGCGCGTGAACTCGTGGTGGATGCTTTCGAGGAGCGTGTCGGCGTCGGCGTCGGGGTCGGTGGCGGGCTCCAGGACGCCCGAGGGGCCCGGACGCGCGCTGTATTCCGGGGTGTAGGTGAAGGAGAACGCGCTAGGGTAGAAGAGGCCGTCGGCGCGCACCAGGCTCACCGCCACCGTGATGGGTGTGCGCAGCCAGCGCCAGTCGCTGCTGAAGGTGGCCACGTCGGGCACCACGCACACCAGGGACCGCGGGCTCCTAGGGGTGGGGCACGGGGGTGAGGGCTGCAGTGACATCACTTAGAGCTAATGACAGGCGCGCCCCTCGTCCACTGCCCCGGGGCCTAAAGGAGGCCCCACCCCCGTACCTGTACATGGTTTCGGCCTCCACGTCCCCGAACCACACCTTAAGCTCCGCGTGGAAGTTCTCTCCGTGAAGCTCCAGCGTGGCCACGTCGCCCCCGCCACTCAGCTGGCGGAGGGTGAGACCAGGTCGTGTGGGGGGAAAGGAGTGGCCAAGGCCCTGCTGCCCTCCTTCGCCAGCCCAGCCCGCCAGCGCCCCCCAGCGCCCGGATTCACCTCGAGGGTGCGGATGAGGGGCACCGGAGTGACCGGCTCCCGGGTACACGCCAGGCTGGTGCTGAAGGAGAATTCCACCGACTCCGTCCCGATAATGGTCCAGCAAGAGCTGTCGTTGAGCAGCGCCCTGTTCGCCTCCTTAGGGCAGGGGGAGGCCTGAGAGGACACCGGAGGGGACGGGGCAGAAGCTTCTGAGGGTGGCCACCAGCGTGGGGGACCCCGCATGGTGCCTGGGCTTACGCCTTCAGGGTTCCAGTCCCCGGCTCTGCGGTTTACCTGCCCTGTCAGCTTGGAGAAGACCCTTCAGTTCCCTCGGAGTTAAATAAGTTCGCGGGACGAGCTGGTTTCTATTTCTTAGGATTCTAGAATTCTGTTTGTTGATACTGTGCAATTCTATGCCTTAACATTCTACAATTTTAAAATTCTTTGGGAAGACTATTGCTCAATAATGTTACTTTCTACATATTTTGAGATTCTCTGTCAACATTCTATGATAATTTTCTTTGGGGAGTAGTATTGCTTAATAATAATATAATAATCATCTCTCACATTCTACAGTTCTGTCTCAACATTTTATGATTTTAATAGTCTTTGCTCAATAATACTCAGTACTATTACTCATTAGGTATTTACATTCTACCATTTCACATCCTAATATTCTATGACTCTAATATTCTTTGGGAAGGAGGATTGCTCAATAATATTATTGCTATTTTCCCTCCATTCTCTGATTCTGTCCTAATTATCTATGATTCTACCATTCCATGGGAGGCAGTATGGCTCAGTAAGGAGCAGCCATTATGATGATGATGGTCTTACAGAGACTATGGTTCTCTGGGTTCTGACTTTCTAGGATGCTTGGTGTTGATATGCCCTGCTTCTCACCTGGAACTGCACCACCTTCTCTGTGGCGAGACATAAGTAGGTGCCACCGCCTCCGGAAGGACCACCTGGAAACTGAAAGGCACACTTGTGCAGTTGGGAGATGGGCTCGTCTACGTCGAGGAGAGCACACTGTTTGGTTACTTTGCGGATGATCTACAACAGAAGGGTGGCAGGAAGTGGGGCAGCAAGGCGCCTGGCTGCTCAGAGGCCACCTTCCCAGTCAGCTTTTTGCTACTCCAATAGCCACGCCAGCCCTTTACCTCCATCCAGCCCCACAAAGCACTGAATGTCTTGGCTGAGAATTGAATAGGTGTCGTCATGCTTTGCGCCCTCACCCTCCAGCCCTGCCCATGTGGGTCATACCTTCTGCATGGATCTGGGAGGGGGGTAGGGCTCCCTTCTCATACCATAGGAGGTAGTGTGATGCCCGTGACGGTGCAGACGAGCTGCACCAGGGAGCCATAGCGGATGTAGCCCTCTCGAGGTGGGAAGTCTCCCTGAGAACAGTGGTCATCAGCTGGGGATGAAAGGAAGGGAGGAAAGAAGAAAGGAGAGTTTCAGGAGGCCCCAAGTTTCTGCCCCAAACCCTGCCTTTCTTGCCTCTGGCTCCACCCCACATCACACATGAATCTTGTGGGTGGCGTTGGCACATAGGGAGGCAGTTAAGCCTGAAAGTTCTTATCCTGGAGGGGTCATCCTTGAAAATGTCTGTCCCCTGGTGTGGGGGCTGAGGTGAGGAAATGGGCTGGATGTGAGTCAGAAGAGCTTGGATCAGTCACCCACCCACGCACTAGGAACTTTGGCAAGTCTTTTTGTGTTTCAAAGCCTCAGTTCCAAGGGCAGAGTCTACCTTCCTTAAGCAGTTGCAGTGAAGATTAAATAAGCTAATGCATGTGAAGTGCCCAGCCCTGATCCGCTGCCTCAATTACCCAGGTGGAGAGTGAAGGCAGCCCACTGGCGTGCGCTGGCCACGAAGGCCCCGTCCTCCACAGAGAGGTAGCGCGTGGAGACCGTCTGGGAGCGCAGGCGGTTGAAGAGGGAGACCTTGGAGCCCGAGGATATGCACACTGTGAGGGGAGGTGGAATCAGTGCCCTGGCCCATCTTGGTCCCTGGGATTTGCCAGACATATCTGAAGCGCTGTCCCCTGTGCCAGTCTGGCTCATTGGCCACTGGCCCAGATACACTTGCTATTCATATTTCACAGTTATTTATCTCAAACCTGCCCTGGTCCTACTCCTGCATGTTTGCCTGTTCCCTTTGACTGCCTGGGCATCCTGTAGTTCAATAAACAGAATTTTATCAAGTATTCACTAAGTGACTACTTTGTGGCAGGCGCCATGCTGGGTACTGGGCACCAAAGGGTGAATTAGACCCAGTTTTGCTCTGGAGGAAATTACAGTCTTAGAGCAGAGATAGGAACATAAAAATAAAAGTTCAGGATGATGTGGTGCGGGCTGGACTAAGGAGGGCTTCCTGGAGGAGGTTATACACTCAGCTGGGGAGCATGAAGTAGGTAGGAGTTGCACAGGAGGCTGCATAAGCAGAGGCCATATGGTGTGAAACAGCAGTACAATGTCTCTAGGGCATGACACTGATCTCTTCCAGCCTATCACATACACAGAGCCACAGTTTTGTTTTCTGATTGGACTTTGACCCCCTGGGGAGAGAGCTCTGGGTCATCTCCCTCTCTCCCCTCACAGTGCTAGGCATACTGTGTTCAAGTTATACTTAGCCCAAGTTCCATTGAATAATGACTAACCTTTCTCATGTGTCAGGTACTGTTTTAAATGCTTTATAAGTATTAGTTCATTTGAGTCTCTCAACAACCGTCTGAAGTAAATAATATCTCTATTTAAAAGGTCAACTTGCTGAAAATCACATGACTAGCGAAGGGCAGAGCCAGATTCAAAGCCAGGCTGCCTGGCTCCAAAATCCGCATGGCACCCACCACACTATACCACTTACTCCTCCCTGGTCCCTTCCCGATACCAAGGGCCAGCCACAGCACTGCCCGGATCTGAGACATTCTCAGATTTTTAACAGACAGAAACTAAGTATGGTGTAGGGATAGGAGCTGGGCTCCAGGGTTACAGTGACGCCAGTCCAAATCCTGGCCGGGCCATTTCCTAGTTGGGCAATCTTAGGCAAGTCACCTGGAATATGATAGGCCCAAATATTTCTCAAATGAATGGATGAATGTTCCAAATCTCACTTTTCTCATCTATGACATAGGAACAATGATAGTACCTGCCTCACAGGGACACAGTGAGCATCAAATAGTGTGACGCATGTAAGTGTGCGCCTGGAAAGCCACCTCTCCCTTCTCCGAACCCTACCTCCCAGCGCGAGAAGTCGTGGTGGTGTCATTGTTATTCAGGCATTGTTTTCTCTCTCATATTCGGGTTCCAGTCCCCGGCTCTGCGGTTTACCTGCCCTGTCAGCTTGGACAAGACCCTTCAGTTCCCTCGGAGTTAAATAAGTTCGCGGGACGAGCTGGTTTCTATTTCTTAGGATTCTAGAATTCTGTTTGTTGACACTGTGCAATTCTATGCCTTAACATTCTACAATTTTAAAATTCTTTGGGAAGACTATTGCTCAATAATGTTACTTTCTACATATTTTGAGATTCTCTGTCAACATTCTATGATAATTTTCTTTGGGGAGTAGTATTGCTTAATAATAATATAATAATCATCTCTCACATTCTACAGTTCTGTCTCAACATTTTATGATTTTAATAGTCTTTGCTCAATAATACTCAGTACTATTACTCATTAGGTATTTACATTCTACCATTTCACATCCTAATATTCTATGACTCTAATATTCTTTGGGAAGGAGGATTGCTCAATAATATTATTGCTATTTTCCCTCCATTCTCTGATTCTGTCCTAATTATCTATGATTCTACCATTCCATGGGAGGCAGTATGGCTCAGTAAGGAGCAGCCATTATGATGATGATGGTCTTACAGAGACTATGGTTCTCTGGGTTCTGACTTTCTAGGATGCTTGGTGTTGATATGCCCTGCTTCTCACCTGGAACTGCACCACCTTCTCTGTGGCGAGACATAAGTAGGTGCCACCGCCTCCGGAAGGACCACCTGGAAACTGAAAGGCACACTTGTGCAGTTGGGAGATGGGCTCGTCTACGTCGAGGAGAGCACACTGTTTGGTTACTTTGCGGATGATCTACAACAGAAGGGTGGCAGGAAGTGGGGCAGCAAGGCGCCTGGCTGCTCAGAGGCCACCTTCCCAGTCAGCTTTTTGCTACTCCAATAGCCATGCCAGCCCTTTACCTCCATCCAGCCCCACAAAGCACTGAATGTCTTGGCTGAGAATTGAATAGGTGTCGTCATGCTTTGCGCCCTCACCCTCCAGCCCTGCCCATGTGGGTCATACCTTCTGCATGGATCTGGGAGGGGGGTAGGGCTCCCTTCTCATACCATAGGAGGTAGTGTGATGCCCGTGACGGTGCAGACGAGCTGCACCAGGGAGCCATAGCGGATGTAGCCCTCTCGAGGTGGGAAGTCTCCCTGAGAACAGTGGTCATCAGCTGGGGATGAAAGGAAGGGAGGAAAGAAGAAAGGAGAGTTTCAGGAGGCCCCAAGTTTCTGCCCCAAACCCTGCCTTTCTTGCCTCTGGCTCCACCCCACATCACACATGAATCTTGTGGGTGGCGTTGGCACATAGGGAGGCAGTTAAGCCTGAAAGTTCTTATCCTGGAGGGGTCATCCTTGAAAATGTCTGTCCCCTGGTGTGGGGGCTGAGGTGAGGAAATGGGCTGGATGTGAGTCAGAAGAGCTTGGATCAGTCACCCACCCACGCACTAGGAACTTTGGCAAGTCTTTTTGTGTTTCAAAGCCTCAGTTCCAAGGGCAGAGTCTACCTTCCTTAAGCAGTTGCAGTGAAGATTAAATAAGCTAATGCATGTGAAGTGCCCAGCCCTGATCCGCTGCCTCAATTACCCAGGTGGAGAGTGAAGGCAGCCCACTGGCGTGCGCTGGCCACGAAGGCCCCGTCCTCCACAGAGAGGTAGCGCGTGGAGACCGTCTGGGAGCGCAGGCGGTTGAAGAGGGAGACCTTGGAGCCCGAGGATATGCACACTGTGAGGGGAGGTGGAATCAGTGCCCTGGCCCATCTTGGTCCCTGGGATTTGCCAGACATATCTGAAGCGCTGTCCCCTGTGCCAGTCTGGCTCATTGGCCACTGGCCCAGATACACTTGCTATTCATATTTCACAGTTATTTATCTCAAACCTGCCCTGGTCCTACTCCTGCATGTTTGCCTGTTCCCTTTGACTGCCTGGGCATCCTGTAGTTCAATAAACAGAATTTTATCAAGTATTCACTAAGTGACTACTTTGTGGCAGGCGCCATGCTGGGTACTGGGCACCAAAGGGTGAATTAGACCCAGTTTTGCTCTGGAGGAAATTACAGTCTTAGAGCAGAGATAGGAACATAAAAATAAAAGTTCAGGATGATGTGGTGCGGGCTGGACTAAGGAGGGCTTCCTGGAGGAGGTTATACACTCAGCTGGGGAGCATGAAGTAGGTAGGAGTTGCACAGGAGGCTGCATAAGCAGAGGCTATATGGTGTGAAACAGCAGTACAATGTCTCTAGGGCATGACACTGATCTCTTCCAGCCTATCACATACACAGAGCCACAGTTTTGTTTTCTGATTGGACTTTGACCCCCTGGGGAGAGAGCTCTGGGTCATCTCCCTCTCTCCCCTCACAGTGCTAGGCATACTGTGTTCAAGTTATACTTAGCCCAAGTTCCATTGAAGAATGACTAACCTTTCTCATGTGTCAGGTACTGTTTTAAATGCTTTATAAGTATTAGCTCATTTGAGTCTCTCAACAACCCTCTGAAGTAAATAATATCTCTATTTAAAAGGTCAACTTGCTGAAAATCACATGACTAGCGAAGGGCAGAGCCAGATTCAAAGCCAGGCTGCCTGGCTCCAAAATCCGCATGGCGCCCACCACACTATACCACTTACTCCTCCCTGGTCCCTTCCCGATACCAAGGGCCAGCCACAGCACTGCCCGGATCTGAGACATTCTCAGATTTTTAACAGACAGAAACTAAGTATGGTGTAGGGATAGGAGCTGGGCTCCAGGGTTACAGTGACGCCAGTCCAAATCCTGGCCGGGCCATTTCCTAGTTGGGCAATCTTAGGCAAGTCACCTGGAATATGATAGGCCCAAATATTTCTCAAATGAATGGATGAATGTTCCAAACCTCACTTTTCTCATCTATGACATAGGAACAATGATAGTACCTGCCTCACAGGGACACAGTGAGCATCAAATAGTGTGACGCATGTAAGTGTGCGCCTGGAAAGCCACCTCTCCCTTCTCTGAACCCTACCTCAAACCTCCCAGCGCGAGAAGTCGTGGTGGTGTCATTGTTATTCAGGCATTGTTTTCTCTCTCATATTCTCAAAGCCCCCAGCCCTGGGATTTGTCACTTGGCACCCGGGACACTTATCTCAAACTGTCTCTTTGATCTGCCGTGCGTGTCCCCCTCCCCTAGACCGTGCGTTCCTCCAGAGCGGACACTTGCGCTTGCTTCATAGCGATCCAGCACGCAGCCCAGAGCCAGGCACAGAGCAGGCCCTGAATTTCCTCTGCCTTTTAATTGTCACTTTGAACCTGTCTTTAGTTCAGCACCTGCCGGCCGTTTGAGGGGCTCCCAAGTCTGCTTTCTGTCTCCTTTCCTCCGCCCTTGCTTCTTTAACTTTTCATTCCTAGACCTACTGCGCACCCGCTCATCCAGACCCCGCCCCTTTCAGCTCAGGCTCCACCTCACCCACTCAGACCCCACTCCTATAATCCAGGCCTATCTCCCTTCCAAACCCAGGGGTTCCAAACTCGACTACACCTCCCCACCCTGCCCTGAACTCAGGCCCTGCTCTGCTCACGGTCGGTGTTTTTCAGCGACTGCTTCTTCTGAGAGGGCTTCGAGATGACCTTGATAAGGCGGCTGTGGAAGGTGCCCAGCTCCCGGCCTCCTCGTAGCACTAGGCGCAGCACCAGCCGGAAATGCTTCCTTTTGTCTGCATCTGAGATGTATAGGGTCTTGGCGCAACCGAATTCCTACGGAGTTCGCGGGGATAAGGCCGGCTCGTCTCAGCCCTCCTCCACGGGATGAACCGACCTCCCCTCGTTATGTGAGGTTCGCCCCATCGGACGTGACGTGAGCGGCACGATCCGAGCTCTCGATCGCACCCTCCATGCAGAATCTCGGTCTCCCAGCCTCCATACCTATCTCTTGGCTTCTGCACGGGAGTAAATGAGCCCTCCTCCCGAGAGGAGAGGCAAGGATGGGAGCAGGAATAGGACTTCCTCCCATGCACTCTCACCCTGGAGTCCGGCTGCTCCTCGAAGTTTAACTTCTGCGTCTCGGCGGCGCTGCCAGATGCGCCGTCCAGTCCCATGTAACCGCAGACCGTGGACCCCGTCTCCCCTGATGGAAAGGGACGCGAGGGCGCGCTGGAAGGACTTGGGGGCGGACTCCGGTGCCAGGCAAGCCTTGTTTTCGCCGCCAGAGGGCGCGGCGAGACCGAGCCTGCGACCGCCCCGCTCCCAGGTCCTACTGCATCGTATCCCTACCAAAGGAGGCGACCACAGCCCTGGAGTCCTCCCTCACCTTGGCCCTGCACTGGCTTCACCCTCCAGCCGGGACCTGTGAGGTAGACACAGGGCGGGGGGCAGAAGAACCTGTGGAGACATATAAGTGCTGGACTCGTGTATCATCTCCACTCGGCTGTCTTGCAGGCAACTCAAAGGCAGCAGAAACCGGAAAAAATCCTTGATTCCCGCCTCTCACCACCTTCCCCAGGTTTCTCCATGACTGTGAATTCCATTAACATCTGAAACTTATTTTATTACTCCGTCATTCAACCCATCAGTAAGTCCTATCCATATACCTTCAAAACATATCCAAAACCCCCTGGCTTCTTACACCTTCCACCTTCGTCCCACCTGCCTTCACTCTATCAGAAACACCGCATCAGCTTTCCAACTCCTGCTTCCACTCCTCCACCTTCAACTTGTTTCCCCACCCAGCAGCCAGATTGCCTTTTTTTTATTTTTAAAGGCATGAGTCAATCATGTTACTCATCCTCTTAAAATTCTCCAATGGTTTAAAGTCAAAGTCCTCACATGATCTGGCCCCTGACTACCTCTCAGACTTTATTTCCTAGAACCCCTTTCCCTTCTCTAATTCCAGCCACTCTAACTTCTTTCCTACCTCACGCAGGCGGAGTTGGTACAGCCTCAACATCTGTGCATTTTCTGTTCCTCCTAATTGGGAGACCCTTTCCCCAGATTTCCTCCTGCCTCGCTCCATTTTCACACTCAGGTCTCAGTTCAGATGTCACTTTGACCTTTCTAGCTAAAGTACCCTCTCCTTCGGTTTCTGTCACATTGCACCACTCTCATCACAATCTGGAAGTATCTCGTTCACTGATATGTGAGGACTTTATTGTCTGTCTCTTTTCACACTAGAGTGGAGATGACATGAGAACAGGGACTGTGTCTGTGTTATTCAGCTGTATGCCTAGTGCCCAGAGATGCCCAGAGAGCCTGGCACATGATAAGCACTCAGTTAGTACTGGTTGAAGGAAAGTATGAATGAATAGGTGAGTGAGTAAATGAACGGGGACTGTAGATTCCCGGGAAGGTTCTGCTAAGATCAAAGTGGGGACTAGTAGTGACGGAAGGAAAAGGCCCCTGATCGGCCAATAGCTGAGCCCCCAGCCCTCCCCAGGTTCTAAAAGACACTAAAGGGCGGTGAGGGGGGAGGGGCATAAGGCTGAAGGCCTCGAGGGCCTGGGAGGGGCTACTGAGGCACCTACCGCTTCTCATTTCCGTATGATTTCTGGGCCACCTTGGCGTGAAGGATCCGCACGGTCTGCCCGCACTGCTGCTGCAGGCACCGGCGTACGTCTTCCCTTAGGACTGTGGCGCGCTCAGGGGTTGACCTGGATGCACGGAGCCGGGAGCTTCAGGGTCCCAGAACGCGCAGGTTGAATGAAATGAAGTTCTAGTGCTGCCCACTCCCAGTCAAGGCGGGGAAGTGTCAGGCAAGGGAAAGGAGGCGTGCAAGTCGTGGGCTAAATATTTGGGCTGCGCCGTGCTCAATGAGGCCTGCACCAAGCCCATCGGGACCACCCAAGCACCACTCCGCAAGTCTGGCTCCATGCCCATGGCAGCCTGGAGGATTGGGGAGAGGCCTCAGTGGCACAAAGACTGCACTTGTGCTGGCTTTGTAAAAGAGGCAGAGTATGTGACGGCACTGGCTCCCCTGAACCCTAAGGGGACCCACCCCAGTGAAGTCTTGATGTCAAGGGCGAAGAGCCTTTGCTAGAACCCCAGACCAGCGTGCTCTCTTGCCTGCCTGTAGTTACCTGCAAACATGGAAGGGCCCCCAAACCGCATCCCAAGGATCTTGGGGAAAACATTTGAATTTTTCTGGGATCAAAGCAATATTCCTTCTTCACTTTCTCCCAAGAGAAGGGGCCTGTTACCGCCTCAGCTTTGCTCCTCTTGATCACAAGGCCTCCATCGGCTCTGGGGAGTGGGCCGGTCAGAGCCTTGGGGCCTGGTGGCTTCTCAGCCTTGGGGTTTTGGTGGATGAAGGCAAATGGGCCTAAGACTTAAGCAACTGCGGGGAACATGTAAAGGAGTCCGCGATGACAGAGATTTAAGGGACCACCAGGTGGGGACGGGGAGAGCCATGAACCCTGTCCGTCCTGAATCCTCCACCCTCTTGGCAGGACCAGTGTCCAGGGTCTCTCCTCACTCCTGGAGGGGGCATCGGAGCGCAAGAGGCGGGCTGCGCCCTGGGCAGCGGGGCCCGGCAGCCGGGGCCCGGCAGCCGGGGCCCAGCCAGGTCCGCTCCGCCCCTTGGGGCTCTCCTCGGGAAAGTGGCTCGGAGGCCTCCAACGCATTCCGGCTGCGGAGAGGGTAGCCGCCCAGCCACCCGCTCTACCAAATTCCGGCCCCGCAGCCCGCCTCTGCGGCTCCCCAGGGTAGCGGGAGCAGGGGGCGCCGCTCTGGCCCCGCCCCGGGACACAGAGGAAGGGGGATCGCCCTGCCAGTGGGAGGGGTCGCAGCCGGAGCTCCCCCTCCCCACCCGCCGGGCTGGGTTAAATGCGGCCGCCGCCTCCGCTCGCTCCAGCTGCCTGGCAGTCCCCACTTCGGGCACGCTGCCCGCGCCGTTACCTGCTCCAACTGCCCGGGAGGCTCCGCCCGTCGGCTCCGCTCAGCGGCCGCGCCTCTGAGTTGTCCAGCAGGCTCAGGTGAGTCAAAGGGCCTGGGGGCGCTGAGGGGTCTGCGGGGGAGCAGACGGCCAGCCAGACCAGGCGCCGGTACTTAACCGCGCTGCACCGCCTAGGGGGGCCGCTTCTGACCTGCAGTGCCCTTCTCTACTTCTGTGGTGTCCTTTCCAAATTGAGCCCCCAGCAGCAAAGCCACTCAAATGGGGAGGGAATATTTTCCCTAATTGCCTCCCTCCAAGAAGCCCCAGGAACGTCCTCAAGGTATTGACTCTTCAGCCAAGCCTTGAGGAATTATTCACAGAATTTCCCCCCTTCCGAACCACTTTCGCCACCCTATGGGCATTTACAGATCTTTCATTTAAACGCAGGGGTTAGTTAGCCCCTCAGAGGAGCTCTGGGTTCTAGCATCTAACTTGTCACCACGTTGCTGTGTGTCCTTGAGTGAGACACTACCCTCTCTGGACCTGGTTTCTTCCTCTGCAGAATGAAGGGGTTGGAAAGGTGATGGACTTTGAGGCAGCTGCTATTTTCATTTTCTATAGTTTCTGGGGTAGAGCTGAGGTGCCAGAGGAGATGTTGGCTCAGGCAAAGAGCAGGATAAGATGGACCTTAATCAAGATTTGGGGGCCCAGAGGCTTCTGCAGGTGGGAAAGGGTGGGAGATGGCAAAGGCCCCCTGTGTCTTTACCCACATACTCCCGAAGGGTCCTGGCCTCGGCTATGGCCCAAGCTAGAGAAAGCATTCTGCACCCTCCCACCTCCAGCAGCTGGCACATCTGGCTTAGTCACCCTCCCACGATGGACTCTGCCAGAGGGATTTTTGTTCCTCTACCAGGCCCGAAAGGCGAAGGCGGAGAGGATCCGGGACCGGAAGGCCGCCTAGAGTGAGCAGCAGGCACCCGACCTTACTCAGAATAGGCTCATTCACGGAATTGGGGGGAGGGGCGGGGCTGCGGTTGGGTTAGGGGCGGCTGGCCCCCCCTCTGCCATGAGACAGCAACAGAGAAATGGCTAAGGCAGCTTTAGCATGGAGCGGAGGGGTGGGGGTGGGAAGGCAGGGAGCAGAGGGAGTGAATGGAAGGACAAGAGGCTCAGTGGTTCCTATGCGCCCGGTTGCCAGGCAGCTCGGAGGGAGAAGGGGAGTCAGGACTCGCAGGTTCTTTTGTAGCTCAGCGAGCCGCCTTCTTGAGCCTCACTTTTCCCATCTGTACAATGGGAGTCTTTCTTGATTCTCGAGGGGTGTCATCAGGGCCTCAGGAGGGTGAGCGCTCACCTGCTGCCCCCACAAGGTCCATAGCCGCGCTCCGAGGCCCCTGCCCTCTGGGCGCGTCCAGTGCCGCTGTCCCCAGAACCCTGTGCACTCCTGCTCCTGGGCCCTCCTCGCGCCAGATATATCCTGCCCGGCCTTATCTTCAAGGCCCCGGGGCTCCAGGTCCTCTGTTTGCTCTGGGTAGGGGCACCTGCTGGGCAGATGTTGGCTTCCCACGGCCACCTAGCCAACGCTCCCAGACCCGAGAAGGTGCCCCCTGGCGGCTTGTCCTGACACCTGGCGGGAAGTGGAGGCGTCAAGTCGCAAGTTCAAGTGCATTTTGGCCATCTCACTGTTCGCCCCCTATCCTCCCGACTCACCGAAAGGGCGCACGGCCCTCCCCAGCCGCCTGCGGTTGGGCGGTGCGTGTCTCAATACGCGCGCGCGCTTGGGTGTGTTGTAAGGACAACGATACAGAGGCTCCTCATACGCGGAGTGTAGTCCCCTTCCCCAGATGGAGAATGGCTTCCGCCTGCAGCGGTTCTCCTTCTAAGAGAAGAGGGCGTGGAATACTTCGGCTGGTATGCGGGGTTAGTACCATTCTGCCCTAGGCATAGGACTGTATCTTGGCGCAGCCACTTTCTCGTCGCGCGACCTTGGGTACCCGAGCTTAACTTTTCTGAGGCAGTTCCTTATCTGTACAATGGGAACAATAACAGCCTTAGTCTCATAGAATTGTCAAGAGGATTAGATGCCACAATGCATGTGAAGCGTTTAACGCTCTGCCTGGCATTTGTATACTTTTATCCACTATTTATTTACTATTCTGCAATTTTATGGAGCAGAATTCCTTGTGTTTCCCAACAAGCCCACCGTAATGAAATATAATTATTATGAAAAATTCCAAACGTACATACAAGTAGAGAGATTGGTAAAATAAACCCATGACCCTCCTCCCTCTCCAAGTGCCCCTCACCCCAAATGAGACTTCTGCAAATATTATTGCTTTGCTGTTTCCCTTCCTCCCTGCAGGCTCTGACACCTCCATCCTCTGTTCCCCAAGCACCATGAGGGTCCTTCCTTGCTCATCACTGCCCATGTTGCTGTTCCTTCTCCAGCCCTGGGAAACCCAGCTCCAGTTTGCAGGTGAGCCAGGGCCCAGCCCTCACCAGCAAGGGGAGGGGAACCATCTGCAGCCAGCTAAGCCTGCTGGGGAGAGAAAAGCAAGAACTTTGGATCCACAGGTCCTGAGTTTGAGTTCACTACTTCGTTCTTCTGGGCCTCAGTGGCTTAGAGTGGCTTAGAGCAGCGGTCCCCAACCTTTTTGGCACCAGGGACAATCGGTGCTCCTATGAGAATCTAATGCCTGATGATCTGAGGTAGAGCTGAGGTGGTGGTGCTAGCACTGGGGAGCGGCTGCAAATACAGATGAAGCTTTGCTCACTCACCCATTGATCACCTCCTGCTCTGTGGCCCTGTCCCTAACAGGTCACGGACTGGTACCTGTCCATGGCCCAGGGGATTGGGGACCCCTGGCTTAGAGGTAACAAAATTGGACTCGTGTAGACTATCTATTTGGTGTTAATTATTTTAAGTTAAGTGAAAAATCAGGAGATTTCACATAAAAACTCTGATTTGAAATGCCTCTTGAAAAATCCAAGGATCTGCTAACATGAGATCCGCATGGCTGCATGGCAACATTTGGCTGGGCCTGCCCACTTTGGGAGAGGTATGGGCTCTCTGGGTGTCCACTGTCCTACCCCACCAGTTCATTCATTTATGTTGCCTGCCTGGCCCCTATAGGCATTTGAGTTTGTGGCAGCCCCTCGCCCACTCCCGAATGGATAATACCTCCTCAGAATAGCCCTCAGAACTGTAGGATAGAGAACTGGTGAACTCTCCTAGCCCAGACCCTCAGCAAATGCTGGGTGAGTGTATATAACTCGTATTTGCTAGGCTAATTCTGTATGGGCGCTGTTATGTGGGGTTAGTACCATTCTGCCTTAGGTTTCCTTGGGGGTCTCTTCGGAGATGAGGCTTTGCTGACCTAGGAAATTTCCTTCCTGATCTCGCAGGTCCCAGATGCCGTACTGGGCCCCTGGATTTGGTGTTTGTGATCGACAGCTCGCGCAGCGTGCGCCCCTTCGAGTTTGAGACAATGCGGCAGTTCCTGGTGGGCCTCCTCCGCGGCCTGGACTTGGGCCCTAACGCCACGCGGGTGGGCGTGATCCAGTATTCCAGTCAAGTGCAGAGCGTCTTCCGGCTAGGGGCCTTCTTGCGCCGCGACGATATGGAGCGTGCCATCCGCGCCCTGGTGCCCCTGGCGCAGGGCACCATGACCGGGCTGGCGATTCAGTATGCCATGAACGTGGCCTTCAGCGTGGCTGAGGGCGCGCGCCCCCCGGAGGCGCGAGTGCCTCGGGTCGCTGTCATCGTGACAGACGGGCGACCCCAGGATCGCGTAGCAGAGGTGGCGGCGCAGGCGCGCGCCCGCGGCATCGAGATCTATGCGGTAGGGGTGCAGCGCGCAGACGTGGGCTCCCTGCGTGCCATGGCGTCTCCACCGCTGGACGAACATGTCTTCCTGGTTGAGTCCTTTGACCTCATCCAGGAGTTTGGCCTGCAGTTCCAGGGCCGGCTGTGTGGTGAGTTAGGAGAACGCTGGAGCGAGGCTCGAAGTCTCCAATCGCTTAGATTCCAGGTCCCACCTCAGTAAATCCCACCTCATCCCGGTGCGCCCGCCCATTCCAACTTTAGCCACGCCCACCAGGTACCCGAATGGCTCAGGCTTACCGCAGGTTGTGTCGGATGCTCGCTCTGCTCATTTTTGCTTAGGCTTCGCCCACCTGGAGCAACATTTGGCGTGCCCACCCACCAAGTCGAGCTGTTGTGGTTTACAGTCTTAAAGTCAAATTCCAACACCGCCTCTGAACGCAAGAAGCACCGCCCCTCAACGCTGAGAGCAACCACCCACTCCAGAGTTATGTCCCGCCCACATGGACATGACTCCGCCCACTCTGATTTTAGCTCCTCCCATAGGGCTGCAGGATCTGTTCTAGTCACACCTTGAGTCACTCCGCCCACCTCGATTTAGCATCTGTCCACCTCCTCTACCTTACCCCTGCGTAGTTCTGCCTTATCCCACTGGCACATCTAGCTTGGTGTTCCCCTCTTTTGAGCCTATTTACAGGGGTTGTTCAAGCCCTGTTCTTTCCCTAAGTCTTCCCACCTGGAACGGCCCCTCTCAAATGAGGGGCCATATTTGAGCATGATGCCTGCCTGTGACTCTATCCAGCTCTCATGTTGGAGGGTTCTGCTCTTCTGTCCCCCGCTGATTCTATTCTTGTGTGTCCTCAGGAAAGGACCTGTGTGCTCAGGGGCGACACGGCTGCCAGCACCAATGTGTCAGCTCCCCAGGCACATTCCACTGTGCCTGCAATCCCGGCTACCAGCTAGCAGCAGATAACAAGAGCTGTTTGGGTGAGAGCTCTCCCCGCCCTGCAATCCCACTGCTCCTGAGCCTTCTGTGTCTCCCCATTGCCCCAGCATCAGCCTAATGGGTCTGGAAGGGCCTTAGGAAATAAACATCCAGCTCCCTCACTTTTCAGGTCTAAGAAAGGGAAGGTACGCCTGGGGTCACACCAGTTCTTGGTGGGACCAGAGCTGGAAATCTTGACTCCACAGTTCAGTGTGCTTTCTGCATCCTTCTCTTTCTTCTTTCAGGTTGATCTCCTACGTGGCTCCAATACACGCCCCAAACTTATTCGTGTCATCTCACAGGCACATCTTTACAGTTTCTGTTACTTAGACACTGTTGGGGTCTTCAGTCAGGGTCTCTATATAGCACCACCCCCGCCCTGTATATGCTGTCATTCTTGCTTCAGCATCTCAGCTCAAGGTGGGCTGCTCGCCTGAGCTCTTGCCTCTCCTCTCTGTACCTGCAAATCGTTCATGGCCTGGTTCTTCAGTTTTGCCTTCTGAAAAGCTATGGCACACAATGCCTTGCTTATACAATTGGGATTTTCTTTTCTGTATATATGTGCGTTGATTTTTTTGATCATGAGAGCAGCTACCATTTGCCGAGTGCCAAGTTAGTACTGGACATTGTGCTGGGAGTGTTGCATACATTATCTCTCAACTTCACAACCACCTGGAAAATCAGGTCATGTGATCCCCTAAACCATGTCAGCTGGGGTCTTTTGATTCTAGAAATGAGAAAAGGCTGGCTTAAAGCCACACGTGATGACCCACGAACATTCCAATCCCTCCCCAAGATCTCTGGGAATTCCCCAAGTGCTTAATTCTGTGGTCCCCTTTCACTCTGAGCTTCTGCTGAATTCGTTGAATTTATAGGTCTTCTCTCAATTTCTCAATCCTACACATGCTGCTCTTGTTCCATGCATGTAAATTAGCCTCTTCCTTGATTTACACTTGTGCACACCAAGACATGTGCGTGTATATGTCAGTGCATGTGTCCATTTTGCTAAAGATGGGCATGGACAGAGGTGTGAACTATATCTAAGTAAAGTCAAACATACACACAGAACAGGAAACATCCATTTATTATCATTAAATATTGACACCTTTGACCCTGAAAGCCCTCGGTCACCCTACGATAGGGAATTTTTCACTGGCAGGCTCAACCCACACAGTTATTCATCTTTACATCATCTCTATTGTTCTTTGTTTTTCCTCTCTCCACTTCCATCTCTTTTCTAAGAACCCTAAATTCTTACTATTTTATGCAGGACAATTCACCTCTCTCCAGTCCTTATTTCCCAGTGCAGCTCTAGGCCATCTTCACACATTTAAATCAAGATACTCAACAGGGTAACAGTTCACCCCTCCTCAGAAGGAAGTTGTAAATAGCAATTACTTTCTTCCATTATATCCCCTTTCTGCAGATGGGGAAATGGAGACTGAGACAGGTGAAGTGGAAGAGTCTGTTCCTCCCCGTAAGTCTGTGAAGATCTTCAGGGCAGGGGCCCTGTCTTCTCAAACTATGGATTCTTAGTCTTATGCCTAGTTTAGTAAGGAGCATGCTAGGATGCATCTGGGCTTCAGTTGGGGGAGCCATCTGGCCCTGCAGGGTGGAGACCTATGCATATAGGAATTTACAGATGCCTGGGTACCACTCCAGACTAATTAAGTCAGGATCTTCGAGAGTTGGGGTTCAAAAATAGGTATTTTTTAAAAGCCACACTGTCGGGGCTGAGAAGCGCAGCCCCAGGGCACATGCTGACCTCGCCTCTTCCTCAGCTATCGATCTGTGCACTGAAGGTACCCATGGCTGTGAGCACCAATGTGTCAGCTCCCCAGGCTCCTTTTTCTGCCACTGCTGAGCCGGCTTTGTACTCCAGCAGGACCAGAAGAGTTTCAGGAGTGAGCAAGCGCCCACACTAGCACCCTGGACTGAGGTCTCTGATGGGACCAATCGGAAATGACATCTTGCTGTCTCTTCCTTCCCACCAGCCATTGACCACTGCAGCTTTGGGAACCACAGCTGCCAGCATGAGTGTGTTAGCACCCTTGGTGGGCCACGGTGCCGCTGCAAAGACGGCCATGACTTGCTGCCTGATGGGAGGAGCTGTCAGGGTGAGGAGTTGTCTCCTGCATTGTGCAGAGGGGTGAGGGGTCTTAGCTGGTGGAGTCCACCCTAACTCATCTTGACCTGTCTCTCCTTTAAGCCCGGGACCTCTGCAATGGTGTAGACCATGGATGCGAGTTTCAGTGTGTGAGTGAAGGTCTTACCTACCGCTGCCTGTGCCCTGAGGGGCGGCAACTCCAGGCAGATGGCAAGAGCTGCAACCGTGAGTTATGGGTGAGAGGGGTTTCTGCCCACATTCTGAGCCTCCTTGACTTTGCCCTTGCTGTGGCCCAAGGGTGTGGTGTGAATGTGTGGGCGTGGGTGGCAGTGGTGGGGTTGAAGGGTGCAGTATGTCCTGCCGCCATCTCTTTCCCCTCGATCCTCTGCTCTGCTGTCAAGATTAATTATTTTAAAATGCACATTCAATCACAGCCCTCATTTGCTCAAATGCCTTCTGTGGCTCACCAGTGCCTGCAGAATAAAGATCAAATGCCTTACCCCTGAGTTTTGCAAATGGTGGGTACAACCACATCAGTGGATAATGAAATCAAATTAGGGGGTTACATCCAGTATCAAAAAGGAGAGAGAGAGAGAAAAAACAGAGTTTACTGCATGTAGAAAGAGTAAGTATTGTTTCATGAAACTCAATTTTAAATATATGTGAGTATATAAAGTACATCATGATGTACTATCATTGTTATTATTTTTTTCACTGTGGATTGTGGTCAAAATTTTGAAACTACTGTCTTAGCTCATCACAGTCGAGCTTCAGCCAACCCCATTAGCCTGTCTCCTGCCACACTTGAACATTTTAGCCATACGGGCCTGCCCATTCCCGAATGTGGTGAGAGCGCCCAGCTTCCATGCCACTGCACACGCTGCTTCCACCATCTAGAATGTCCCCACCTGCCTTGGAGAATTACTGATCCTTGAAGACCAAGTCAAATGTCACCACCTCCATGCAGCCTTCCAGGAAGGATGAATTGTTCTTACCTTGGGTTCCCTGCATGCCCATCTATTCTGGCACTTTCCTTGACTGTAGCATATGGCATACCTGACTGCTCTGCTCTATCCTGATTTCCTTTTGGATCAGGATTATGCTTCATTTATTGTTGAAGCCCCTTCAGGGCCTAGCAAAGTCTCTGGCTCAGAACAGGGGAGATAACATTGCAGAGTGATTAGGAGCATGGGTTTGGGGGTCAGACAGACCTAGTTTCAAATCTTGGCTCAGCCACTACCCGCTATGGAATCTAGAGCAAATCACTTTATCTTTCAGAACCTCATATTATAAAAAATGGGGATAATCCTCAAGATTATTGGGAAGATTGCCAATATATATATATAAAGTACCTAGCCCAGTGCCTGGCACATTATAAGCTATCAAATAATAATGTTTTTATTTTGTATTAATACTGGTAAAGAGTTTAGAATTGTGTCTGGTACATAATAGATTCATCAATAAATGGTGGTTATTGTGGTTGTTGTTAATATTATTATCAACATTAAAAAGATGATTTTAGCTGATTGCCTGGCTTGTGCTAAGGACTCAATAAATGGCAACATTTATAATGATGCTGCTGATAGTGATAATAATAATAATACATCATTCCATTAGCACAGTGCCCTGGCACAGGAAGGACTTCACACACAGTGTCTGTTGTATAATGTTTGTGAATGAATGACCAGATAGGTAGATGGCTGGTGCCAGCCAAGGTTCTGGTCCGTCCATCCGATTCCTCTTTGCTGTGTAGGGTGCCGGGAAGGCCACGTGGACTTGGTTCTGCTCGTCGATGGCTCCAAGAGTGTGCGCCCGCAGAACTTCGAGCTGGTGAAGCGCTTCGTGAACCAGATCGTGGATTTCCTGGACGTGTCCCCCGAGGGCACGCGCGTGGGGCTGGTGCAGTTCTCCAGCCGCGTGCGCACCGAGTTCCCTCTGGGACGCTATGGCACTGCAGCGGAGGTGAAGCAGGCGGTCCTGGAGGTGGAGTACATGGAGCGCGGTACAATGACGGGGCTGGCGCTGCGCCACATGGTGGAGCACAGCTTCTCCGAGGCGCAGGGCGCGCGGCCCCGTGTCCTCAACGTGCCTCGCGTGGGCTTGGTCTTCACCGACGGCCGCTCCCAGGATGACATCTCAGTGTGGGCTACACGAGCCAAGGAGGAAGGTGGGCTTGGTACAGGAGCACTGACCTGCGGTTGGGTTGGACGCAGGGAGGTGGCTTTCCTGAGGTATAGGGCGCCCCCTCTGTCCCTTGGCCCCATAGGCATCGTCATGTACGCTGTGGGCGTGGGCAAGGCGGTGGAGGAGGAGCTGAGAGAGATCGCCTCGGAGCCCGCGGAGCTGCACGTGTCCTACTCCCCCGACTTCAGCACCATGACGCACCTGCTGGAAAACCTCAAAGGCAGCATCTGCCCAGGTGAGCACATCTGTCTCAGGACCCTACCTTTCTCTCACTGCTCATCCTCTGATATCTCAACTTCGTATTCTCCCGCGCCCTTTGTAGATGTTATACGCAGGAGGGAATGGACTCACTAGACAGAGATTTGTTGCTCGAAGTATGGGCCGCGGGACCAGCGGCTGAGCTCTCGCCTGGTGGTTTGTTAGAGCTGCAGTACGTCCAGCTGTCCCCAGACCTCATGAATCGGATTTTGCACTTTATTATTTTTTTATTATTTATTATTATTATTTACGCCTACAGCACCTGGTCTTCCTAGGTGGGCTCCCATCCAAATACTAACCAGGCCCAATCCTGCGTAGCTTCCGAGATCAGACATCGGGATTGTTCAGGGTGGCATGGCAGTAGACCATGGACCAGGGCTCCACTGGGACGCGAACCCAGGAACTTCTGCGTGTAAAGCAGATGTGCTAACCGCTACACTATGGAACCACGTCCCAGATTTTGCACTTTAATGAGACCTTCAGGGGATTCGTATGTACATTAAAGTTTAAGAAGCACTAGACTAAGCAACTCGTCCCCCGGAATAGTGGGTGTTCGGAATAATTTGGGGAAACTTTTTCAAAAGAATGATGAACTCAGCATTTTCTAAGTGGAGTCACATCATATATTCCATTAACTTGTTGGAATTCAACTTTATAGACCTGGCAAAGTGGCAGGACTGAGCGTGTTTCAAGTACACGAAGCTAGGTTTTTTGTTTTTTGTTTTTTTTTAAATAATGTGGCCCATAAATTCAATCCATCTACTTCATATTTTCTCAGATGAGAAAAGAGGACCAATGCTATCCATGGAGAAGTGAGCTGTTGAACCTTGTGTATGAGGAATTTCTTAGGGGTAACTTATACTATAGAACCTTTAGACTCTAACCCAGGACTAAGATGCGACTCTCCTTTCAGATTACGAGGCTCTACCTCCAGAGCTAGGTTCAGTAGGGCTGGGCCGGGCCTGGGAAATCTGTACTTAATAATAAGCAAGTGGAGAATCTATACTTAAACAAACAAACAAGCAACACATATATGTACATATGGTGTCTACGTATATACATGTGCGTATGTATATGCATATACATATGTGTACACACACACACATACCTCTCTCCAGGCTAATTCTAATAATTAGCTAGGGTATTGCGGAGGCGCTGGATTAATTGCTTCTTCAGGGCTCTTCCTGTTTTGACTCTTATCTCCCTGCAGTGTGACTTTGGACAAGTCGCTTAACCTCTACCCTACCTTAACTTCCCACTTTTTTTTAACAGGGGAGGGTTCTGGCTTCCAAAGGTTGCCTCCAGCTTTAGAATTCTAAGAGAAACCTGGGCTCTGTTGTTGAGGCTCTTCTCCTTGGGTAGATCCCGCTCCCTCTGTGGACCTTGGTCACCTCATCTGCAAAGTTAGGAGTCTTTGCAGAACTGTTATCAATACCACTAATGAATGACATGACATACAACTGTTTGCTAAGGGCTAAGAGTACATACAAGACAAAGAAATAACTTTTAAATCATAACAGCAATTTTTTATTGAAGGTCAAGTGCCAGGCATTGTGCTGTCATATTAAAAACGACACATGTTTACAGAATGTCCGTGAATCTAAGCTACTACCTGATGTGAAAGATTCACCATTATTTTCTATACTGCTAAGAAAAAAACAGGCGCTAAATTTAATTGTGAGGCACTTATTTTGATTTCACAGATGTAGAACTACATAGGGAGATAGACTTGGATCAGTGGTTCTCAAACATTAGTGTGCATCAGACTCGTCTGGAGGGCTGGTTGAAACACAAATTGCTGAGCCCCAATCCCAGAGTCTCTGATTCACGGGGTGTGGCATGGGTGTCTGATAAAGTACATTTTAGTAAGTTTCCAGATGATGCTGACTGATGCTTCTGGTCCAGGAACCATACTTTGAGAACCACTGGTCTAGCTGAAATACACTCTCGGGCACTGCTCTTCAATAAGGTAGCCAGCAGCTATATGTGCTCATTTAATTTAAATTAATTAAAATTAACGAAGATAAGATTTTTTTATTTCTTCAAATGCACTAGCCACGTTTCAAATGTCAAATAGCCACATGAGGCTTGTGGCTACCACACCAGACAGGAGAGATACACATTTTCATCACTGCATAAAGTCTCATTTGGAGAGAAATGCTGTGAACTCTCCGTGCTGCTCAAAGTGTGGTCCACGGAATAGCAGCATCGGCAGCACTTGGGAGCTTATTAGAGATGTACTGTTTCGGGTCCTTCCCCATTGTGAATAAGAATCTATATTTTAACAAGATCTCTTGGTGATTCCAATGAGTATCAAGGTTTGAGAAATACTAAGATGTGTACACACGCATCATCGAATCCTCAGCACCACTCAATGAATAAGTTTTCTCATTGTATGCATTTTACAGATGGGGAAACTAAGGCTTAGAAAGGTTGAGTGAGGTTTCAGGATCTCACAGCTAAATAGCTGGTACTCATCCCAGGTCCGTCTGCACCTAAAGCTCATACACTCGACCACATGCAGGGAGGGTGGAGGTATATCACAGGGCCTCGGCCAGGGCTGGCTGGTCCTCCTACAGATTCTCATTTCCTTGATTCTCTGTGCCCGGCTGGCAGAGGAGGGCATCAGCGCAGGCACAGAGCTTCGGAGCCCCTGCGAATGTGAAAGCCTTGTGGAGTTCCAGGGCCGCACGCTGGGGGCGCTCGAGAGTCTGACTCAGAACCATATCCTTTGGGGCTGGGGGCGCGGGCTGGAGGGAGGGGAAGGGACCCCCGCGACCCCCAATGGCTTTCTTAACCGGTAACTCGCCCAGCTGACTGCGCGCCTGGAGGATTTGGAGAATCGGCTGGGCA
>NW_011888928.1:2015519-2019191 GCF_000151845.1 Pteropus vampyrus
AGGTAGATGTCTTTGGGGGGCCATTATTCTGCCTACCACGCAGGGCTTGAAGCTAGGCAGATGGACCACAGAGCAGGCACCCTTAAGCTCTTCTATGCCTGGCACCTCGCTAGACGTGGTGAAGATGATGAACATGGAGAAACGTGATTGAGAAAAGCCCCTGAGCTAGGGGAGCTCAGGGCTAGAGGCAGTGAGTGCACCTGACTGTAAAGGTAAGCAGAAAGAAAGCCCTTCAGGTGAGGGGATGGAGCTAAGGGTAGGTAAGGAGGGAGGATTTTGGAGGAGGTGACCTCCCAGCCAAGCCTTAACCTATGGCTGCTGGTGGCCATGGGGGATTTCTCAAGAGAATGAAGCATGAACATGTGTGGTCAGGAGTATGGGGGGACGGGACGATTGAGATTTTACCTGGACTTGAGGATCAGCTGAGCTAAAGTGCTAAGCACAGTGCCTGGTTTATGGCCTCATTTGCCCAACCCCTTGTTTTTCATTTGGAGAACCAGGCCTGAAGGGAAGAGTTGCCTGCTCAAGATCACACAATGAGAGAACTCCAGCTGGATCAGGCAGAACCCTGGGTGGTCTGATTGGACCAGGGTTCTCAACTGATGTAGGGGCACTGAGGGCAAAGGTGAGGCACCCTCCCTCTTTCTTCCCTGGCTCTAGGCAGGACTGCCTTTTCTGGGGTTTCTGTTCTCATTTGCTCTTTTCTCCTGCAATCTTCCCACTGGCCACTAGATGGCGCCTGAAGCTCTGGTTTGGGGTTGAGTCCCAGCCCTTTCAGGCACTTGGCCTTTGGCACTTGGAAGGATGAGCCAGGCCTGATATTCCCTATAAGGCCCTCCTCCCCTTTACACCCACTCTGGCAGACCCCACCACCCCAAGCTGGAAGCTACTTCTGTTCCTAAGGTATTGAGCACAGACTCCTGGATTTGCAGACCAGCCCTGCTGCTTACCAGCTGTGTGTCATGTTGACAGGTGCTGGTTCCCTTGGCCATCTCCCACTCCCCTCTGTCTCATTTCCCTTTCCTCTTACCCCCTTTTCCCTTTTGGATAGGAAAGAATGTCCCACATAAGGGTAGCTAGCCCTCGCTTCTTAGTTTATACCTCCTCCTACTTCAAAGGATAGAAGACAAACGACTCATCAGTTCAGAAAAACAAACATCCATTAACCCAAGAACAGAAAGAATCCAAGTAACAGTAAGCGAAGAGTGACATCACCAAGAAAGCTTAGGCGGTGAGAAGGCAGTGAGCCTGACAGACCCTGGGCCTGGGATTCCCGGAGTCCAGACAAGCAAGGATGTTACAGATAAGATAGGGCAGAGAGCACTTACATTTTGGAGGACTCTTGACCCCAGATCTCCTGGAAGAAATGCAGGGCTCTCAGCACTCCTGGTTCCCTAGAGATATGAATATTTAAAAGGCCAGTATTTTCCACAGTGGTTGGCAGAGATGTCACTCACGGAGCTGTTTCTTCTACTTGGTAAGGTGTGCTAGACTCCGGATAGTTAAATGAAGGGCAGGAAGGGCCTGCAACCTCACGGCACCCTGACTCCCTTTCTGCATTTCAGCTCTCTCTCTGTTCTCTGGGTTTTTGTTTCTCCATGATTTTTGGCCTTTCTATCCTTCTGTTCTAGCTGACAGCCCTTCTCAGTTTCTCCAGCTGGTACAGCAGCCGTCTCCAAGGGTTATCGACTCTTCTGGGTCTCTGGACTCATAAGAGTGTGAAAAGGGAGAGAAGAAAACTGTCACTTATGACATACCTACACCGTGCCAGGGACTCTGCTAGGCCTTGTACCTGCATCGTCTTGTTTAAACCCCTCAACCTATAGAAGGGAAAACTGAATTTCAAAGAGACCAGTTGCTCACAGCCACAAAGCTTCAAAACTAGGATTTGAACCCAGGTGTCCTTGATCCCAGAGTATGGTCCATTCACACTCCTACCCTTCAGTTCATCAGGGACAAATTTGGACTTTTACTAGAAAATTTAAGGGGCAGGCAAAAGAAAAGCCCAAGGTATGGAAGCGATGAGGAGCAAAGCGCTGGTTCTCCATTCAGAGGCAGCTCAAGCACCTTTAAAATCTGGTCCATGAGCCGCTGTTTCTTTCTACCTTTCATCACCCCCTGCTCTGCCCTCTCCCAGGTGATTCTTTTTCCTGAAGTGGAGAATATAACTTCTGAGGCTCACCTGAGGGTCTCATCCCCAGGGAGTGAGCGCATGGTGGGTGAAGTGCCTCCCAGCAGCTGAGCTGGAGTGGGGATGAATGGAGGAAGTGGGCAGATAAAGGTAACAAGGCCCTCGCTACCGTATGCAGATAATAAGGACCGTCTTCTCCCAGATGAACAAGAAAATCTTGGGGTAACTTCTGTCCCCCAATAGAGAGTGCCTATTCCTAATCCTGGCAGATGCTCAAAAATGCCTTCCCAGTGAGTATTTCTTTTTAAATCTTTCTTTTTAAATTAAGTTGATTGGGGTGAACCAGTGAGTATTTCTTGAACATCTCTTTCCGAGATAATGTTAGGTGCTGTACTTGGCACTGGAGGAAGAATCATGCTCCCTGTCTTCAGTTAACGTTCTAGGAGGGGAAGGTGGACAACAAATAAGTAAATGGATAAGGTTTCAGACAGTGATAAATACTAGGAAGATGGTACAATATAGTGCTCTTTTAATAGAGCAGAGCTATCCAATAGAATTTCTGCGATGTCAGGAATGAATGTTCTAGATCTGCACTGTCCAAATAGTAGCCAGCATGTGGCTGTTGGTCACTTGAAATGTGGTTAATGTGATCAAGGAACTGAATTTTAAGTATTATTTTAATTAATTGATTGATCGATGAATTAATTAATTGTGAAATAGTTCCATGTGGTTATTGCCTACTGTATCAGGCAGCGTCAGTATAGAGAGTGCCTGGACTTTGGATAGAGTGGTCAGGGGAGACTCCCTCAGGAGGTGATATTTGAGCTGATGTCTGAACGATGAGAAGGAGCCAGCCTTCCAGTGTGGAGTGTAAATAAATGCAGTGCCTGCGGGTGGGTACATGCTTAGTGATCCCAGGGTGGAGAGCAGGCCTGTGGGGCTGGAAGTTAGTGAGCAGGGCGGCACGGTGGGAATTGGCGGTGGATGGAGAGGGTGCAGAGGCCAGATAACTGGGGCTTGGCAAGCTGCGACGAGGGTGTTCATCACTGCCGGGCTCAATTTGCACCTGTCGGCCTCTGGCTTTCTTAGCAATAAAGTGGACATGGCGGCCGCCTCCTTGCCCGCCCCCTTCTCTCTCAGGGCTGCGGAGAGGATCAGGTGAGACTAGGTGATGTTCGAATGCTTCCTAAATTTAAAATGCTGTTCATTAGAGAAGGGCAGAGCAATGGTGCTGAGTGTGGTCCCAGACCCGCCGCATCAGCGTCAACTAGAACTTGTTATGAATGCATATTCTCAGGTCCCGCCCTAACTGCTTCACAGCTCTGGGGTGGGGCCCAGCAATCCGTGTTTTCACAAGCACTCCAGGTGGTGGTGATGCACACTCAAGTTCCAGCGCAACTGTGGCAGACTGATGACATTCACCTTGTTCTCTTCATCTTCACTCACAGCCCCCCATAAATGCCCTACCTCCTCACACCAGACAGAGCTCCTTGATGAAAGGCAGCAAGGTGTCAATTCTCACTGTTCTCCCTAGCCTTCCT
>NW_011888928.1:2020780-2022400 GCF_000151845.1 Pteropus vampyrus
TGGCATCTTTACAGACCATTTCTGGAGGGGGTTATTAATGGGAAAGCATCCACGATCTATCGTCATCAGTCTGTTCTCTCATTTTCTACTACACTGGTGGACCACGGCTGCTTTTGCCCCCGATTCTGGGTGTCATCTTCCCTAAGACCTCAAACCCCTTCCTGTACGAATTTTACCCCTGAGGAGAAGCACCCCCTGACTAGTTTATGCAGAATTGCATCCTGGGAAACACAATCACTGTGGGGGAAAAAAAAAAAGTCAAAAGTGCAAGTCAGGAATGGTTTAGATGGGGAAACCCCAACTGGGGAGTGGCTGGGCCACCCAGCTGTCTCTTCCGTAGGAGGAGACCTGGCAATCACAGCTGTCACCCATTTATTATTGAGAAGGATTTGCATGATTTGATCTTTCTTTGCACCCTTGCTCAATCTGTTTCTTTCTCGTTTGTCTTTGCCAAGTTTTCTTTACCGTGGCCGCCACCACCGTGAGAACACCTGGCCACTCACCCAGTCTCCGACCTCAGACGAGGGGAGGGACCCTGAAATCTTTTTAGCCCAGCCCAGGACTCTTTCTAGTTAAGAACAAAGACAACCATAATTCCCTAGACACGGTCTCGTGGCTCAGGGACAGGTACAGATGGGGAGTGGGATAGTCTCTTCCTGAGTGGATCCATTCTCTCATTCATTCATTCCACAAATTATTTTCCGCATCTAATGTTTACCGAGCACTGACTATGTGCCAGGTCCTATATCTTGCATCTAAAATAAAAATATAAACTGAACAGCAAAGGTCTTTGCATTCGTGAAGCTGAATAATCCATAATTATCAAGTGCTTATTCTGTGCTCGGTATTGTGCTAAGATGCTGGGATTACAAGGCTAAACAATATTGATACAGTCTCTACTCTCAAGAGGCTCTCAGTCCAGTGCAGGGAGGTATCAGTTAGCAGGTAATTATAACCCAGAGCAAAAAAGAAGGGGAAGACTGGGCAACAGCAGAGAAGCGTCTGACACAGACAAGGAGATCAGAGGTTAAGAGATAGAGGCAGAAGCTAGGCTTCTAGAAATGGGTCTGAACCTTTCTGGAATCCAAACCATTTTGAGATTCTGATGAAAGATATTGAGGTATGAACTCACTCTTCTGAAAAGTGCACGTGATATTTGCATC
This sequence comes from Pteropus vampyrus, assembly GCF_000151845.1. Lineage (NCBI taxonomy): Eukaryota > Metazoa > Chordata > Mammalia > Chiroptera > Pteropodidae > Pteropus > Pteropus vampyrus. Next base: position 2,021,944 of record NW_011888928.1, read on the forward strand.
TAATTTCCTGAGGGTATAGATCCCTAAGAATCTATAAAGAACTCAGATAAAGAAGCCCTAGCAGAGGCACAGAGCCTCAGGGCCAATTGGAGTCAGAGGTTTGCTAGAATGGCCTCATTTAAAAAGAAGCCCTACTCCCATCTTGCCTCTGAGAAACCTCCCCAGAACTAGCTTGCATAAGCCCGTGAGCATGAGGGCTCACCTCTGATGAGAGATTGCCATCCTGAGTCTGGGTCCTGTGAGGACACAGAGAGCGTGGTGTTTCCTGGAGACCTGGCAGTGTCCGCGCTAGGAAGAGTCTTCACCATTACCTAACCCAACACACTCTTTGTGCCGTTGAGGAAGAGGAAGCGAGGCTCAGAGACGAGCAGTGCTTTGGTCAAGACCATACACTGAGTCAGGGCTGAGGTCCCAAGACTTCAGGTCTCTAAGCTGCCAGCTCAGGGAAGATGAGTCA
>NW_011888928.1:2022450-2031990 GCF_000151845.1 Pteropus vampyrus
CAGATAAAGAAGCCCTAGCAGAGGCACAGAGCCTCAGGGCCAAGTGGAGTCAGAGGTTTGCTAGAATGGCCTCATTTAAAAAGAAGCCCTCCTCCCCTCTTGCCTCTGAGAAACCTCCCCAGAACTAGCTTGCATAAGCCCGTGAGCATGAGGGCTCACCTCTGATGAGAGATTGCCATCCTGAGTCTGGGTCCTGCGAGGACACAGAGAGCGTGGTGTTTCCTGGAGACCTGGCAGTGTCCGCACTAGGAAGAGTCTTCACCATTACCTAACCTAACACACTCTTTGTGCCGTTGAGGAAGAGGAAGCGAGGCTCAGAGACGAGCAGTGCTTTGGTCAAGACCATACACTGAGTCAGGGCTGAGGTCCCAAGACTTCAGGTCTCTAAGCTGCCAGCTCAGGGAAGATGAGTCAAGGAGCAGAGGGATGCCAATCAAGGTTAAAGGTGGCATCTGCTTGGCCAGTAGAGAGAGAACTGTAGACTTAGATAGAGATGGACAGGACCAGATTGGGCTGATGATCAACTAGACTGCGCAAGGTCTCCCCAGAGATGAGGATGTGAGCCTGGCACCCCCTCTGAGCTCGAGGCAGGCAGGAAGGAAATTGTTCTCATAAGGAGAACTACTATTTTCAACTCCGCATGCCAGACCCTGTGCTGGGTGCTTTATGACTGACCTGTCATTTACTTCTCACAGTAGTCCCAACAGAGAGATGAATGATCGTGTCTATTCTACACAGGTTCCTGAATGTAACAGAGGTCTCCTGATTTGACCAAGATCAGGAAATAAACTGCGGAGTCAGGCTGTGACTCAGGCCATTCTGAGTCCACAGTCCTCTGAGCTGTGCTGCCTCTATATGCTTCTTACTCGCGTTTGCATCCCCGTGTTCAGCACGATGCCATACACTTAGCAGGCATTTCTGAAGGATCGAATGAATAAACGAGACTTGGGAGGCGATGTCAGAGAAGGTTCAGTTGGATTCCAGGAGCCAGATCAGGACAAGATACTACAGACCAGGCTCCAGAGAGTGCTCATTGGCAGTGCGGGGGGAGGCGGGGGGCAACAACCTGGCAGGTGACCTAGGCAAGTGAGGTCCCTCCTCTCAGAGTCTTGGTTTTCTTTTTCTGAGAAATGGCCAGTTTGACCTAGATGATCTTCGAGACTCTTCCAATGCTAACATACTACGGTTTTCGGATTTAGAATTAATTATAACCAGGTTAGGATGACTCTGAGCTGCTAATATAAACCTGATTCTAGCCTGGAGGGACCTGGAGGGCTCGAGGGAGGCCACCGGAAAGCCAGGAAGGATGGGCACAGAGACAAGAAACAAAGTTTCTCTTCTAGGCAAATTCGCACAACTAAAGTGGGAATCCGTGTGCACAAAAGTACTGCTAGGAAAGCAAGTTGTTTTGGTCAGCTGGCAAAATCTTTTCTTGAGCTAGGGCTAATTTCGATTAATTTAATACAAGCCATGAGGCTGAAGTTTTAGAGAATCAAGCTACCTAGAGACCAATCAAATGGTTTTTCAACTCTCCCTTGAGTCTGCTCCCCAAACAATATTCAGTCATCATCTTATTGATTCCAACCCCTCTGTTTGAGATATTTCTTTTTATTTTTCATTTTCTAAAAATCCAAACAGATATCCGCTTTTATAGGGTAGTAATGGGGATGGCATCGAGAGTTTTTCTTATAATTATTTTTAAGAAGGGAGGTATTCCCTTTACTAACCTCTCTTGATACACAAATCGCTGGCCGTGGTGAGACCTGTTTGAATTCCACTACTATACTTGAGGCAGGTTCCATAAGCACATCCCTCTCTGCTTTGCAACATTAAACAGCCAGCTGGTAACGTGTTTGCACAGAGAGAAACCTCCCATGGCTATTTTGTAATCACTTCGTGTTCTATTTCTTGCAACATGTAAAATTTATGTTTCTGAGAAATGCCCATGAATCTTGGTATAATTGCTTAATCGTACTCTATTAATTTATTTTTAAACCAACAGAGAAAAAAAATAGTTTTATTGCGAGTGTAAGAGTTCCAGATTTTAAAAAGTATCTTGACTAAGGAACTCTTGAAACAGTAGCCACCAAACTTAATAATTAGGAGATGAGCTCAAGAGAGACAAAATGCAACCAACAACCCAATCCCCCAAATAATTTTGAAATAAGAATTTTAAGCCCCTTGAGAAGATAAAAGGAATAATATTCATAAAAAGAGAAGAAGTTTTAAAATAAAAATACGTAGATATGAATGAAGAACAGATGGATATGGAAAAAATAAGGGTGTGACATACATAAAGCCCAAGTTCTAGGATGAGAGAAAAGAAAATCAGAAGAGATATTCAAAAAAGTAATGGGAATCGAAGAATGACGTAAGCGTTCAGGTCGAAATTATACATCAAGTGAGGAACAGAATGAACAAATCAACATCTGCATAATAAGATACTTGGCTTTGGTTATTACATGGTTATTACGTTGGTTAATACATGGCACTGACTAGAAGCAAACAGACCAGAAACTGACAAAAGTTACAGGTTATACTGACAGGGAAAGTCCAGCATTGGCCAACAAGGGGATTGCTTATTCTGAAGGCGATCCTCAGACTCTTGCACCAACAGGGTGGTGGGTGAGAAGCATAGGGATAGGGTTGGCCTGCACCTTGCTCTTTCCCAGTGTGATTAAAGTCTGGAAGTATTCAGACGTGCACACTCCCATACAACTTTGAGAGGAAAAGCCAGTGCTAAGGTGACTTTTAGTGCTGCAGGGGTGTCTGTGGGAAGGCGTGTATTCCCATTGTGAAAGATCCAGAGAAGTCTGACCTCATGCAACCCAAGCATGCCCACAGCCTTTGGTGCCCTGGGCCATGGATGCCAGATCATCTGCCTGTTGAACCCTTAAGGGAAGCATCTGCCTGGCGTTTCTATCTTTTGTGCAAGGTGCTATGATGCAAGACCTCAAATTAAGACTCCGTATCATGTGTTCCCTTGACTTCTGTTGTCCTAACCTGTGCCTTACCCCATTCTGCTCCCTCTGATGAGGTCTGCAATGATGTAATGAAGCTGCCTAGAGCTTGCGTTATATGTAAATGTGATACATGCAAATGCAGATCAGGGAAAGTGTTGCTGTTGCGGATATTGTTGTAAAATGATCAATAGCTGTAGATAATGTTTTTAACAAAAGGAAATTTCCCTGAATTTATATCTAGTAGTATTCCTAAAAAACAAACAAACAAACAAACAAACAAACAAAACATAGTTATTATAACTCGGAAAAGAATACTTTCTGTCTATTTTAAAATGAGTTTGGTACTAGGCTCAGATAAACAGCTTTATTTCCTTCAAAATGTCCATCAGGACATTTAAAACAATTTTTAATTAAAGTGAGATTCATACAACAAATTTAACCATCAACCATTTTAGAATGTACAGTTCAGTGGCATTGAGTGCGTTCACAATGCTTTGCAACCATCACCTCTGTGTCCAAGATATTTCCATTGTCACAGATGGTAACCTGCACCCATGAAAAAGTCACCCACGTTCTCCTTTCTCCCAGGTCTCTGGGAGCTGCTCATCTGCCTTTTGTTTCTATAGATTTAATTATTCTGAATGTTTCATATAAATGGAATCATACAACAGACGACCTTTTGTGTCTGGCTTCTTTCACTCAGCGTGACATTTTCGAGGTTCGTCCACATTGTAGCATGAATCAGAATGTCATTTCCGTTTACGGCTCAATAATATTCCATCGTGTGGACAGACTACCACTGTGGAAAACAGGTCAGTGCTCCCTCAAAAAGTTAAACATAGAATTATCATGCGACTCATCCATTCTACCTGTAGGTATAGAACCAAAAGAATTGAAAACAGGCATTCGGGCAAATACTTGTACACAAATGTTCATAGCGACACAATTCATACCAGTGGCACGTTTTGATTCATGCAAGGTGTTGACACTTGTTAGGTGGGAAGGATTGTCTGTGCAATGTCTGACATCCTCAGCCCTCATCCACTAGAGGCCACTAGGCCTCTGCAAACATTCTGGAACCCAAAACCACCTTTATACATTTTCTGAAGTCTTTTGGGGCTTTGCCACTGTCGGTGAGAACCGCTGGCAGGCCCAATGCCCTGTGAGTGGAGAGACCAAGAGCCAGGGAAGGCTGGTGACATGGGAAGTCAGTTGGAGCCAGGACTGGAGCCTGCCTCTCTCTAGCCCAAGCCAATGTTCTTTCTGAGCTGTTTCTCTCCATCCCACAGAACCCCGAGGGGAGGGTGGGAGGGAGACACAGCAGGTGTCCAGTGCTAAGGCGGGGACCTGATTCACCTCCCTACCCTCCAACGACCTGATTCTCACCACCACCTGGAAAGAATAGGAACTCCCTGACTAGAAGGCTGCTCTCAGGAGCACACGCTCTCCTAATTTTATATAAGGCTCATAAGGACAGAGACTTTGAGTCTTGATTACTTCTGAATTCCCCATACCTAGCAAGTCCCCTGCACATAACAGGTTTTACATATATTTGCTGAATGAATGGATGGATGAATAGTGTGTGGTCCTGTGGCCCAAAGATTCTCCTTTTCCTCCCTGGGATGGAAAAGTGGATGAATTGCTCCTAGCGTGAGCACATCCTTTAAGGGTAACTTTGGTTTGATTCATCTATGTACCCCAAGCACTCAACTCAGGGCCTTGTGATAGTCAAACTCTGTCCAGCGGGGAAACGCTGAGAAGGAAGTGGTTAGGACATCTGTTTCTCTCTAAGGTGTGGGGAGAGCTGGCTGCCACATCTGTCACCCATGCATCTCCAGATATGATTAAAATGTCCTGACCCCTCCCCCCTGCCCCCTACTCCCCTCCCCGCTTGTCTCCATCTCTTTCTCAGCCTGCTCTTTCCGTCCCAGCTCAGCGGTGTTATTCCATGATGCTTTTCACCACCCTGCCTAGCTATACCTCCAGGCCTCCTGGCTTCTGAATCTCCATTCCCTTTTGGTCATTATTGTTTCAGTAAACATTTCAAGTCAGGTTATAAAGGCCACTGCAAACGTCAGAACATGGGCGGAAGCTCCTGGAGTGTCATTGTTTCTGAGAGTCATAGTTATCATCTTGGGACAGATGGAGAAACGGAGGCACGGAGAAAGGCAGTGGCTGCCTCATTCATACAGGAATGAGCTGTGAGAACCTGGTTTCCTGACTTCAGGATTCTGAACCATTGTATTTGTTTGTTTCTTTGGTTTTTTTTTTTTTTTTTTTGAGACTGAGAAGCATAGTGAATTTTAGTTAAGGGCAAACATGACATCTGCTATCAGCTGGGGAGATGGGAAACACACCTCCCTTAGACAGGCAGCTGCGGCTCCAGCCCTGGGTGTCATGCCTCATGGCTCTGTGCTTCGAGCCCCTCCAGGGTGGGTTACATAATTTGTGGGCCTAGGGCGAAGTGAAAATGTGGGGCCCTTTGTTCAAAAGCAGGAAAAAAGTACTGTTACAGGCACCAAAAAAAAAACACCCTGACCAAACAAAAACCTCCACTCTTTCCTTTCCTCTGCAGTCTGCCATGGTGTTTTAATTTATCATTTAACACTGCTTCCCGTCAGGCACGCGGATACTCACAGGGAGAGAACAGGCCCTCCTGGGTGCCCTGGGTCCCGTCCAATGACTCGACATGTTCATGGAAAGGACCCTCCTGTGAGTATCCAGCCCCCCCTCGCCACCAGCTGCACTGGTGATCAACAACAGGAGCAACCACTGACACAGGAATTGGAAGCCACTGTTGAGGGGTGACATAATGGACGATGCCACCTCAGGAGTAGGTAAGGAGAGAGGAAGAGAGAGAGAGAGGAGAAGAAGAGGAGAGGAGAGAAGGAGGGAGAGAGGCATTTATTTTAAGGAATCGGCTCATGCAATCTTGGGGCTTGGCAGGTAGAAAATCCACAGGGCAGGTTGGGATTTCAGGTAAGAGCTAATGTTGCAGTCTTGCACCTGAATTCTGCAGGGCAGCAGGCAGGAAAGTCGAGCAGGGTTTCTAGGTTTCAGTCCTAAGGAATATCCTTTCTTCTTCAGGAAATCTCCATCTTTGCTCTTAAGGCCTTCAACTGATTAGATGAGGCCCACTGACATTATGAAGGGGGATCTGCTTAATTCGAAGTCTACTGATTTAAAAGTTTTTTTAAAATTTTTATTTTTTTATTAGTTTCAAATATACAGTACATTGGTTAGACGTTTATATAGTTTATGAAACGATCCCGCTAACTGCTCTTTCTCTCCTCTGGCTCTACACCTGGCTGTTACCTTACTGCTGTCTGCATTCCCTATGCCGTGCTCCCCATCCCCGTGACCCTCTATCAACTACGAATTTGTACTTCTTTAACCCTTCACTCTTTTCTCCCGGCCCCCTGCTACCCTCCCCTCTGGCCATCACCAGATTGTCCTCTATATTTGTGAGCATGTTTTCAATTAGTTTGTTCTTTTTGTTCCTTTGATTCTGTATATAAGTGAAATCATATGGTATCTATCTTTCTCTGTCTGACTTATTTCACTCAGCATAATAGCCTCTAGGTCCATCCATGTCATTGTAAATGGTAGGATTTCATTATTTTATGGCTGAGTAATATTCCATTGTATACATGAACCATAACTTCTTTATACCCATCCTTTTTTTTTTTTTTTTTTTTTAAGCCTACGGCACCTGGTCTTCCTAGGTGGTCTTCCATCCAAGTACTTACCAGGCCCGACCCTGTTTATCTTCTGAGCTTCTTTATCCAATCATCTGTCGATGAACATTTAGGTTACTTCCATATCTTGGCTATGGTAAATTGTGCTGCCATGAACATAGGGGTGCATAGATCTTTATGAATTATTGTTTTGGTTTTCTTTGGATAAATACCCAGAAGTGCAGTTGCTGAGTCAAAAGATATATCCATTTTTAATTTTTTGAGAAACCTCCAGACTATTTTCCATAGTGGCTGTACTAATTTGCAATCCCACCAACAGTGTATGAGGGTTCCCTTTTCTCCACATCCTCATCAATACTTATTCTTTGATTTATTGATGATAGCCATTCTGACAGGTGTGAGATAATATATCATTGTGGTTTTTATTTGCATTTCTCTGATTAGTGACCTTGAACATCTTTTCATATGTCTTTTGGCCATCTGTATTTCCTCTTTGGAGAAACATCTATTCAGTTCTTCTGTCCATTTTTTAATTGGATTGTTTGCTTTTTGGTTGTTGAGTTGTATGAGTTCTTTATGTATTTTGGAATATTAACCCCTTATCAGATGTATCATAAGTGAATATCTTCTCCCAATCGGTCAGTTGTCTTTTTGTTTTGTTGATGGTTTTTCCTTTGCGGTGCAAAAACTTTTTAGTTTGATATAGTCCCATTTGTTTGATTTTAAAAGTTTAATCACATCTGAAGAATACTCTCACAGCAACATCTAAACTGGTATTTGACCAAATGACAGGGCATTAGATCCTAGCCAGGCTGACACATAAAATTAACCATCACAAAGGTCTATATTGTTTTAACATGCATAATATAGAGCCCTGGTGCTCTGAGTAATATCAGGGCTCTTATCTTTGTGTGTGTGTTTTGGGAGATCTGAAACCAGTCACATCTGACACTAAAGAAGATCTGGTTTCTAGACCTGTCGAGGAAGAAATGCTACCTGGAGCTACAAACAGTCTTTTTCATTTGCTCTGGTTTGGCAGTAAATAAATGCATTGGCACATCTTCTACCATTACTCCCAATCTTCCTGGATAAATCGCTCTACCTCACATCGGTCCATGAACTTTGTAATATATTTTTAAATCAAATTGTTCCGATAGACAGAGGCCCCATAAAACATATTTGCCAGGACCCCCAGAGCAGCTCTGCCTTGAAGGCACAGTCAGGCATTTAGTGGGGCAGAGCAAGAGGGGCCTGGACCCAAGGACTGGGTGGTTAGAGCCTGACAGCTCCCTGCATGCTTACGGGACGGTGTACCTGACTGCAGTAAGTGCAGTGTTCACCATACTGAGCGGACCAGACACTGTGCCAATGATTTTCTTCCAACCTCGATAACTCTGACTTTGAGTTTAGGTTCTTTTTTTCAAACTAAATTTCTTGAGGTGACATTGGTTAATCATGTTCTATAAATTTCAAGTGTACAATTCTGTAGTACATCATTTGTATGTTGCATTGTCTTCTTGCCACCTAATGTCTAGTCTCCTTCTGTCACGATATGTTTGACCCCCTTTATCTTTTGAGTGTTTACGTTTTTAACGACCCTGTGGTACTGACTCCGTGTGTCTCCTTCCTTGTGGCCTCAGGGAAAATTTACTGGCATGCGGTAAAAATTTACTAAATAAATATTGTGTGAATGAACCGAATGAATGAATTTATAGTGTTTAGTAGAAGGCAATATAAGGTATGTGAAGTAGGCTTTACGAATCAATCTCGGGTTGAGATCTGGTTAGGAAGGGAGAGTGTTCACCACCAAACAGGTCTGGGGATCAGCATGGGAGTAGCCAGTTTTCGAAAAACTCAGTCTGGTGCTGTGTAATTAACTCATCAAGCAACTTTGGGCTTGTACCTTTTCCTGAGTGCTGCAATCTCTTGCTGCAAACTGGAGGCTTAGTCCAGATCAGGAGTCAGCCACAACTACTCAGCTTTGCCATTGGAGTGAGAAAGCAACCACAGAAAACACAAAACAAATGTGTGGTTTGTTCCAATACAACTTCACTTAGAAAAACAGGCAGCTGGATTTGGCCCAGGGGCTGCAGTTTGCTGGCCTCTGGTCTAGATGACTCTGACACTTTTTAATCCTAACAGCTTATGATTTAAGGACTTCGAACCAATTGTGTGAAGGACCGAAATGATCATACAACATCATTATCCTCCTATGGTGCCTGGGGCAGACATTGCTAATTGATCACAGGACTCTTTTCTGATGAGAAAAGAGTTGGCATTTATCAATCAATCGCAGATAAAGAACTCTACCTGTAGCATTCTCTTTTCGCTCTTTAAGAAGCAAACGTTTGGAAAACTCTGGATATTCCCTTGAGTGTGACATTGAGGAAAATAGAAAGAAACAGAGAGTGAGAAGTGTGGCAGCCTCTCTATTATCCCTGTGTGAGAGGAATCAAATTGTCCCCTCGGTGGGATAAGTGAGAACCGAAATCCTGAACCTGAGCCGAGCTGTTTGACCTGACAGTGATGTTACTTTTGGTGGGAGTCAGACCCTCCATCTCTCTCTTACTTGGTCTACTGAGTGCTCCAGCTGAGACTGAAAGCACCTAGCTTATAGTAGTTATCCAGTGCATGCTAGTTTTTTTCCTTTTCTTTTCCCACCATAATTTAAACCATTAAGTGACTTCTGCATAGACTATCTAGTCGGAGAATACTTTAAAAGTTAGTTCACGTGGAGCCATCACTGCTTGATAAAGCATGACTCTTTCACGTCTATTTAAATTTCCATAGACCTTCACTCTGAGAAACAAATGGAGTGATTTCAAGCATCAAGAAGTCACATGGTATTGAGGCAAGAGTTTAGACTTTGCAATTAGAGA
>NW_011888928.1:2032040-2051429 GCF_000151845.1 Pteropus vampyrus
AAGGAAATTGTATTGAGCAATCAGTAGAGAGTTTCACAACCCTGAGAGTCCAGGAATATGAGAATTAGGAGTGCATTGCCCAAGGTCTCGGCTCAGAGTCCACATCTCAGGTTTCAGCTCCAGATTTAAATAGCATCTTTGTACTTGACCTCTTTGCCCCCTTCCACCTACAAGGCTAATGAGGCCCTCACGATGTTCAGGGTTCAGATCGACACCCGAGACAGCCTTCTTATCAGCCTGGTAACATTTTCCAGGCCAACCTCCTCTGCTTCTTCCCTTGTAGTTGGCCTCACAGTCTTGCCTGAAACAAAAAAGAGTATTCTGGCTGATGAAGCAGCCAGTCTGTCAGCAGGTCAGTTTTTCATGTAATAGCCATTCATTCAGATGACCAGGCAGTTGGCAGCCACCCATCCAGTCAGCCCTGGACAACTAACTGGTCACCTGCATTGACTGAGGCCCAGATGTTAGAAAAGAGCCAGATCCTACCTACAGGAGATACACAGGCCTCAGAGAGGCGGCGGTGGTCATGGGGACAGGGAGGAGATGATTCTCCCTGCTCAGGCTGGGTCCAAGAAGCAGGGCTATGGTGTGGAAGGTACAAAGCCTTGGATCTGTGGCTCTACTCTCACCAAGTGAGAGGCCTCGGAAGTGTCCAGTTGTCCATGAGCAATGCCTGATGCCTGACTGCCCCCATTCCTGTGAGACAGACAGCCAGTGCTTGTATGACTTAGAGTGCTGCAGGGGCACGTGTGGGAAAGAGTGGGTATTCCCTGTGAAAGGTTGGAATTCAGACTCATTGCAGAAGGTGTGGTAGCAGCCTGTTGGTTGGCAGAGAAGTCTGCTGGGTTGTCCCAGACCGGAGATGGTCCACGGTCCATGGAGAGAGGCTCACTGGGGTGCTGGAGAAATGCTCTGGGAAGCTGCCTGCTGGGGGTGCTGTTGAACTAACTGGGAAGCCGTTTCCAATTGTCACCAGGATGCAGCTGGGACGGGTGCAGGACTTGTACTTAGGAAGCCTGCCAGTTGTCCTTGGAACTCTTCTGGGAGCTGCCCGTCGGGGGTTCCAATGAATAGGCCTGCTGGGAGAGCTCCATTGGTGGTACCACACACCAGCACAGCAGCAAGAAAAAGGAAAGCACACCCAATCCAGGACGAGAAGACCCTTCCTCCTTCAATGCCCGTCCCGCACCCACTACTGATAAAAGATGAGCATCGTGCCAGCTGGCAAGGGAGAATGTTCTCATATTATAGGCCAGCAATGAAGGATGGATTTGGAGCTGAGAGGCAATGAATTGAAAATTAACACAAATAGAATACAATGAAGAGACCCCAAACAGTTCCCTACATACACAGAAATTTGATTTATGTCTCAGGTTGTTTTGCCAACCAGCAAGAAAAGAGAGTCTTTTCAATAAATGGCACTGGGACAAATTCCATATTTCTAAAAAAGAAGAAATAAAATAAACTTGATTACTATCTCTCATCACATGCAAAACCAATACCAACTGGATTGTAGACTTCATATCATAGGCAAAACCATAACAATTTTATAATATAATATAGGAATATTTTCATGACCTCTGTGTAGAGAGAGATTATTTAAAGAAGACACAAAAATAGTAACTATAAAGAAAAAATTGATAAATTTGACTACAATAAATTTAAAACTTCTGTTTAGAAAAGGTACTGTTAAAAAAATGAAAAGGCCAACCACAGGCAGGAGAAGATATTGCAATGCATGTCACCAACAGAGGACTCACATTCAGAATGTATATATAACTCCTATAAATAAATAAGTAAAGAATAATCAGCCTAGTGAAACAATATACCAAATACACGAATAGCTTCCTCACAAAAAAGGAAATGCAAATGTCCAATAAACATTTTAGAAGTGTGCAACCTCATTACTAACAGGCAAATGCAAATTAGAACCCCAAACGAGACACTACTACACATCCATCAAGTTGACAAACATGCGAATGTTTGACAACATGGACTAGTTTTTTTGTTTTGTTTTGTTTGTTTGTTTGTTTGTTTTTTTAACAAAGATAAGGAGCAATTGGGACTCTCATCCACTGCTGGGGAGGAAGTTGGGACAATTCTTTGGAAAATAATTGGTCACAATATAATAAAATTGAGAAAACACATAGCCTATGATACAGCAAATGCCAATACGGTATAAATGTATTCATGTGTGTGCAAGAGAATGTACAGAAATGTTTGTAGCAGCATTATTCAAAACAGCCAAAATCTGGAAACAGCCCAGTTGTCTATCAGTACTAGAGTGACAGAAAAACTCTGGTGTATTTGTATAATGGAATGTAAAGTTAAGTGAACAATACACAACTACATGTGACAATGTAGATGAACTTCAAACCATAATGGTGAGTAAAAGTATACAGACTGATAACATTATATAAAGTTCAGAAGCAGCAGAATGCAACTATAGGCTTTGGGGGTGATATTTATGTAATCAGACTATAACTAAAAGCAAGGAAGGGATTATCACAAAAATTACTGGTTCCTGTTGGTTGAGAAAGGGGATTATGACTGGAAAAGGGCATACAGGGGCTTTTAAGTCACTAAAAACATTTAAAATATCTCAATCTGGCATGGAATTTGCTTTATAATAGTTCATTAAATTGCATTTATGTTTTAGGCACTTTCCCCCATGTTATATTTGATAATAGGATAATTAAAATATATGTAAAAACATATTGGCAAATTATACATCAATGTCTGTCGATTGGAAATAAAAATATTTATATTAGAAATATGAGGTCACATCTGACAATAAAAAAAAAACTGACCAAAAAAATCTTAAGAAGTCTCAAAAGTGGGCATGCATGTACCCCCAAAGAAAATGAAAAAAATTCCCTCGAGCAGTTGAAAGCACTTTCACGTTGGGAAATGGTCTAAGTGTCTTAAGCACAAGTCGTAGCTGGCTCCTTCATCGGACTACTCGGGTTAGGTGCATTCCTGGCTGCGGGCTGCAAGGGCTACTGACAGGAGAGACAGAGGTTCCAAAACAAGCCGACCAGTGCTTTCTCCTTTAAGGGGCCCAGTTATCCTGTCTGTACATCGATCCCTGGAATAGAAATGGAATACATTTATCTGGGAGAAGCGCCAGAGGTCTTGAGTTGCCGGTGGCAGGAGGAAGGTAAGAAGAAATCAGAGATGGTGATATGTCCTACTCCTACTGCAAAGATGGAGAGACCGAGGCTCATAAAAGGGAAGGGTCTTGCCCACGTTTTCCCAGGACAGCAAGAGTGGGAGTATAATCAGAGCCGCCCCTCCAAAGTGCTCTTCTCCCTGACGCTCCCCGCTTCTCTGACCCTGCGGCGGCTGAGGAGCTGGAGCAGATGAGGGAGGGAGGTTGCTGCTATTTCTAACATGGTACTGGGAAAATGAAGGCTGCCAGGTTTCGAAGAGATCGGGATCCAACAGTTTAGCTGTCATCCAAGGCTCATTTCACAGGAACAGCACTTGGCATTTGTCAGGGAGAGAATGTCCAGATTGTCCTGTCCTGTCTTTGTCCCAGCCCTCCCTAGCACTGCCCAAACGCTGGCCATCGTGTTATCTTTTCCCTCCCCTCCTGGCAAGAACATGTGGGTGTTACAATAAAACTCACAGAGCATGGCCTTTCTAGGTTCTGGGCAGGTGAGCACAGATTTCCTGTAAATCATAGATCCAAGTGCATAGAGGTCTGACTGCTATTTCCTAGTATGTTTCTGAGAAATTGTAAATTCATGTGCACATGTGGGTTTTTCCTTATGCCTGCATGTGTTTCTATGTGCCTGTTGTGTCTTTGTGGCATACCTGCTTGCTACTCAAGGTGTGGTCCACAGACCGGCAGCATTGGCAGGACTGGGAGCTTGAGAAATACAGCATCTCTGGCTTCATCCAAGACCTGAATTGGAATCTGCATTTTATGGCTCTCGTGCACATTAAAGTTTGACAAGCCTGTCATACTTACCTGTTTGGAGATGCCAGGAGAGCACACACTCTATAGAGACGAGAGGGTCAGGACTAAGCAGATGGGTGCATCTGCATTCCAGAGATGGATGATTTTAGGCATGCTTGTGTGTGTCTCTGTACATGAGCGTGATGTGTCTCTTGTTCAAAGGGGAGAGCACTTCCAAAGGGCTATGTAGCCAGGCACCCTGTAAGTTTTTAACATGATCATTTATATCCTTTGCTTCATTTGATTTCCACAAAGGCCTTGGAGGAAGCAGAGAGTAGGATTGATTTGTGTTGAAAACCTTAAAAATATCCAAACCCTTTGATCCAGTACATTTCACTACTAGGCATCTGTCCTAGTAGAAAACTCTGAAATAAGAAAAAATGATTCATGCGTAGATATTTACATAAATACAGAATTTACAATAGAAACCAAGAACTGAGAACAACTAGTTTGTCCAGTGGAGATACAGAAATGATGACATAGTAAACAACGATGTGGCCATTAGCCAAATTCAGCTAAACAGTGATTCCTAGTGACCTCTCCATGCCAAGTGCATGCTGTGTAGAAGGTTGACAGAGCTGAAGAACAAGGCCCTGCTCTCATAAAGCTCAAAATATTTATGAAGCTTATATAACAGAGAGCTTGTGTTATAACATAAACCAGAAAAGAGGATATGAAATTATATATACAGCATAATCACGATCAAGGGAAAAATGCACTTGAATGAGAAAAAATAAGTCACACCTTCCCTCCGGACAGGGAGGGGGGAGGAGGCAAGGGATCTGTCTATACTCTAGTCCTATTAAAGCCTTGCCTTGTTTTTATATAAATTGTTGCTCATTTCCCATAGATTGCAAGTGTCACAATTTCGAAGGAACAAAAAGGATGCTTTGTGAAATAGCATCAATACTAGCTCCTTCATGGAGAGGATGGCTTTGCAAATTATGGGCAGTTAGGAAAATGTTTCTCTTTCTCTGAGTGGATTTGGACTATGCATTGTCTGAGAATTGCTTTTCCTTCAGGACCTGGGTGTCATAAATCTGCCTGTCTGTCATCTGATCCAACCAATACTCACCAGACACTCAGAAAAATAAAGACGATCATCTGCAATTCGCAGCAGATGGAGTGTTTAGAAGGACTAACCATATTAATCAATGCCCACTCCGGATGATTTTGTGAAACTTGGAGTGCCGAAGACCTCACTAGACCATCCTGCTACACCCTTCTCTCACCTCCAGCAAGGGTTGTTTCCAGACTGAGGACCCCAGGCTCGGGGAAACACACTGCCAGGGGTGTGCCCACATGTCACTTTGTAGAGGAAGAAGGTTGGGCCCTGAAAGGCAATAAACTCCTGGCTTACACATGCTGGATGAAACAATGGTAGGGTTTTTTTCTGTTTTATTTCTACTTTTTTTTTTTTTAATCTACTTTTTTTGACAATGATCTCTTAAAAAAATTAAACTCTTACAAATAAATTGAAAAATGTTTAGAGTCTAGAAATAACATTCGATTTCCCAATCTTTTAAGACTATTTTTTTAAGAGCAGTTTTAGGTTCGTAGCAAAATTAAGAGGAAAACGTAGAGATTTCCCATATACCCCTTGCTCCACATGGTCTTCCCCATTATCAACATCCTCCACCAGAGTAGTGAATATTCCATGGTCTGGATGGACCATCATTTATTCATTCATTCACCTACTGAAGCTCATTTTGGTTGCTTCTAAGTTTTGGCAATTATGAATAACGTTGCTGTAAACATCTGTATGCAGTTTCTTGTGTGGATATAAATTTTCAGCTTCTCTAGGAAAATACCAAGGAGTGTGATTGCTGAATTGTATGGGAAGAGTATGTTTAGCTTTGTAAGAAACTGCCATATTGTCTTCCCAAGTAGCTGTACCAGTTTGCATCCCTACCAGCAATGTATAGGAATTTCTGTTGCTCCACATCCTTACCAGCATCTGCTGTTGTCAGTGTTCTGGATTTTGGCCATTCTGATAGGTGCGTAGTGGTATCTCATTATTGTTTTTATTTGCATTTCCCTGATGACATATGATGTGCAGCATCTATTCTCATGCTTATTTACCATCTGTACATCTTCTATGGTGAGGTGTCTGTTAAGGTCTTTGGCCCATTTTTTAAATCTGGTTGTTTTCTTACTGTTGAGTTTTAAGCGTTCTTTGTAAATTTGAGATAACTGTCCTTTATCAGATGTGTCTTTTGCAAATATTTTCTTGCAATCTGTGTTTTGTCTTCTCATTCTTTCGACACTGTCTTTCACAGAGTAGCTTTTAATTTTAATGAATTTTGGGGTAATGATCACTTTTTGTTAATTGTCCTTAGATCAGATTCCCTGGGAAACAGTCTCAGAGGCAGATATTTACCTGCAAGAGGTTTCCTAGGGAGTATTCTGAGGGGCAGAGCTGGAGAGGAGAAGTAAAATTGTGATGCATTTGCAACAAAGTCTCAGGCAACTTTATGGGGAGCTCTGGAATTAGAGGGGTCCTGCAGAGGTATCCATAATTAAGCAAGGGAGCTAAGCCTTTGAACCTTAACATCAGCAAGTCAGTGGATACAGGTTGCCTTGAGAATGGGGTGTAACCTTGGATGAAGCAGCTTACTTTGGCTCGGGGAAATTCCTGAGCTGTGTCCGTGGCCAGCAACTGAAGGTGTGAGTGCCTCGGCCCTAACAGGGCATCTGGACAGCATACCACAGCGTCCACTCTCTAATCTGAAAAAAATAAAAATAAACTCAAAAATAGAGAAAGAACGCGGGGCTTGAAGATAAAGGATATTGAGCTCTACCACTGACTTACATTATGGTCTTGGGCACTTTGTCTCTTTGGGCCTCAGTTTCCCCATTTGTACATTGAGAAGATGTTACTAAACAGATTATTTCTGACATTCTAGTTGTAGCTAACTGGGACACCTGTAGGTTACAGCCATCAGGTAAACAGGTGTCCTGGAAGCTGACCACAGCAATTGGAGAAGATAGGGCTGATGTGGGTCCAAAAGATGGAGGGGAAGCTATGGTCACAGGGAGTTCTGAGAACTAGAAGAAGTGGCCACCCTGCTGGGGCTTTCCCCCAAAGTACTTCTCTGAATCATTCATTCGTAAAATAGCAGAACAAAGTGGGACCTTAAAGGTCAGCTGGATCATCCCTTCATTACACAAATGAGGAGTCATGGAACATATCCAATGTCACAGACTGAGTCAGCAGCAGAATTAGGCATCGACTTCAGTTCTTGAAACCTGGCCAAATGATCTCTCAATAGCCCATTGTACCTTGAGAGATTGAGTCAAGGTTTGTTTGGTCGGAAGAAAGAGATACCTCTCAAGCGAAAGTCCATGAAAAGTGACCTATTTGAAGAGAGTCAGGATAAAAGAAAAAGTTCCCCATCCTCTCCTTAGAAAAGGCAGAAACTAAGGGACTAGAAAGAAGCTATTTAAGCACAGAACTCTGCAGTCAGCATAGGACAGGTTTAAAATGTGCCCAGAGTTTTGGAGGGGCAAACGCTCTTTTAGTGCAGAAAGGTCGGAATTAAAGGACCCATGTAACAAAATCATATTCCTTCATATAGGCCTGGAGAGTAAGGATAATTTATTTATACATGGTATTCCTGTAGTGAGGTTTCTGATTCTTCTTTCATTTTCCACCCCCACTCCCACTCAAAGGTGGACTAGAGGCAGACCCTTCCACGTGAGATCCATGACGAAATAATGAGGCATCACAGAAAACTCAAGGGCAGGAAAAAAATGGGGACATCGAGTGGACTGAAGCTGGACTCCAAATGGTGGTCAGGACTGTATCAGTTGTATAATAAACAAATTTCAGTTCAGTGGCTTAACACAATGAGAATTTATTTCTTGTTCACGTCATAGTTCCAAGCAAGTGGGGGAGGAAAGGCTGTGATTCATATGGGAATTCAGGATCCCAGGCTCCTTCCATCTATAGCTCCTTCCAGGTCCTCGGTCCAGAATTGGAACACGTCACTCTCGCTCACATTTCCTTGACCAGAACTCAGTCCCAAGCTACCCTCAACTGGAAAGGAAGATGGAAAATTCAGTCTAGCCGTGTGCCCAGGAAAAAGCAGAGACCATGGATATTGATGAATGCTAGGGTTAGTTATCTTGAGGCCCATCTCTCTCTTGCTTCCAGGGCCTCTCCTCTCTGCTTTAGATCTACTTTATTCTTTTTTCTCTACAGGCCAGATTTAAGCTTTCTTAGCCATGTTCCTGGTACTATAGTGGTTTCTTAAATCTAGATGATTTTCCAGCACTAGGGACAAAATTCATAAGTGAGAGTCCAGTTAGCTCAGCTTGGGTTCTGTGTTCACCTTTGCTGCAGTTAGTTATCGACATCTAAGTCTATTCCTTCACTGGGGACCATGAAGAAACTCCAAATAAAGGGGGTGAGCTCTTCAGACAACTCTTTTTCCGTAGAAACCTCCAGTAATGTATCATTTCATTGACCCTGGAGGTGGGCACTTTAAGGTCAAGGCCTGGGAGGGGCTAGTCTGGTTTTATTTTAAATATGAATTGTTTTAACTTTGTGTCTGTATTTAACATGGAGGAGAACTGAGAGCAGGAGAGAGTACATGCCTTGTCCACGGTCACTTAGCTAGTAATAACAGAACCTGAACTTGAGTCCTGGTCTCTCGATCCTCTCTCTGATTTTCAGATTTCAAAAATTCCTAGGACTTGGACTTTTTGTTGAAAGAGTAAATCTTTCTGGCCTGAGTGAAGGAATGAGGAGATATCTTAGGAAAGGAAATCAGCAGGAATAAGGGAATTTACTAAGAGCCTTTCCCATAGGCTGGGATGGGGGGAAAGACAGCTGGTCCAGGCACCTTCATACCTTGCCCAGGCCCTCCAGCTGGGTTAGAGACAATGTTCTTATGCCATAAGTTAGTTGTCATAGGGCAAAGCTAAGGAGGTAAAGTCAGAGGCACTCCAATCCTCCCCTTCCCTACAGGCAGACAATGCTTTACTCTAAGTGGTATTTTGGCCCCAATCTCCACGCAGAACTGTAAGGAGCCATGAGAAACATATGGAATAGTCTTTTACCTAAGCCAGGCGGACACTGGCTAATAAAGTTTCTGCCAGGAAGTGACACACATCACTTTCTTTCATATTTCGTTGGCCAAAGCAAGTCACATGACCATGCCTGGAAGGAAAGAAGGGAGGAAGAACCTTGGCTAATTGTGAATAGCCCTACTGACTACTAAAGGTGGACTCTCAGCTTTTAATTGGATATCCCCATCTATAGGGATCCCTCATGTGCTTATCTTTTCTTTGGAGTGGTTCAGTTTTTCCGAGTAAGAATTCTCTAATTCTCTGCCTGATGGCTTTAGACCTTGCTGTGGAAACTCTGGAGCTATGTTGGGAGTGAGAGTGAGGTGCCAGGGGGCTTCACCATTCATAAGAAGCTTTTCACTTTTCCCCATTTTTTAGTACTGCATCTCAGTGTCTTCTCTGGGCCAGGGATGGCTGAGCCTAGGGTTCCTGTTCTTCAATTTCTGCAGAGATCAAAGCCTCCAATCTCTAGGAGATGCTCGAGATATGGGAGAAGACCTGGGAGTCTACCTGCTCTTCGTACAGGTACTAAAACAGCACCTCCCTTGAAACAATCTCCCACTCTCGATTTCCAAGCCTTTCCAAAATTTTACAGGGTTTCTCATAAATATCTCCTGCCACAAACCATTAGCTTTAACATTTCTCCAATTTGAAAATTCTGTTTTCAGTTGTGCATTGTAGCCAGTGGGTACAGATGATTTTTAGTTTCATCTAAGATGACTTTTGATTCTCTGTTTCTTGCTCTCCATGTTACTGGCTACAACTTTTAGAAGAAGAACAGATCAGCAAGATTTGTTTTACCCCAACATTTAATATTAGAAGTACCTAGAATGGGAGTACTATATATTTTTTGGTTTTCAAGTGATAAATCTTGAA
The DNA here is from genome assembly GCF_000151845.1 of Pteropus vampyrus. NCBI lineage: Eukaryota > Metazoa > Chordata > Mammalia > Chiroptera > Pteropodidae > Pteropus > Pteropus vampyrus. Next base: position 2,041,954 of record NW_011888928.1, read on the forward strand.
TAAAGCATCAGTCTCCTTGGCCCACACTACCAGTTCCATTTTCAATTTCTCTTCCCTAGCGGAAGCCATCAGCTCACATTTGGTGTGTATCCTTTCGTATATACCCGTAAATGGCTTCCAGTTCGATGCGTGATTTTTTAAATAAAAATAAATACTTCATACTACATATTTATATCAACAATATGATTTTCCTAACAAACGTTTTTTTTGTGATATGTCTCCATGCCGATTCACATACATTTATTTTAATTTTACTATAGCATATCAAGGTATGAAAATTTAACCATTTCACAAATGAGGGCCATTTAGTTTCTGATTCTTTGGAACAATCTTATAATAAACATCCTAATACATGTATTAAGCTCTCTTGCCTATATTTCCAGAAAGGAGATTCCTAAATGATAGCTTATGTGTGTTTTCAGTTTTGTTAGGCATGACCAATCACTCTGCCAAGTGGCTGTACCAGTTTACACGCCCATCAGCAAACTAATAAAGTCTCTGAGAATTTATACTGTAGACTTTTAATTCTTGCCATTCTGATGGTTGAAAGATGGTTGAAAGATGTTGTTTTAACTGGCTGTTCCTGATAACTAGTGAGGTCGAAGCTCTCTCTATGTTCATATTGACCATCTATTATAATACTATCTCTTCTTTGATTGCTCATCTAGTTATAGTTCATTTTCCTAAGAGCTTCGTTGTTTTTCTTCCTGATTCATAGAAATTCTTCACATATTTTTCATTCTGTTTCTCTGTCTCTTATAATTATCCCAAATACGTACTTCAAAGCTATCGTTTGTCTTTCAACTCTTTGCGTTTATCATTTTTTATGTTGATGTAGTCAAATTTATCAGCCATTTTCTTAATTTTTTGTGTCTTGCTTAAGAAAGCCTTTTACCCTAAGGTAAGTCTAGCATTTATTGAGATCCTACTATGTGACAATCACTGGGCTATTCATTTCACATGGTATCACCTCTGATCCTCATGTCTCTATGGAACTGGCATTGCTATTGTCATCCCCATGTTATAAATGACTAAACTGAGGCTCGGTGGGACAAAGTCCTTTGCTCAAAATTACAGAGCCGGTAATACACAGATGCAGGATTTAAACCCATATCTACTTGACTCTAAACACTCTCTTCCTTCTTCATAATTTGTGGGGGAAACCCCACACGTACAGACATTTCATTCTTCATCTCACCCATCATATTCTAGACCAGACTCAATGAGTCAAGGAAGATGAAAATGCAGAAGAAACTGAACATTTATTTATTCACTAACCAACAGATATTTTCTGTTGTGTGCCAAGCCTCATGTTGGATGCTGGATACATAGATGACACAGGTCAAATCTTAGCCCCAAAGGAGGTGTTGGTCACAAAGGCACATCTTCATCAAGGTACTCTCATTTTTTTCCAGGCTTGGGGGATAAAAGAATCCCCAGACCACACATATCAGGAAGTCCTAATGTTACTGAACTGACAAGAATAAATCTGTGGGGGAAAAAAAAAACAAAACAGAGCTTCAGCACAAGAGCAATCCAAGTGACTCTTACATCCGTCTCACCAAGAGGGGCTTCCTGCCATCAGGCATTCAGTCCCTTGGAATAAGTAGAGAGAGAATATGATGCTGGAATAGTTGAAACAGTGCTGGTCTTTGATCTGGGATTCAAGGACAAATCCAGGGGCTGACTCTCTGCTTCAGTCTTCCCTCTGGTAAAATTAGGGTATTCGGCCAGAGGATTCCTCAAAGGCCTCTACATCTGTGCGTCATACTAGGGTTTCCTGTGGTTCCAGATAACTCAGACAATTGAGGCCATAGCCAGAGCAATACTCTCTCAATATGCACAGCACTCCTAGTCTTAAAAAGCATGTTTGCATTTAGTATCTCGTGGGATATAATTGCATCCATTTTACAGATGGGGAAACTGAGGCTACAAAAGACACAATCAGTTGCTCATAGTCACGAAGTCCTTCAGAGACAGAGACGATATTAAAAGATAGAACTCATGTCTCCTTCTCATGGCTGTTTTCTCCTGGCTCATTCCAAGAGTCCTTCTCCCCCAGGACCCAGCACTACCAGTCATAGGTGACCTTGGGGACTTCTTGCTTAGAGAACTGGGGACAAATGACATTGAAGGGCAGAGGATCTGCTTGGTGGTGGGAGGGGGGGTATAGGGAAGGGCCAAGCATCCTCCCTTACATGGAGGGACACCAGGAGGTGGAGGCTGTACAGGGATGGGGGGGAACATGGATCTTGCCAGGTCTTCACCTTACCTCACACTGGTTTGACACATGAATTCCCACACATCCCCTTGCAACACTTGAAACCGTTCAAGCAGTGGCTGTCATTCAAGCAGTTGTCTCTGGGGTTGAGTATCTTACACTGGCCAGTGGACACTGGACACTTCCCAGGATTGACCTTAACTGGTGAGAAGAAAGCCACAACTCAGGCTTGATTCCATAGATACCACCCAAGCTCCCACTCCCATCTTTATCCCATGCATGGGAATCAGGCCCTCCTCCACTTCAGTACCTGAACAGAAGCCTGTGCAGATCCTGAAGGAGACTCTTTCTCACTAAGGGGCCCCAATCAGTATTGTGTCTAAGACAGACGGACTTACTGACTGACGAACTGCAGTCGGTGAGTTGACTTATTGACTGACTGGCCAGCTGGCTACTGGCTCACCTCCTGCCCAACTGACTGAGAATACAGAGCTGAGAGTGGACAAGCCCTGGCTCTGCCCCACCATCCAGCCCGCCAACTTCTCCAGGATGCGCGCCTTCAAGCTTAAATCTCCCTGGTCCCCTTTTCCAGGACTCTACTTCCTCACCTGGCTTTGATGGGTCTACAGGATCCAAGCATTTGATGCCACAAAGGCCAGGACAGCATTTCTGCTTCTTGGGACACTGCCAGTCACTGTGGCATTGAGGGGGTTCATATAAAAGGCACATTGCCGGAGGTATGAAGGGGCAGGCTCCATGTTTAGCTTTTTCTGTAGGGTAAGAACAAAGATGGAGAAGGAGCTGATTCTGAGTCATGACCACAATTCTGGACAAGGAACCAGCTTCCCAGGAGGGGAGAGAAAACCTAACCCAGGAGGCTGACTCCAAAGGAATGGAAGGAGCAGTCAGGATTCGTTTCGAGACTGGTGTGGGGCAGTGCTGAGCTCAGCCAAGCCCTGAACCAGGAGGGAGTCAATGGCCCAAGAAAAAAGATACAGATGGTGATATGATGATAAACACCGTAAAGCCGGAGACTTCATAGTGTTCACCAATTTCCGTGGTATAAATACTCCCGCCATGATTGATTTCAAGCTGCCAATGTGATGAAACTAGCTCACAAAAGTCCTGAAAACTTACCAATCAGCTGTCCTAAACCAATATAAGGCAGCTGCAGGAAGTGGCTGCACAGAGCTCATATGGCCCAGGGGCAGGGAGAGGGAGAGATGTAGCCTGGCTGGAGGAAGGCAGAGACGGAAGATCAATGGACAAGTAAATAGAGAAAGAGACAGTGATCATCAAAACAAGAGCTGTAGGACAAAAAATTTGAAAATAAAACAGGAGACAAAAATAATGTGGCAGAGAAAAAGATAAAACAGTAAAGAAGGAGCTGTAGAGAAAGAAAAAGTAAGACAGAGACCGGGGGAAATAGGTCCATTTGATGCAAAGTGGATTTCTGGTTGCTCAGAGACTCTTAGCTGAAGTCCTCAGAGAGATGCTTGAAGTTAGGTAGGGACTGGATTGGAAACATGGCTTCCAGGTCAGCCCCTGGGCGGAAAGGAAGAGGCTGTACAGAGCCATCGCTGAACCTGGCATCTGCATGGCCTGAGAGACTCACTCACCTTTGCTAGCACCTTCCGCAGCCCTCGATGTCAGGGTTCCGTGGGCCAGGAGCACCACAAAGGCGATGAGGCTGCCGGGCTTCATGTGAGGGCAGGTGGGGCAGTGGTGGCCAGGGCCACCTCACCCTTTATGCCTCTCCTTGTGGGTGTGGCCCCACTAGAATTGCTGTGACCCTCCTGGCTGCTCTTTCATAAGCAGGAAATTCAGGAAAAAACTGTGACCTTGCCACCCAGAGTGCTGGTGGCTCTTTTCTGTCCCAGGTATGAGCCTGAGACCTTGAAAGGGAAATGTAGAACTTGAGGTAAGGGGGAGGTGTCACCAGGCGGGTCAGAAAACCATTCTGTAACACTTTAGGGGACCCTGAAACACCTGCCTTCGGGGTGGGTGGGGGAGGGGATAAGAGGGAGCATCAGGGGCAGAGCAGAAGGAGATCCATTCATTACAAGGCACTTCTTAGAATACCGGAATAATTAGTGAGGTGTGGCCTCTCGATGTGCCCTGATTCTCCCACACTCCTGAATTCCTGGGCATTACTCATTACCACTCCCTTCCCTAAACTTCAGGTGACACATTCGCTCGTTCTCTCTCGACGCGTTTCAATATAACGCCTGCAGTTCCAGGCACTCTGTCAGTCACAAGGGGGTTTCTCAAAGAATCCTCACTGAATGACAGGAGAAGTAGGGACAGAATAAAAACCTCTTTGGGCCTCAGTCTCCCCAGCTGTGAAGTGGGGATAATAAGAACTGACTGGGTCACCGAGAAAGATTTGAAATAAGGCGGAAGGACATTGAGGACAGCGAACACACTCCCGCTTGGCACTGTAATTGGAAGAGAAGTGGATGTGAAGCAAATCACATCTGAGCCACTTTTTCTGACATGGACCAATAGGACTGGTCTCAGCGGTCAGCTGAGCAGCCAGGTAGGAAAGGGGCACCATGTAACACGCTCGACAAATTCTCCCACGCCCCCAAAGGAGCCCACTGCTCTTTCATGATTCTAATGAAGTTTCTCATTTACCGACTATTAACTGCGTGCAAGCCAATTAAGGTAAAATAAAGAAAAAAAAATGGGATTCAGAAAACAGAATGTAGGGGAAAAAAGAAAGGACCCCCGTGATGGTGGTGACAAAATCCCAGAGCGACAGCTGAATACCAGAAATCTAGGGCCTCCAGCCCAGATTGGAGCAGGTTAGAGGGCTCTAGGAAACACATCTGCTAGAAGATGATGAAGAGTTCATGGCTGAAAGCGGATAGCTACATACAGAATGCAGCACAGGCAAAACCTGACAATTTTTCATTTCAGAGAGAAAAACAGCTGTGCCAGAAAAGAAAAGTAGTACCATTTACTACATCGTTCAACTATGACAAATGTTTACATAGTCATAATAACGTAAACAATAGTGTTGATTGAATCAAGATTATCATATAACTTTAATGGGAGAGAGAGGGATGGAAGGGTGAGCCTATATGCGACAGGTGTAGGGAGGAAAGAAGTGGATGACAACCTCATTTTCAATCGTGGAAAGTCAATAGATTATATCTAAAACTGAAAAGTGAAGAGGTAACATCACATGACTACTACTTAGAGGCAGGGAGATAGATAAGTGCCAATATGATAAGGTAAATGTGGTTGCCTTGGGGGCGGGGGCAGTAAGCAAAAACTGCTGTTTTTCACAACAACTTTTATAAAACTATGTGACTCTTCGATTTATCCGTATGTGTAACGAAAATAAGAAAATATATTTTAAAAAGAAAGCCTATTATCTCATGTTGCTCATGAAGATATACAATCACCTAGGTAAAGCACTAAATATAAGCATTATTCTTCTTACAATATGGTTCCTTTGTACGTAAGACTGACTCTCTCTCTCTCTCTCTCTCTCTCTCTTTCTCTCTTTCTCTCTCTCTCACTCCCCCGTGTGAGTTGGGAGCCCCTCCTCTGTGTCCCATCGTGCCCTGCACTTATCACTTTCTTAATGATTATCACTGAAGTTAGTCGGTGGTGGTTTATGGGGATGCTTCCCTATGAGAATACGGAGTCCTAAAGAAGAGGGACTGTGTTTGTATTCTTTAGTGTAAAATTCACCCAATTTAGTGTGCAGTTCTGAGAGTTTTGACAAAGGCATACAGCCATGTAGCCACCACCACAATCAAGAGGGAGAGGTCTATCACCCTGCAAAGTTCTCTTGCACCCTTTGGAGTCAATCTCTTTCTCTACTCCCAGCTCTTGGCAAGTACTGATGTGTTTTCTATCCCTGTAGTTTTGCTTTATTGAGGGTGTCATATAAATGGAATCAAATCGTATGTAGCCTTTTGGATATGTCCTCTTTCGCTTACCATAATGTATTTAAGCTTCATCTATGTTGCTTGTAGTTTGTCCCTCGTCAGTGCTGAGTAGTATTGCACAGACATGTCACGGTTTGTTTTTACAGCTACCAGGTGAAAGATATTTGAGTCGCTCCCACTTTTTGGCGATTATGAATAAAACTGCTATAAACATTCATTTACAGGTTTTTGTGTGGATGTGGTTTACATTTCTCTTGTTATATCTGGGAATAGTGTTTGTGAACTTTAGAGTAAATTGCCAGATTATTTCCAGAGCGTCTTACCATTTTGCAGTCCCAACAGCAGTGCGTGAGAGATCTCATTTCATTGAGGTTTTACTTTGTATTTCCCTAAAGACTAATGATGAAGTGAATATTTCCATATACTTGTTTGCCATCTGTATGCCTTCCTCGGTGAAGTGTCTGCTCAAATATTTTACCCATTTTCATTGGCTTGTTTGTTTTCTTCTTGTTGAGTTTTGAGAGTTTTTTATATGTTCTATATACAAGTACTTTGTCGGATATGTATTTCGCCAATATTTTCTCCCAGTTAGTGGCCTGTCTTTAATTCCTTACCACTGTTTTCAAAGAGCAACTGTTTTTAATTTTGAAGAAATCCTAATTTTAAAATCGATGAAATCATTAATTTTTTTCGTCTCTGCTATTGGTGTTGTATCTGAGAAATCTTTGTGTAACCCAGAGTCACAAAGATTTTGTCCTTATGTTTATTTCTAGGGCTGCGTCTCCAAGCTTTCGTAGGCCATCTCCCTCCCAGGGCCCAGGTCAGAGAAGTCATGAATAGCAGTGCTGCCACAGGCGATCCTCTGAAGTGGCCTGTGGGACATGGTGTTGAAGGGTTGGGGTTTCTGCTGGGGGTTACACGTGGGACAGCCCCCTTGCCAATGAAGGCAGAGCTCCAGTGGATTTGGGCTATATTGGGGGAGGGTGATGGCAAGTGGGTCATAGATCTGAGCCTAGCTTTTCTTTTTATTATCCTTAGGGACAAGGCACCACTTCCTATACTTGCCCTTGTAACATTTAAGGTTGTATCAGCACTGAGCATTGTTTTTGCAATCGTTTGAAGGGTGGAGCATCTTACAAGTGCCTTTCACCACTGAACGCTTCCCAGGCTTTACCTGGACTGGAAAGAGCAGGTCCAGAGATTGAGACGCTCTACTGCCCAGGACCACAGCCAAGCCTTGCCCTGCTCCATAGAAGCCAACCCCTTTTCCTGCTGCCAGTCCCCACACTGAGTCCTAAGCATCTCAAGAAGGAAGGCCTGATTCACTAAACCCAGTGGATTGACTGGTGGCTGACCTACAGTCAGGCTGACTCATGGTTCCACGAACTGATCAAGTAACCAAGGAGATTTATAAAGCTGGCAGTGGCAGAGACCCAGCTAAGCCTTGTCCCCAACCAGATTCAGAGGGAGACCCCACTGTACCCCAAGACTCTCCATCCTTGGTCTCAGTCTTTGCCGCCTCCATGCAGATGAGACCCTCTCACCCAGGTTCAGAACGTTCGCTGGATTCCTGCACATCGTGCAAAAAACGATAGGACAGCACTTCTCCTCTGTTCACTGCTGCTCGTTCTGGCACAGTGAGGGCGGATAGACGGGGCCCCGCTAACGGGTTGTAGCAGGGCAGACTCCAGCTTCCTCTTCTTCCGAAGACAGACAACATGGCCAAGGAGGGAGGTGGATTTGACGAGTGCACAAGGGACCACCATCTTCCCAAGTGAAGCTCACAAAGAACTTGGTTCCTATTTGTCAGGATTCCCTTTCCCGGGATCAGCAGAAGGACTTGATTGAGCTCTGGCCCTTGGAAAGGAAGAGGCGCTCACCCCCAACCTAGCTTGTCAGAATCCTCCATCGCTGACCCATTCTGAGAGACATGGGCCACCTCTGATAGGTGACTTTAATTCAAGCACTGTCTTTCCCTGGCTGATTCTTTCTTAATATTGTACTGTATTCTGAGACTCGGCCTCTACAGCCCTCCACCCTCCCCTCCTTCGCAGAAGTCAGCCCTGCATTGTGGTCTGTGGCCTTTCCTCATCTCCTTGTCTTCCATTTAGCCCTCACAGGCACTTCCCCCCAGAAACTCTTGATTATCTTCTTGTCCTGACATCTGCTTTTCAGAGGTCCTGAACTAACCCACTTGCCCATTTGTTATGTTTGAAGTGTCCAGGCAATGGAAGGGAAAGAGAGTAGAGAAGCAGGAGAAAATTAGAAAAAGAAAGAACACGTTAGTTTTTTTTCCTAATAGATAATTCCCTCAGGCGAAGGTGGTGATTAAATTCCATTAGAAACATTAAAAAGAGTGAGGTCTCCACTTTGTTTAAATGACAATATTCATCATAGACCTAAAATTCCTCACTGGCAACTATGTAAATTATGATGAAAAATAGTAGATGTCAACTTGAAACATTCTAAGGAATGTGTAGTTTTTCAAAAATTTGCTTAAGGTGTGTGTGTCAAAGAAAAATACGTTTTTTGAAACCCACTCTCTGCCACCTGAAACCCCTGTGTGATCCCTAATCGAGACCGAATCGTGTAGTAGAAAGTGAGAAAATGTAAGGCTAAATAATGCTTCATTATTAGGTAGATTAGGGAGTCATCCCCCAAACTAAGAGTCAAGGGAGCTAAGCGGGGCAACAGACAAGACTTCCTTTTTCTAATTTATAATGGCCTAAATTTTAGATTCTAAAGTAGCCTAGAACTAAGGCACATCCTTCTCTGTTTCCAACCTAAAGTTCTAAATCTAGTCCTAGATCACACTACTCCAGCAAATGGAAAAGCCACCAGCAGCGGCACCAGAGAAAATATAGCAAAAAAGCTGAGTCCTCTATCTCAGGGTAACGTGTACACATTTCATGGAGTCTAAACACAGAAAATAGGACTCAAAATGCCCCAGGGCCCAAGGTCAGATTTTGGAATCTGACCAACAGAGAATCTGAGTGTCAGGAGACATTTAAAGAGAAAGAGCAGAAAAACAGAAGTGCAGGAACTGATCAACACTAAATGTGAAACAGTATCCTCATGCTTTTTTTTTTTTTAACAACCCCTAAAGGATCTCCCCAAAAGACTGAAGACAGAGAAAGGGGTGTTTGTGGGAGAGAGAGAGAGAGAGAGAGAGAGAGAGAGAGGACCAGTAGTCATAGATTTTCATGACAGTAGTTTTAAATATGTAACTCTTTATTTCTTTGTGTTGTTTTCATATCAATAAGCATTTAACTTTTGATGAAAGGAAGTCTTGGGATGAGGAGAGCATGAAAAATCTGGACATCGGTTATTCACTGTAATATCAGTGTCTT
>NW_011888928.1:2053249-2082686 GCF_000151845.1 Pteropus vampyrus
AGTTTACTTTGAATAAATGAGCATTTGAAACACACGCGGGCACCAAGACAAGGCAAGATAATTTCCAGATTTATGGAGAATATCAATAGATTGTGAACTGCAGAGACACAAGTTTAAGGGTGTAATGAATGTTTTCTGCTTTAACGCTTGTCTTTATGTCTCCATGACTTTGTATAAATTTCATTTGTTTTTAAGGTCAAAAGTCTAACTTGAGGTCGTTTTGGAATGTGAACCCCTGCCCAAATTACCCTTTTAGCTCTCTTTGCATTTCTATAAAAGCGTGTGTTGCTTCTGCTTGCTTGGTGGCAAACAAGCCTATGTTAAGTAGTGGTAAGAACCAGATTTATAAATGCACGCAGGAAGATCTGTACAGATGTGGGAGGCAGAGGGATGCTGACAAGAGCGGCAACTCTATCCACTAACTACTCTCTATTCTTTCTTTTTTAGTTAAAGTATAGTTGACATATAATACTATATTAGTTTCGGGTATACAACACAGGGATTCAACATTTATATACTATATGAAATGATCACCCTGGTAAGTCTAGTTCCCATCTGTCACTGTGCAAAGTTATTACAATATTACTGACTATATTCCCTATGCTGTACATTACATCCCCGTGATTTAATTTATTTATGACTGGAAACTTGTGCCTCTTATTCTCCTTCACATTTTCACCAATCCCCCCACCCCCGGCAGCCATCAGTTTGTTGTCTGTTTCTGTTTTGCTTGTTTGTTTTGTTTTTAGATTTCACATATAAGTAAAATTTTATAGTATTTGTCTCTCTTTGTCTGACTTATTTCACTTAGCATAATATCTTCAGGTCCGTTGATGTTGTCGTAAATGGCAAGATTTCATTCTTTTTTATTGCTGAGTAATATTTCATTGTGTGCGTATGTATCTATATATATCACATCCTCTTTATCTATTCATTTATTGATGGACACCTAGGTTGTTTCCAATATCTTGGCTATTGTAAATAATGCTACAATGAACATAGGGGTACATATATCTTTTTCAATTAGTGTTTTTGTTTTTTTTCCGAGAAATACCCAGAAATGGCATTGCTGGGTCATATGATAGTTCTATTTTTAACTTTTTGAGGAACCTCCATCCTATTTTCCATAGTGACTGCACCGATTTACAACCCCACTAACATTGTAGGAGAGTCTGAGGGTTCCCTTGTCTCCACATCCTCGCCAACACTTGCCGTTTGTTGTGTTTTTGATAATAGCCATTCTGATAGGTGTGAACTTTCTCTCCTTTCTAGTGCAATCTTCTAGCTAACTCCTGCTGTTTTTTTTGCTGTGCATCTGCACTGCTCTCTTCCATCTCTAGCTTGACCTGTCCTCTGTGAGTTCCAGTCCAAATTTAGAAAAAAAAAAAATCCTTTCCAACTTGTTTAACAGGCCAATAACTTAAAGTGTCTGCCTTTCTATTCTCACGATGTTTGCAATTCCACATACCCACTCATGACCCTTCCATTTTCAAAGAACTATGATATTCACTGCAGCTTTAATACTGAAACAAGACAAGAATATTACATACAAAAAAACACTATATGCCAATCTTGCTATAAAAATAAGACACAAATCTTAAAATATTAGCTGGTGAATTTTGTCATATGTAAATATGGTTATAACTCACAAGTGGTGAGTTATTTTGACAATGAGTAATTGGTTTAACATTCAAAAGTAAGTCAATGGAATAGTCCTTATTAATAGATAAAGGGGAAAATCCTATGATCATCTCCATAGCAGAATTAAAATATGTGACAAATCACTTATCTATTAATGGTAAAGTAATATAATGATGCAGGGTTAGAAGTTCATTTATTTAATTTGGTACCAAGCCTCTAGAAAAACCCTACTAGAGAGGTAAGCACTTCCAGAAAAGTGGAGTTAAATCTGCTCCCACATAAAAGCTATTAGAATAGTAACAAATATTGTCAAACCAACTTTTTTAAAACTCTGGAACTAAACCAAAGGCTTGCAAAAATCCATGGGATGTTTATACAAGAAGAATAGAGAAATCTTGGCAAAGAGAGAGAGCTTTGTAACAACTTGATTTGTCCTGTTCCCATCCTTTTCTTCCTAGCTGTGTGGTAGCTTTGAAATCAGAAGGCTTGCACTGCAGAGGCTGCGAAAACCAGGAGCTCAGCAGCCACTGAAAGGGAGAATGGATTTGATGCTACTCAAAAGCTCCATCTCCAGAAAATTGTCACTACTTAACCTGTCTGCTAGTTTCATAAAAGCTCCGTTCTCAGAGCATGTATTTATTTTACCTAACTCAGAACTGGCTCTTTACAGTCAATTCTATTCTTGGGTCAGTTTTTTTTTTTGACATCACAGCTACTTCAGACAGTGAGACCAGTTGGAGCTAATGAGAAGTTGACCCAAAAAACCTAAAAGGAAACAGTGGGGAATGAGATGTCTAGAAGGTTTTGAAATTTTCTAACTTATTCATGGGAATCTAGAAGGCCATACGTGTGTATGGGGTTGTACCTATGCACAGAGCTCTGCACACGTTCTAGAAAGACCCAAGAGGCCCTAATCACTCACCCCACGCTGAATTTCAGGTTCTGTGCAAGCAGGAAGTAAAGGCTAAGGCAGAGTTGTAAGTGGCCTGGTGGAATGTTGAAAACATGACACGCACAAAGCCTATTGGAAAAGTCCAGGTGACTTATTGGTTTAAGGCTTTTAGGCTCAATAATATCTAAGCATTAGCTAACCACTAAGCTCACTGAATGGGGACTTCAGCAGCTGTATGTGACAAACGATACAGATTTTACAAAACTAATCCGGGAAAGTTACTAAACAAAAAAATCAGCATCAAAAATGACAACAAACCCTGAGGGAGAAACTGATTTCCAAAATGTCTTATTTTCAATTAAAAAAAAAAAAAATCTAAGGTGTGCAAAGAAACAAGAAATATTGCCCATACACAGAAGAAAAAAAAAAAAAGTGCAATCAATAGAAAGGATCTCTAAGGAATCCCAGACAAGGAGCTACTAGGTGTAGACTTTAGATCAGTGATGGGGGCGCACGGTGGGGCTGGCAGGGGGGGCTGTTGCTGTTGTCCCTTTGGCTGCAGCTGTGCTCCCCACCGCCTGCCCATGTTCTCCAAATCAATTGGCCTTATTTCCTCAGTAGAAATCTAGTCACTATGATGTGGTAGTTGCTGTATGCTATCAGCTCACAATAACCGTGACCTTTGAAATGTGATCAGAAGCACTTGGCCGAAGCACTTAATGCAACATCCAGCATTAAGTCAACATGTGCTTGCGCAGTTCATAATGGCTGTTCGTGGCTGTTCTTGGCTGTTCCTGGCTGTCTTCCCTGTGGAAGACAGGGAAGTTCCTTATTCCTGAAAACTATTCAACCTCACAAATCCAGTTTTGAATCAGGAAATCGAGGCATTCAGTCTTTCTGAAGACATTTCATCAGGGCTCTCTGAGGACCCAACTGTCAGCGTGAGCTTCCAAGTTCTCTACCTGATTGTTATTACCTGTCTGGGGCGGGGGTTGGAGAGGTTATGATGCCAACGATGTGGGTTTCAGGAGGAGTATCACTGTCAAGATTTATCAGGCGGAACAGGATCAGGCCCTCTTCATTGCTGGCTCTAGTCCTCCGAGCTGTGAACAAGGGGTGGTACAAGCCTGTGGAGCAGTTCGTCATACTAGAGATGCAGTCTTAAGTAGCTATATGCTGGGACCACCTCACCTGCCAAGTGCCCTCATCAGTCCTGGAGTGAAGCCACAATCCGGTTGCAGAGTATTACACAGTTGGGCATGAACAGATTATTCACGCATCAACCTCAGCCGTTCCGGGCTACTTCCGTCTAGTCGGAGTACATTCCTAAACTCAGTGCATTGGAACCATGATAGGGGTCAGTTTTCTGGACATCTCTCAGAGTCACTTTAGATCAGCTACAGAGCTCATCCTGTGACATCAAACCTGAGTTAAGACGTGGAAGCTAGAAAATTGATCAGCCCTACTAACTAACCCAGAAATATTTTCCTACCACAGGTCTTGTGGGGTGCTGTTCACGTTTACGCAACGACAGAATCACTCATTTTATAATATGCTGTGGATTTTTGGAGCTGGATATAAGTAATTGAATTTTTTATGTTAATTCTGTAAATGTCCAAGGGATCTTCTTTATCTCACCTATATCTGAACTTCCATTTAAAACATTTTATTAAAAAAGACATTTTAAATAAAAGCAAAATTAATATACACACAGAGAGATGTGGAAGCTGAGTCTCAGAGAGCTTGTTGTCCAAGCCTTCGCAGCACAAGTGGTGGGGACCGAGATTCATGCTCCTTGCAGCATGGCACCCCGCGTTTATGAATCTGGATCTTTTGCTTTCTTGCATGTAAATTTAGACCCCCTTCTCATCCCCACCACCAAAGTGATGCCACAGACTGTATCTCTGCCCACACGCAGAGGTGAAAATCAGTCATCAGACCCTAGCGGGAATTTAAGCTTCATTGATGCCAAGGCCTCTAGAAGCCCACCTTGGCCTCCCCTCTTTACCTGTTGAATAAGGCTTTGAGACTGGTTCCCCGCTGCTGATTTTGGGCAAGTTCCATCCACCACCGGTCTCTGTCTCAGCCATTGTAAAATAAGTGGCCTGGTCTCTTAAAACCCATAATCTTTGAGAAAGACTCCAAGATTCTAAGCAAAGGTCTCTGCCTGGTGAGGAGTAAATTGGCAAGAGAAGAGCAGAAAGATCATTACAGGACATCGAAAGAAGGCAGAACACTTGGCATTTTGTGGAGTATCCGTTTATAGATGAATTCTCATCTTCTCTCCAAATCTACATTGTCTTTGATTGTACACTTTGGTTTGAGTCATTCTATGACCCTAGCTGTTCTGATATGAACTTGATTTCTGGTTCAGGTAAAACGAATAGATCAACAAGTCTTTTTTAAAAGGCTACTAGTTCACATCCTACAGAAAGAGAAAAAGTATAATTAATATCAGGACAGGTATTTCCCAGCCCCAGCTCTGCTCTTGACATCTAGTGTGAACTTAAATAGTGCCTCTAGATTTGAGTTTTCTGCAAGATGAGGGTGTTTGTCTGCATTATGTCAAAGCGGACTTTCAACTCCAAATTCAGTGGAAGACTGTGGCTCACGGCATCTGGGTTAAGCTGAGAATCACCTGGTGCCTATGCATGATGCTCATCATGCTGGACTCCTGGGGGTAGACACACATGGCTGGCTAGAATAGAGTCTCCTTATCTGAGGAGGATCTGGACAAGGAGAATCTCAGAAATGGCCAAAGAATGTCCAAAACTTATCAGTGACCCTGGCTGCTCAACCCTCAGGGTGTACACAGAGCCTGTCGATATGGCATCAGGATTTCAGATCAGCAAACACTCCTCTGCTGGAGAACGCTATGTCTCCGGAAGGAGCCTGGCAGCAGCTGAGCTGTTCCCAATTAACCATATATTTTAAGACTCCAGTGCTCACCCTGGGCACTTCAACTGGCATCTCTGGGCCATTTCACTAATATCACATGACTCCGGAACATCTAGTCTTTCCCATCATTCTTGCTCTCTCTTCTCCACTTCATGCAGAGTTGAAATGACCTTTATGAGGCAGTAGGTGGTATACAGAATATCAGCCAAGAGACCTTGGAAACCTTACTAGCTGTGGTCCCCTTCTTTTTTACAGTTGGTTAATCTACAGGTCAGAAGCTCGGATTAGAGCACAGAATGGAGCATAGGGTGCATAGCAGCCACTACGCTGTTCACGATGGGAATGAGAATGGTTTAGACAACTTTCATTTCCTGACTGCTAAGCATACAAACACCATAGCTATAATTAGGGTGTATCCTACCAGATCAGTATTGGGAGTGGGAGGGTGAGCCCATGTCTCCCATGGAATCTAGAAGGTCCAGATGCCTGCTCTCCTTGCCTTCTCTGCAGCCACCCCATGTGCACATGTACTGGTTCAAACAACAGATGCACAGACTCCGTCATGGACGTGAGGACCAGTGATAGTGAGAAGCAGACACAGAGAAAGGAAGAAGTTAGAATTTATTCCAGAAGCCAATGGCTGCAGCATCTCACTTCCAGGGAGGATCGTGGACGTGATGTACAAGGCTATGGCAATGTTGGCTGGGCAAGATGTGATGTCAACTTGCTCAGAGGCAAGAGAGCGTGCAGTGGCAAGACGTAATATTGTCTAGTGTGAAAAAGCTGAGAATGTAACCTGCGATTAAAATAAGGGGCAGGAAAAAGAATTCAGGTTCATTAAAAGTGACCTTGTGAAATAAATTATGGCCGATGGAGACACTGATAGAAGAGGCGTCTTGCCATCTGGCTCGATAGGAGAAATCGCTTTCCTTGGGACATTTCCCTGGTGACTGGGGCGTGTGGCCTTCTGTTTCAGAGGTGGCAGCAATTATGTCATTCCCTTTGCAACTGCCGGTTGAAAGAGTCCCTGGAGTTTCATGGGGAGTTTGGAATCCTATGAAAATCCACAAAGTAGGGGATGTTGGTAGCGTCTGTTGACTTCCCACTATGTGGAATTTCCGTCTTATGTTGGCACCTCCCTATATGAGCTGATTTTGACAACTGGGCTCACACTGCACAAACCAAACAAATCAGAGGGTCGCACGTCTTCACCTCTGAAACCTAGGGCTGCACTAAAATGCTCAGCAAATCCAATATTCCCGCCTGGCACTTTAGGTGATTCAAAGCACCAAGGATGAAGGGACATTCTTTCCCAGGGCAATGCAGGTTGTCATCCACAGCAACACCCGATTCAGAGACACTGGTGGCCATGGTGAGTGTCCAGGACTGCAGAAGTATCCACGTCACACAGTGTTGAGTTGTGGTTCTGGCTGTGATCATGCTGTTGTACACTCTCATTCTTACAATGTCCCTGAGCCTGAATCTTCGTAATTCCCCGAGCCACGTTTCCCAGACTGGGTTCTCAAGGGGAACAGAAGCTGAGACAGAGTTAGGACCACAAATTTCATTGCAAAGCAACACCTGTGAGAGTAAAGGAGAGGAAGCAGGATCGGGCACAGGAAACCATCACCATGTGGGACTGAGGACATCTTC
This sequence comes from Pteropus vampyrus, assembly GCF_000151845.1. Lineage (NCBI taxonomy): Eukaryota > Metazoa > Chordata > Mammalia > Chiroptera > Pteropodidae > Pteropus > Pteropus vampyrus. Next base: position 2,060,334 of record NW_011888928.1, read on the forward strand.
TCTAGCCTAATAGGGAGCTCTGGAGCAAGGATTTTCCATTAGAGGGGTTCTCCCTTGGGTATAAAAGGAAAGACCCTAGTACTACAACCTTACTCTGTCCCTGGCTAGAGGCCCTCTGGGTAGAGTGTGATCTCAGCTCAAACACCTAAGTCGTGCCTGAGAAGTGTTTGTTGTCAGTGGTCAGATAGCCACCATCCTTGCAGCTGGGCAGCGGGGTGCTTCTGGAAGTGGGGTCCGAGTGGCACATCTTTCAGTCAGACACGGGGCACCCCTTGTGCTGTGGGGATCCTCTCCATGCACATTTGTGAATAGGTCCTCCAGGGCTCCGGTGGGCATCCTTTCTGCAGGAAACCATAGAGGATGGAGGTAACTGGGGCAAACTACAGCCCCAGCCCGTGCAAATGGTGTCGGGGCTGCGGCTACTCCTCGTCACCCTCCTCATCTCTCCATTCTAAAGTCTCCTTGTCCTCAACTACCATCGAGGCCACTCTCAGTGTCTTACCTGGTGGTGTGACCCAAATCCTCGTTCCTGAGAGGAAAAAGATATTCAATGCATGTCGTAATCATAAGAAAGTTGATGCAGCTGTACGAATAGCAGACAAAATAGACTGTAATTCAAAAATGGAAGCGGAAAAGCAATAAGACGGAAGGAACCTGGGCCTCTGAGAAGTCTTGTTTTGGTGGAGCCCCCTGGCTAGCCATAGACTGTCCGCACTAGACTGCTTCCTGAGAAGCAGTCTTCTATTTTTGTAAATGTGAACCTATAATCTGAATCCAGTTTTTTTTTTTTTACAATCCAAGCTTTAGTCATTGATTTAAATATGACATTGATCTAAACTAAATTATATACAATAAAGCTTCCCTCTGGATTTTCTGTGCTTTTGATTGATTTCTCTGTCTGATTCTTTATTCTTCTAATAATATCATCATGTTATGTGTTAGTACTACTTAGTTTTAAAGCTAGGAGATTCAAGTGCTCTAAATTAATCTTTTTTCAATATTCAAATTTTTATGGATATTCATAAGAATTTTTCCTTCCATACAAACTTAAGTATGATTTTTAAGTTTCTTGAATCACCACCACTACCAGGCCAAAAAAAAAACAACAAAAAAGCAAAGAACAAAACAATAAAACAACTAGATTTTCAAATATGTCATTCTTAAAGGGTAAATTGAGCAACAAAAAAACTCCCAAAGTATCTAAATGGAAAATGGGAAGAGGACTTGAATCGACAGTTTTCCCAAAGAAGACATACGAATGGCCAACACGTACACGTAAAGGTGTTCAACATCACTAATCATCAGGGAAATGCAAATTGAAACCACAATGAGATTTCACCTCCTACCTGTTAGAAAGCTATTATCAAAAAAAATCAATAGATGATAAACACTGGAGAGGATGAGAAGGATGAGAAGAGGGATCATTGGTGCATTTTGGTGGAAATGTAAATTGGTACAGCTACTATGAAAACAGTATGGAGTTTCCTCAAAAATTAAAGATAGAACTATCATATGATGAAGCAATTCATTTCTGGTATATATATCTCGAGGAAATGAAATCACAATCTCAAAAAGGTATCTGCACTTCCAAGTTTATTTCAGCATCATTCACAGTAGCCAAGACATGCAAACAACCTAAGTGTTCGTTGACAGATGAATGGATGAAGAAAACTTGGTACATGTATACAATGGATTATTATTCAGCCATAAAAAGAAGGAAATCTTGTAATTTCTGACAACATGGGAGGACCTTGAGGGCATTATGCTAAATGAAGTCAGTCAGACAGAGAAAGACAAACACTGTATGAAATCGCTTATTTGGAATCTGAAAACGCAAACTCAAAGAAATAAAGAGTAGAATGGTAGTAGCCAGAAGCTGAGGGGTGGAGGAAATGAAGGGATATTACTGCTGATAATGAGAGCCTTTCGAAGGTCTAATGTAGAACATGGTGAATATAGTTAACAATTCTGGATTGTATTCTTATAAGCTGATAACGAGAGTAGAGCTTTAATGTTCTCACCTAACAACAATAACAAAGTGCTAATTATGTGAGGTGAAGGGTTTGTTAACTACTCTGATGGTGGCAAACATTTCGCAATATATACCAGTATCAAATCATCACACCGTACACCTTAAATCACACCATGTTATGTGTCAATTTTATTGCAATAAAGCTGGAAAATAACAAGAGTAAATTGAAGAGGTAAATATCGATATCTTCACCTTGTAGAGTCTCCTCATTCAGGAACATAGTGAGAATTTATTTAAGACTTTTTTATGTACCTCATAAACAATTGTATAGGTTTCTTTTTAAAAGTCTGCCTGCCTCTTATTGAGTTTATTAGTAGAAATGATATAATTTTGTTGATCTTATAAGTGGGACTTTCTTGCTGGTCCATATTCTGATTATTGCTAGTTTATAATTAAAATAGGATTTATCATCATTTACCAGCTATGTGATTTGGGGTGGCTACTGAACCTCTCATGGGTTCAATCTTTTAACAAAATTAAAGACACGTGTATAATTCCCATCTGAGAGAGTTCTTGTGAGAAATAAATAAGACTATACATATAACATACTTAGTATAGGACCTGGGACAGAGAAAACTAAATGCATAAAGTACTCTTACTACCGACAGTGTGATGTATTTGTCAGGTCGGAAGTTTAGGCACTGCTCTCACATGTAAGCCAATATACCCTGCTATCAAACCTCTAGCCCAGTCCAGCCAATACCCTGGAGAATGAATGGGAAGCCCTGGGTCGTATGCTCCTGGAGCAAAGGGACACAGTGCTCCCTGGGCTCTCACCCCAATCCTCTGCCCCCAACTTCCATTCCCAGCAGGAGCCCAACACAAAAGGAAGAGCTGTTCAGGGCCAGAATGTCAAGACCAGACTGTCTTTCCAGAATAATTATATCCAACCCCTCAAATTGAACTGAAAACTGAGGTTCAGCGAGGGAAAGAGATTTGTCAGAGGTTATCTAAGAGGTTGAGAGGCAAAGCTGAGACTAGAGTTCAGGTCCACTGACTCCCATACCTGTGCTCTTCCCACTCCATCCAAAATGCTCCTCCTCCTGTGGCTTTGACCTTTCCAAAGAACTCCCTTGTCCAAAGGCAGTGGGCAGGTGGACCAACAGCAGAGCCATGAAGTCATTCAAGTTTGCCAAGCGCATACTCTCCACTCTCTTCCCTACTCAAGTCTGCCCTGGCCTCCAACTTTACATCTCCAGAGAACACTAATCGCCGCTCACGCTCAAGGATCAAGGACTTGGTGTGTCTCGCCTCCTCATTCACGTCTTAAAATAGAAAGTTGGGAGAGGCTATTGCTTAACCAGGGAATTAAGTGTTAATGGAGGCATTTCAGGCACAAAGAAGTGAAATGCTTCACGAGCAGAGATTTCCCAGCATCTGTCTTTCTATGTCTTCTAGGGAGGAAAGAGGTCCCTGGGAAACATAAATGGGAAGGAAATGAGGAGCTATAGGTTTAGCCACAAGGGTTGGTTGGTTACACTGGCAGAGCTGACAATAGCCAGGTCAGGACTGCGGGTGGATTGGAAAAGAGAAAAACTACATGCAGTTTATGCAACGCTTTGGTTTTTATTTCCCTGCTCCTACACCAGGGGCGAAATTTCCAGATTTCCATTTCCTGGTGATACGGAGACTAGTTTTGGGGTTGATTATTGGATCTCTAATATTAAGCCCTAGGAATGGACCTCTTGCTCCTGCCCCTAGCTCGCTTTCACACACCAGGAACGGCTCCCAGGGGACCCTCTCACCCCCACTCCCACTGGGGAGAGGGAGTCCCAACTCTGCATCCGCCTCGCCGGAGCTTCCAGGAGAACAGAAGGCAAAGGAATCAAACGAATGGAGCAGAAAGCAGTCTTTTATTGGAAAATCGATGTGGGAAGCAGCCTCAGGCTTGGGCATCCTCATCGAGAGGAAGAATGAGCAGTGTGGGAAGGGGTGGTGCTGCGGGGACCAGGGACAGAAGTCCCCTCGGCCTTCACGAGTACAGCAAAGACAGGATTTACCTAGGAGGAGAGAGGAGAACCAGAGACATGATTCAGCAGGTCAAAGCGCTCAGAGACAGTGGAAGTAGGATCGAGTCCACATGTCATCCCTCTCAGGACCCCAGTTACAGCCTCTGAGACCCCCCCAGACCCCCCCAACCAACTCCCCATATCTTCTCTCCCATCGACTTGGGATCATTCCCCACCGCTTAGCCTCAAGTGTCACCTCTTATTCCATTCAGTTCTTACCTTACTGGGGATTCATACAGGCTTTTCCACAAGAGCCCACACAGCACTTCTTGGCCCCTGGGCACTGAACATCGTTCAGACAGGCATCAGGAGGATTCAACATGGCACACCTTATCAGAGTCACGGGGCAGGAGCCAGGCTTAGGTTTAATTATGACTGGACCGTGCCCGCCTGGAAATTTTTTTTTGCTTAGATATTGATCTCCAACCGGTCCTTGTCCTTTGACCAGAACGTGACCTTTGTCAGCTTCTTGACCTTTATAAGGAACTGCTGAAAAAAGAAATGGGTGCACATTTAGACCTAGTGTCCCTACGTCAACTATCTTGTCTTTCCTCTAGGTCCAGCCACTGCTCACTGCAGTGTCCCCCAAACTATGACCTGAGATGGGGGAGGGTCACCAAGGCTAGATGGTGCTCTCAGAATGGTGTTCCTTGGGCTTTGGGAAAGGGGTCTACAGGACCATGTTGCCTCAGGTGTCCATTTCTTCGTCTCCCTCCAATCCAAGTCCTGGTGTTCTCACGAGGGAATGCCAGACTAGAGTGACTCCCAGAGGTGAGAAAGACACACTGTCATGTCTGAGGAAACTTAGTGGAGGGGAAGAGACATTTGCCAGGAGACCTGGGCAGCTCCCGGCTCTGCAGATTGCTTTGACAATTCCTGACTCCTCTCTAGGTCTCAATGTCCTACTTGGAAGAATGGCGGTCTTCAAACGACATGATTTTTGAGGCCCTGTTGGTTCTTAACCTCCTCTTAGAGGACTGATACTTAGATGTTTTTACAGGGCAGACAGGTAGGGGACAGATGCCATGATGAGCCCGGATTCTCTCATTGCATATTCTGCAGAGGTATCAATACCTGAGGCGAAGGTCACATAAAAACACTTGTTCCACAAACAGTCCTGAAATCTCAGTTCTGGGGTGGAAAGCACATGGAGTCCACTGGGCAACTTTCTACTTTTTCTGGATACCATGGAAGTGATCACAGGCTGAAGTGTAGGCCCAAGCTCTGCCTGCTGCTCCAGAAGTGCTCCGTACAGGACCCACTTTGCCCCGACAGCCCTCCCCTCAAACCAACCCAGCCCCAGCTAGGCCACTTGTCCACTTACCTCCTATGACAGCTGCCTGTGCTGCCAGCATCCCAAGGATGAGAAAAACCGCCAGGGCCAAGAAGCTGCTGGACCTCATGTTGTCAGGAGAGCGTATGGCTAAGAGCAGAGGCCAAGCCCTGTTTTATGCAGCCTTCGTCTGGCCTGGCGCCAGGGGTGGGTCTGCGGTTTTACAAGGACAAGACCTACATTTTTGTAGTTCTACCAGGAAATATCCACCCCTATCCTGGGAGGGACCTTGGGGCTTTCCCTAAAGATTATTCACAGAGAGAAATGGCAGATACTGTGTTACATCACCTCTGACGGTGCCAAGAACTATGCTGCTTTCTCACGGAGGTTGCCATCACCACAGTTTTTTTATATATATATTTAGAAAGAATATGAAGCCCAAAGAAGAGATAGAAATCACTCAAGGTCATTCAGCAAGTCGATGGTAGGCCCTATGTTCTGATTTCAAAACCGATTAATCCCTGTCCCAACAAGCCCCACCCAGACCTACCTTAAGAGTTTACCCCTCCCAGCATCAAGCTGGGCTTTCCTTTCATTCTCCCCTGGCCCTGAGAAAAACTCTCAAAGGCAAATTTGCCTTGAAAGTCTCATAGCTCACCACTACACTTTGCCATTTCACACAGGTAGTCTCTGAGGTGCACCAAGAAGGTAATAGGGATGGTGGAATTCTCGGTCTGGAAGGGGATGTTGCCCTTGACACCAAGAAGAGAGGAAACACCTAGAAAAGTAAAAGGAAGAAAATAGAAATCATCTATAAGGTGGACATTTACCGTGCACACACCCAGCATGTCATCCTCCTTCCTAGAACAGCGGGTTCAAAGGTTCCTTTGAACCCTCGTTTCTTTGTACTATCAACTTAAGAGTCTAATGGGGACTGCTAATCACGAAGTAGGGGTGCGTGTGTGAGGTGGGTGCTCGGGCGAGGTCTGCTGAAGTCCTTTATTTGAGTGGACACTTAGGAGAAGAGGAAAGTTCCTCCTTTTGGTAAAGATACTAGATATGAGCCTGGGAACTTCAGAAGCTGTGGTTCCAGTCTGGGATGAGTTCAACAGTATGAGAAAAATGAACCTAATTACAACACGAAGAGAAGCAGAGAAGAGATGGCGAGAGAGGATGGATAATAATCTGCCCGTCTTTCCCCTTTCCTTGACAGCATCCTTTCCCACACCTTTCCCAAAGTTGGGTTATGACCCAATAAATTAAGCTTCCTGACTAAGCTAGTCTGAGTTGGTATTTTGTCATTGCTACCAAAGTTGGTAGTAATAGAAATTAGTACCCAGAAGTTGGGTGTTGCCAGGGACAGAACCTGAAGCGTGGAAGTGACTGAGCTGAATTCAAGTGAGACAGGGAAGAAAGTAGACTAATTACTGGATAGTAAACCAGTTGACTAACTCCCCATCCTTTGTCTCTTTAGACTCAGACCACATGCCCACCAGTGCTGAAACATCAAGGAGCTGTAAGCAAAGGTCAGAATGTTGGCGTCTGTTGGCTACTCTAGGAAAAAAAAAAAAAAGCTCATTGCAAAATAAATCGTACAAACAAAAAAGTGTGTAGAACACACTAGATTCTTTAAAGAATAGCATTAAAATAGGCAGTGTGTACTATCCTGGTAAAGAAGGAAACTATTTCCTGTATGTGTACCCTTTTGTCCTACTTCCCCAATTGCTTCCCTTCCCTGATGCCCCAGAGGTAACCACTTATGTGGATTTTCTTTTAATTAGCCTATTCAAGTACCTTGCCCATTTTAATGAGTTGTCTATCTTTTTTTCCCTATTGATTTGTAGAGAAATGAAACTCTCATGTATTACTAGTGAGAGTCTGTATTGGTATAACCAATTTGAAAATCAGTTTGGCGTCAGCTATTAAAATTAGACACGTGCAAAATCTATGGTCCAGCAATCACACTCCTAAGTATGTACCCAAGATAAATATTTCCACATGTTTACCAGGAGGCATGCACATGAATGTCCACAAAAGTACTGTTGCTAATAACAAAATACTGGAAACAGCCCATATTACCAACAAAAAAATAATGGATAAAAATGTTATAATATACTAATACAATGAAATATTATATAGCAAAAATAACATAAGTATGTCCATTTAATATTTATATGTAAATATAGTTCTGAATATAAATATAGTCACAATGTGACCAGTTAAAATAATGTCAAATAAAAAATGCAAGTCCCTCCCCACCAAATTTTTAGAATTATATGCTTGTTACAAGGCTCAAAACTAAGGAAAACTAAGTAATAGATTCTTTAGGAATACTTACATATGTAGTAAAACTCAAAAAGGGGTAAATAAAAATGAGGAAATTATAAACATGAAATCAGGATAGCGATTAACTCTGGAAGCGAGGGAAGAAACATTTTGTCTTATTTTGTCCCTATGTATGCTGAACGTTCATTTCTATCTTGCTATAGCAAATCTCTTCTTATTTTAAGCTTATAAGGCCCTGTTCATAGTAAGGATTACACTCCCCTGCTTTTATCAGCCTGCTAGTCACCTTACTCCTAATTGTGCTGAGAAGTCCGACGATAATTTAATGGGTTTTCCTTTACAGGTTACCATCTTCTTTTCCTTGGCTGTCCTGAGAATTCTGTCTTTGTCACTGATTTTTGATAATTTTAATATGATGTGTCTTGGTGAAGGCCTTTTTGGGTTGAGATAATTGGATGTTCTATTGATTTCTTGAATTCCAGGTTCCAGCTCATTTCTTAGATTTGGGAAGTTCTTGTCAACTATTTGTCTGAAAATGCTTTCTAATCCCTGCTCCTTTTCCTCCCCTTCGAGAATTCCTATTATTCTTATGTTTCCTCTTCTGATATTATCAGCTAGTTCTTGTATTTATCTTCCATTATTTTTCATTCTTTGGTTTCTCTCTTCTTTCTGATTTATTTCTAGATTTCTGTCTTTGATATCACTGATCCTTCTCTTCATTTGGTCAACTCTATTTCCCAAGCTTGTTATTTCATTTTTCAACTCTTGTAGTGTGTTATCTCCAGAAGGTCTATTCGGTTCTTTTGGAGGGTTTCGATCTACTTGCTAAAGAACTCATTCTGATCATCTAGTTGTTTTTTCAATTCCTGAAATTATTGATACGATTCATTTTGGATCTCACTGAGTTTTTTCAAAAGTACATTCCTGAATTCTCTGTCATTTAAGTTGCATATTTCTATGTCTGTAAGCTTTTTTTCCGGAGATTTTTTTCTTTCTTTCTGAGATGCCTTGTAACCTTGGTTGTCCATGATGTTTAATGGACTATTTCTCTGCCTAGGCATTAATGGAAGTGTGTTCTGCTTTTTCCTTTTTCCAGAAAGAAGATTTATATCCCTATTTCTTTATTATATCCCTGGCCTGTTGCAAATAAGGTGTTTTTCTTTTGGTTTCCAGTAGGTGGCGTCTAAGCCTCTTGGATCTCTGCTTTATATAAAGTGTTAATAATGTCTTTTTTTCCCATATAGATGTTTAATCATGCTCGCTACCCTCAGTGTACACCTTAAATATAATGAAAATGAAAGCCTGGTGAGTTTTTGTGACCCCTAATGAAATAATTGATTCAGGCAATGATTATCCATGGCTTCAAAAGTCATTAGGTAAAGTTTGACTGGGACTGGATAGTTACAGGGTGTCAACTCATCACCTCACAGTTTATTTGTTGTTTATAAATAGGAAAGCACAACTTTACAATGGGGGCATCAGGGGATATGATCTGAAACATTTTCATCTTCACCACACTAAAAGTGAGTCGGCAAGACCTGTGAAGTGTTCATGCCAAAACAGTTGAACTTGAATCTCATCAAGCCCCTGGAGCTAACATTCGTCTATGGGAACTATGAAGGATAGAGAAATAAGTTGAAAGACATAGCAGGGAAGTAATATGGAATGTTCTAAAGAACAGTTCATCTGTGTTTTTTCAACAAATAAATAGCATGAAGAAGGTGGATGAGGAAGGGAAGGAAGAGAATTTGGAGTTGGAGGGAATGTTCTAGAAACTTATGAGACATTACAACCAATGCACTGGGTGCACCTTGTTTAGATTCAGACTTGAACAAACCAAATGCACAAAGTCATTTTTGAGACAATAAGAAAAATAGAATACAAGTAGAATATTAGATGATATTAAGATATTACTGCTAATTTTGTTAGATATGACAACAGTATGGTGACTACGTGAGAAAATGTCCTTATTTTTTTGAGATGCGTACTAAAGTATTTAAGAGTAAAATGTGAGATGCATTGGATTTACTTTAAAATACTTCAGCCAAAAAGAGGTGAGAATATACATGTTATAAAATATTAATTGTTGAGACTTTTAGTTATAAGATGAATAAGTTAAGGGGATCTAATTTACAGCATGGTGACTGTCACCATCAACACTGTATTGTACATTTGAAAGTTGCTCAAATGTTCTTGCTATAATGACAACAACACAATGGTAATTGTGTGAGGTTGAGGAAGTATTACCTAACTTATTGTGGTAAGCATTTTACAATACATTTGTGTATCAAATCATCACGTTGCACACTTTAAACTTACACAATGTTACATGTCAATTACATCTCAATAAATCTGGGGAAAATGTTAATTGCTGAATCTGAGTGATAGGTATAAGGGTTTCATAAAAGTACTTACTGTTCTTTAGTGTATTTTTGAAAATTTTTGTGATAATTTTTTACAAAAAAAAATTTATTTGGGGAACTTAAAAATGATTATTAGGTTATTATGGAAAAATGAAATACTTGTGACATGGATGATTGAAAATATAGATTAATGAAGGATAATGAAATACCACCAGTCACTAAATACTGAAAATACTAAAAATACTTCAAAATACTAAAACGTATTTTGAAGCTGCAATAGTTACAAAAGCAGTATTGGCATGAGAATAAACAAAGGAAAAGAACAGACAACCCAGAATCAGCCTCCATTTACATATTAAGACGAGTTTTTGATGAAGTTCTGGTTCCCAATCAATGGCAAAAGCTTGTAATTATTCACTAAATGATGCTAGGATAATCGCTCAATAACTTAGAAAAAAAGGATTTTCCTATCTCATACTTATGCCCAAATAAATTTCAGATAGATTAAAGAATTAACGTGTTTTTCAAAAAAATTACTAAAGAATTATAAGTAAATGTAGTAAATAATTATTTGACATCAGAGTAAAAAAGACTTTCTTCAGCATAAAAACAAAGGGAGAATATACAAATGAAAAGACCAATTTGACTACCCCCAAATTGAAAACTTTGGTACAAAGTAAAAACAAGGAAACAAATAGAATAGGATTGAAATATCATTTATCAAGCTCATCTCATTCAATTCGCAGAAGCATCCTATAAAATAAATATTATTATCTCTATTTTATAGAAGAGTAAACTGAGGTTCAACAAAGTTAAGTAACTTGTCTAAAGTCATACAACTAGAACCTGGGGGCACTGGGATTCAAAAACCAGGTCTGCCTGACTCCAGTTTACATCTGCTAACCACTTTATCATACTGCTTCTTGTGTATGTAAACAACTCTTACAACTCGATAATAAAAATAAAAGTATCTCAGTAAAAATGGGCAAAATACAAAACCAGGCAATTCACAAAAGAAGAAATTCAATTGGTCAGTATAAACATGTCTCACCTGTGATAGGGGAAGTCCCTGATAATTGGCAGCCAACCAGAATTACAGGAGGTGGGGCTCAAAGACACCACCAAAGGAAGGGATGTTGGTCAGACAAAAACAGGAGACACCCATCTCCTGCAGAGCAAGCAGGTGGAGGTTCTCACACACTCTTACTTCCTTTCCGAAATGCAGTTTCAGGGTATTCAAAGCCTGAAAAACTTTGCTGCCCTTTGACCTAGCATTTCGGTTTTATTTGTCTCTAGGTTTCATTTCTTTTTTTTTATCGAGGTATAACTGACATAGAACATTATATTAGTTTCAGGTGTACAACGTTATGATTCGATATTTACATATATTGAGAAATGATCGTCACAGTAAGTCTAGTTAACTTTCCTTACCACACATAGTTACAAATTATTTTTCTTGAGATGAGAACTTTTAAGATTTACTCTTATTAACTTTCAAATATGTGATATACTATTAACTATAGTTACCATGCTGTGAATACATCCTCAGGGCTGACTGACTGATTTATTTGTTTGTTTGTTTGTTTCTTTGTTTACTTAGTAAATGGAAGTTCATACCTTTTGACTGACCTAGCATTTCTAATTTGACAAATCTACCCCAAGAAAATAGAGATGTGGCTCAAAACATATGTACATAGATTGTTGTCATAGCTTTACATATGAGAGTGAAAAAAAAAAACCCTATATATTGCACAATAGGGAACTGATTATACATATTTTGGCATATAAATCTGATGAAATACCATGTTATATTACAAATGATGATATCGGGGGACACTTCATCACCCAGGAAAATGTCTAGGACATAATCCTAATTGAAAAAGTATTTCTTTAATATACACACGTAGTTCGTAATCAGAAAAAAAATAGCTTCATAAAATTCTCCTTCTAAAGAAAGCTGCCAAGGGGATGCTAGAATTCCAAAAGTAACATTGGATCATAGAATATAGGGCCCCTCTTTCCTGAGAGTTTGGAAGACAGCATGAGGGAGTCAAGTTAAACCCAAGGAGGAACTTCCTGACTGTGAGGGTTGGCCTGGACTGGAATATCCTCTTCCTTTCTCGGTCGGATGGGGTAATGCCTTGCTTCTGAGGCTCAGGAACCAGCTGGGGACTGTGGGGAGGCAACGATGGGAGTCCCAGCTTAGCTGGAAATTAACTGTGTGTCCTCGGCCTACAGTAGTCTCATGTTTCAAATAGGAAAGTGGTGAGGGACTGTGGCTCATGGGGTTTCTGTCTGGGGCCCTTTAGAACCCTGAGGACCAGCTGCCTCTCTTCCACCAAATACTGGAGGTAAATGATGTGAAATCTAATGGTGGCTCCTTGGTTGAGATGGTTTTTTTACTCAGGATCCTTTAGGGCCAGGGAAGGGGTCCCAGAAGCCACCTACATCTGTTGCGACCAGTGGTGACTTAAGCCAAACCCAAATCTGTGCTTCATCTACCCCTGACAGCTAAGCCAGACCCAGCCAGAAGGCTGTTCTACCAGATACCACTGGAGGTGATCTCATCAATAGCAGGCTGGTCTCTCTCTCTCCCTTCCATAGGGGCCCAAGAGGAGAGGCCAGGGCTGGCCTCACTCACGGTGCCAGCCTAGGAGCTCTGACCCTAACCAGCAGGGAGCTCTGACCCTAACCCTAATGCTTCCTAGGCACCCAGAACTCTGCAAATTTTTGCCATTCAAAGCTGACTCTATCCCCTGCCTAAGCCACTGCTGGGGCTTCAAGATCGTAGAAAGACAGGAAAGGGAGTATCTGGCTCAATGACCTTCATCCATTGTAGAGATGAGAAGAACTGAGGCCCAAAGAGGGACAAGACTCGTCCGAGATCACGGCCCAAGTCAGCAATACAGGCAGGACTGGTTCTCAGCCCCCAACACCAGGTCCTGCCTCCACCCATCATCGATTCTTACACACATGCCCTTGAATTGAGGCTCTCAGGCAGGAGGTGGGGCCAGAATGAGGCAGACAGGTGCCACTCCATCCACCCCTTCTCCTTCCTTCCCTTACTCAGCTGCTCTAGCCTCCCTGGGGCTGCAGGTGTTAATTGAGGAGCCCCTGGACCCTGACCTTATTAGGTGCCAGCAGCAGAAACATGAGGGCCCAGAGCCTCTTCCTCCTGGTGGCCCTCCTGGCTTTGGGGAACCAGCTGCCTACTGCCTCTGGCAGGAAGAAGGGAGGTGAGTGTGGGTAGGTTCCTCTGTTCCAGGGACTAGGTGGTTTCTACCTCTCTGGGGATCGTAAGGATTTGGGGGAGGCAGGCAATGCAGTGTATGTCTGTGTGTTTATGTGTCCGTGTGCCTATGGATGCCTGCTTCTTAGTGCTTCCAGCAGCTTGAGTTTTGTTTGTGCTTCTTTGCGCCCATCAGCCTGCCCACACCTTTTCTGAAAGCGTCTCCCTGCCAGCTTCTTGGTGCTCGTCTGTGTCTGTCTACATATTTGAGTGTGGGATTTTGGATGCGTGCATCCACCTGTGTACATGTATATCTTTGTGCCTCTGGGGTTGGAGCGCTAAACCGTCTATACCCACTCTGCTCTGGTTGTCTCCACAGAGGTGTGTGGATCTGCGGGCCCACATGGCAGGGAGATGACCATTTCTGTCATCTTCTGTGGCCAATAAGGCCACCCCTGGTCTGGTCTCCACTCATCTCGTTTCTGTCCTTCTCAAGCCCTCTCAGTCCCCTAGCTCAATCAGTGGAAGGGACTCTGCAATTGAGTAGGGGTGTGGGTTCTGGGACCTGGGTTCTATTGAGAGGAAGCTCTACACCTTCTTTTCTCCCCGCCTCCCCCAAAAGGTGAGGGAGGCCAGGGCTGCTGGAGTAGCCAGACAGGTGCCTCACCACCTGGGCGAGGCCTCCGCCTCCATCCCCTTCTGGGGCTGGAACACCTTGACCTACATACACCTGTGCAGCCCTGGCCCTGCCTTGCAAGAAGGAGACAGTAAGGGGGATAAGTCTCGACCTCCACAGGGCTCTGGGGAGCAGTTCTCTGTATTGTCTTTGCCCCGTCTTACCTAACTTATGCCTCCCCCAGAGGCAGGGCTCTCTCCCTGTGGATGATCTGGTGTGGGGAGGAGAGTGCTCAGAACCCCCAGGCTGAGCAGGGAAGGATGCTGGCAAGTCCCAAGGCCAGACCCCATGCTGGCTATGATTCATGCACCGTCACCACATTCCTCCTAGCTGCAATGCTGTGAGATCACGACTATTTTTATCCCTATTTCGTAGATGAGGAAACTGAGGCTCAGTGGGAAACCACTTGCCTGAGGCCAAAGACTGACTCTGAGTCAGTATTGAAGGTGGCAGTTGAGGGCAGGTCTTCAGAATCAGGAAGACTCACCTCCCAAACCTACTCCTTGTAAAATGAGGTCTCATGCTTCTCTCTCAGGAGTAAACGGTATCTTGAGGATGCTGGTCTCCCCCAATTCATCACACCTCTGTCTTGCCTGATTTTTCCCATGAGACTTCTGCCTGATTTTTCCCATGAGATTTCTGCCTGGATTTCAGACAGTGGAGGAAAGCGGCAGAGCTGAGGGAAGGGAAGTCTTGGCTTATTTTCTGTGGACATTTATAGAATTCCGCCCCCGCCACAGTCAAATATGTCTGTGTGTCTCTGACATAAAGAACCTGGTAGTCCCTGATAGACAGGAAGTGCCTAACAAGTGTTTTCAATGGTTATGTTGCTTTGGAGAAGAGACCTGGTTCTGTGTAGCTCTGTGCATATGGTGTGTACATGACTTTTTATGTTCATGTTGCTGTTCACACCCAGACATATGCTATATATTTATATATACATGACCGTGTATGTCTGAGTGTATGTGTAATTTCTGTGTACATAGATTTATGTGTATAGGCATGTATATGTGGCAGTATGCCTGTATATTTGACTATGTACATATGTCCTGGTTCATATGTACACATATGACTGTATTTATACATATATATGTACATATATATATAACAATCTTGTATACGGCTGCATTTGCATACACACACACACACACACACACACACATAGGTCAAACCATATGAAATTGCTATTGGTGTTTGCCAGAGGAGGGGGGTGGAGGGTGGGCGAAATGGGTATAGGGGATTAAAAGGTACAAACTTGCAGTTATAAAAAAAAAATCCTGGGATATAATGTACAGCATGGTGTCTGTAGTTAAGAATGCTGAATTATATATGTGGAAGTTGCTAAGATCTTAAACGTTCTCATCACAAGAAAGAAAATTTTAACGACGTACGGTGGTGGAAGTTAACTAGACTTACTGTGGTGATCATTTTGCGATTTATACAAATATCGAATCATTACGTGATACACCTGAAACTAATATAATGTTGTATGTCAATTATACCTCCATAAAAAATGAAATAAAAATAAATAAAAGCAAAACCATCCGAAAAATAAAAATAATAATTTACCAAAGGACAGGCAAGAAGTAAGGGGTGGAGAATTCGGATCTTGTGACTCCCAGGTCAGTGTTTATTACATAACTCTGAACTGCCTGCAGCTGCAAGATTTGGGGGGTTCTCTTACAGAGAAATCTGGGGGATGTCCACCAGATGATGGGCCCTGCCTCCTCTCCGTGCCTGACCAGTGTGTGGATGACAGCCAGTGTCCCTCAAGGATGAAGTGCTGTCGCAAAGGCTGCTTCCGCCAGTGTGTCCGCAGGGTCGCAGGTAAGTGTCCGTCCCTCTTTGCTGGCTGCCCAAGCCCCAAGCCCTGGGGACAGGGCACAAGCAGGGCTCACCCAGGCCCCTGTGTTGCAGTAAAACTCGGCACCTGTCCCGAGGACCGACTGCACTGCCTCAGCCCCATTCAGCATCTGTGCCACACGGACTCAGACTGCAGGGGCAGCAGCCGGTGCTGCCTTGGCGCCTGCGGCCGGGACTGCCGACACCCTATCAGAGGTATGGGCTCCTGGGTGCCGAGGCAGATTCTTTCCCTCTCTGAGCCCCAGCTCTTGGACAGTTCAACAGGCTTAGCAGGATACTTCTTGGGAAGCCTGGCTTCCTCCGTACGCCCCCATCGCCAGAATTGGGAAAGTGGATGGGGTGGAAAGGGTCCTGTTAGGACGATAGAGGAACTGGGGATCCTTGTTCTCCCAGTAAACCTGCTGGTGTTCCCTGGGACCGAACCCTAAACTGCTCTGAGCTTTAGCCTGCTTTTGTAAAGAAGGTTGGGGAGTCTGTCCTTGGTGGTTACCAGGGCTGGGCTGATGGGGTCTGGGTGAGCAATCAAGCCCAGAACTCAGAGCCCTAGCATGGCAGAGGGTTAACCTTTTCCTTCTCTCTCGTCAGGCTAATTCTGATTTAGGATCCACGGCTCCGAACCTTAGGATGGGGCTCCCAGCAGGAAGAGATGATGATGGGGTGCCTGGGACCCTGCCATCCAGACAGCACCATCTCTGCCAGTAGCAGTTCCAACCTTCTGATAAACACGGACCTGCCGTCACTTCCCCTGCGGCCCTTCCACCCTGGTTTTTCCTCCTGGGAGTCAAGGGTCATAGCCAGACCTCAGAGGACCCCTCTCTGTACCACTGCCGCTCTGAGCTTCTCATCCTTCCTGACACCCACTTTTACATCTCTTTGTACATGTGTTTCTTTCAACTAAAGTGCCTAGTTCAGGTAGGCCTTTCTTTGTGGGGTCCTGACCCCTCCCTTGGGTAGCCCAACTACCCCGAATGCATGTTCTAGCAGAGTTTCTGAAACATCAGTCAGTTCACAATTTTCACCATGCCTGCAAAATAGCATCGTGATATTTTGTATACTGCCTGTACTCCTACTTATCTAATGTTTTTCCTTAAATGAACTCACTTTTGTATATAAATTTACTTCAAAAGAAAAACTTGCTATCACTACTATAAATGGGGTAAGCAAGAGCACTTGCCATAAATAGAATGTCATTATAAAAGCAAATGCAATGAAAGCAGCTAAGCTCCATTAAAATCATATCTGATTAAACAATATTAAATAATGTCATTAAATTCTAGCTAGATAAGGCCACCTGCCAAGACTGTGAGCCTAAAGTCTGCTTTCTGTCTGTTATAATAAATGAAGATTGGCAAGGGTTATAGAGATGTTAGAGACACAGGTCTCTAAACTGATACTTTCTTCCTGGTACAATCAGAAGGACTAAAAAGAGAGGAACTTTCTCACTCCAAGAGTCAGTGTTGTATTACATGCATCCAGGTGCATTCCTGAGGTCATTTCAAATTGCTCCACATTTGGGAAAACATTGCTTGAACAGTTCGAATGTTATTTTTTTGGGGGAGGGTCTGTCCCCACCATTGATTGGATAATACCTCATTCACCTTGATTTCTCAAGGGCCTGATCTGTAGTCAGGGCCTAACGAGTGGGGCGGTGGGGGGTGGGGGGCAGGAGAGCGTCCACGAGAGAATGACAACCGTCCCAGTGGACATTTCTGGGCCCAGATAGCTAGATTCCTGACTGTTGCTTTTACTCAGGACTTGCTTGGAGGAGGGGAAGGTGGCTGGCAGACTTCTCTCTGCTTTATCTGCTGGCTCTCCTCTTGTGTCCTGATAGAATCTGGGGCTGGACAGTCAACTGTGGAGACAAAGTTGGGAATCCTGGGTCTTCTTTCCTTGTTCCCTTGACCTTGCAGTATGGTCACAGGTGAGTCACCACTCTGCACATCTGTACCCTGTAGGAAGATGGAAAGAATTCTACTTCCTCACTGCCATGGTCCTTCTGGTGTGATTCAAATGCCTGTGCTTGACTCAAAGCAGCAGATGCTAATTATATGGATACAAGGTGAGGCCTGGGAGGGGAGGAGAGGAGAACAATCTGGGAGTCGCTGAATTCCCTGTGAACGTGGATATTTTCCTTCCTCTTTCTGGGCCTCAGTTTCCCCATCTGTAAACTCAGGCGCTTAACACAGATAATACAGCACATTGTATTGTTTGCCGCAATTGTCCCTTCCCTCTCTGCCCTTAGCGTGGTCTCCCTGGGGTAGAATATACATCCCAGGCCCAGTCACTTGGGGCTTGGCCCTGGAACTTGTTTGGGGATGTGGGTGCAAGTGAGAGTGAGATAGTTTCAAGGCAAGACACCAGCCTGCTTGCAGCTCCCACCCTCTGCCACGAGCAGAGCTTGCCCGGAAGCCACTGGTCTCAAGACGAAAGACAATCCTCAAACCTGTTAGAGGGAAATGCATGTTTATGGTAGAAAGCCAGTGAGATTTGGGGATGGATTGTGACAGATTTGCCACAGTAAGAGCTTGGCTATTTCAGATAATGATTATTATTCTTTAGTGAATGCCCACTCTATGCCTCGCACTTTAAAACATCTTTTCATTCATCCATCCTATAACCATTCAACAAGGAAGGAACAGAGAGAGGCTTTGAGATAAGTTACTTGTCCAAGACTTTTGGTTAAAGGTGAACTAGTCAGGGTTAAACTATACCATATGCCTCCTTAGATAGTAATAAAATCAGCAACAGTTTAAATTATGATTTTTGCCCATTTCACATATGAGGAAACTGAGGCACAAAGAGATTAATTTGGCCAAGGTTGTATGGCTTGTAATTAGAGCTAGGATATAAGCCCAAGGAGTCCGATGCCAAAGCTTACAACCTTACCGACTGCACTGATTACATTCTGAATTTGAATATTCCAGCTCTAAAGACTGTTTCCACAGCTGAACGATGGGGATTACAAAGACCCAACGAGGTTAAGTGACCAGCCTCAATTCTAGGCAACTGGAACCCGAGTCTGTTGGTACTCAGCTCACTGCCTTGAGATTCTTTCCTGAAAGGCAGAAGGAGGAAAAATTAAGGGGTCCCAGGAGAGGGCTCCCAGATGAGCCAGTTAGGACCTGGCTGCTAAGGGGCCCACGGCTGTCTGCAGGCTTTGACTTCTGGGCTAGTTTCCTGCAGTAGCAGGAGGTGACGGATCACAGGTCATGGCTTCTCTGGCTACAGGTGGCAGTATCTACATGATGCATTCTAGAGAGTCACCTGCTCAGCTTCCTGGCTAACTCACTACCTGTTCCAACAGGTCTGTGCATTGGTCTATGCAGTGCCAGCTCTGTCCTCAGCTACCAAATTCCAGCCCATCCAGCTCCATATCCACTTCCTGTCTCCACTGCCCTTCTAGAAAGTCTACTGGGAGGCTGGATACCTGGGTCTTTAATCTCTAATCTTGCTTTCCTCCCTCACTCATTCAGTAAATGTTTGCTGAGCACTTACTTAGAACAGAGTCTAGGCTATGTGTTTACAGAGCTCATGTACTAGAGGATGAGACAAAACCCTAGCTCAAGAGTGGCATGATATGTACCAGACAAGAGGAACCCAAGAGACTACGGGAGGCCAGGAGGGACCTAACTCAGACTGGAGACCAGAGAAAACTTGCTGAAGGATATGACAGCCAACCAAGACCTTGAGTTTTAGTAGGCATTAGCTAAATATGACACTGCTACCCATCCATTCTCCCCGTCTTCCTTACCAACAGCAATGTCACCAGTTAGAAATATTTGCCCACTGGGAGGGGCTTCCTAGAAAGCTGTTGTTTTCCTAACAAATGAGACAGACTCAGCCTTTTCCCCAGCATCCATTTGTCCTTCATCCTTCTTAGATCATGGTGCAACTAGAACAGCTATCCGATGACTTCGAGGATTGCATTGGGTGTGTTTTCAGAAGGAAATCTCGAGATGAAGATTCATAGGATGTTTTTGGAAATGCTTCCAGGAAAAATGGGTATGGGAGTGGAGAAGCGTATCAGGAAAGGAAGTAGGCCAGTAAGGATGTGACATCAAGCAACTTCCCACAGGAGGGTTCTAGAGACAAGTATAGTTGACCCTTCAGACTTGTCACCAGGAGACAAGGGAGCTAGAGCATTTATGCCTCTGTACCCCTCTGTCACCAGTTAAGAACTACAAGTTGGGGGACATAAATTCCCAGGCACTTAAAGATCTCCTTGTGTATGGGCATAGCTGGCTCAAACAGCCTTACAGAAGTCCTTTGACAAAGAGATGCAGATACTAGCTGTCGAGAGGGAAAGCACGCCAGGAGCCAGTGTGCACAAAAGTGGTAAAGCAATCCGAAGGGATATGGGCAAAGCACCAACATCATCTGTTACAAGAGTGAAAGGCACACAAGGTTAGTGGAGGAGGAAGTGACAAGGAGGTTAGGTCTTCAGGGTCATTCGTGGGCGGCTGCCCCAGCTCTGGACTGCCAAAAAAGAAAGTCAACGTCTCTCTGATTACGCCACTATGGTTCACCTTTTGTTCTTGCAGCTAAATTAAATCCTTACTGCTGTACTCGGTTTAAAAAAAAAAGGGGCAGGAAGAGTTGTTCATGGAGGGGAACAGTATGTACTGCCCCTCACCACAATCCTGAAAGGTACTTATTGTTCCCATTCTACAGATGAGGAAAATAAAAATCCTAGAGGAGACATCACTCGGCCTATGGTTCCACAGAAATTTAGTGGTTAAAGGCAGGATTCAAACCCAGTGTATTAGTTATCTATTTCTGTGTAGCAAATTACCACATACGTAGCAGCTCAAAAATTTCTATGCTTGACGCAACATCAAGCTGAATCCTTAGGGTAAAACCCCATTGGTTCAGATGTCCACTTGGGGCCCAGATTGAAGGAGAATTTGGGGAGCAGCCCATCTATGGCACTGTATGGACACCCCTTTAGCCCCAGAGGCCCATATGCCCCTCTCTCCACTCCTATCACTCAGGAATTCATCTGAGACTCCAGATATCTCCCAGAGCATGGCCTGGGGATGAAACCAGATCCTGGTTCCATTCGCTCCTGTCCTTGGGAAACAGGTCTGTCTTTTCTTGTTTAAAAACAACCTCTCCAATTCCAGGGGGAAGCCCCTGAGTTTTGGAGGTAGTGAAGTCTACAGATAGTACGGGGCCAGGAAACGGGAGACCTGCTTCTCTGCAGATATGCCTCAGTTTCCTTGTTGATAACATGAGGAAATTGGGCAAGATGATCACTAAGCACCTTCCTGCTCTTTCTGGGGAAGAGCTAAAGTAACACAGCCTAGAGCCAAGCTGTCTAATATGGTAGCCACTAGCCACATGTGGCTTCTGAGCACGTAAAATGTGATTAGTCCAAACTGAAATTAACTGTAGGTGGATGTAGTAGGCAGAGTTCTAAGATGATTCTCAGTGACCCTTGCTCATGTATAATTTCCTTCTGTTTGAGTGTATGTGGAACCTGTGAATGTGTGTCGTATAGGGAAAGGTTGATTGTCCTGGGTGGGCCTGGCCTAAGCAGGTGAGTCCTTTAAACGCAGAGCCCTTTTTCTCTGGCTGGTTACAGAAGAGGAAGTCAGCACTTTGCTTTGCCTGGAAGAAAGCAAATATCCACCTTGAGAACTGCCTGTGGGGCTATATGGCAAGGAATCACAGGTAGCCTCTAGGAGCCAAGAATGATCCCCAGTAGACAGCCAGTAGGAAAAGTCCTACCACCACAAGGAAATGAATTCTGCCAATAAATTGTGAGCTTGGAAGAGAACCACACCTTGACTTCAACCGGGTGAGACGCTGCATAGAGAATCGAGTCATGCCATGTCCAGACTTCTGAATTGTGAAATAAATTTGTATTGTTTTAGGTTGCTCATTGTGCAGTAATTTGTTACACAGCAATAAAAAACTAATACACTGGACATTGAAGACGATACAAAAATTAAACGGTAAAATATCTCATTAACAATTTATTGATTCTATGTTGAAGTTATACTTTAGATATACTGGGTTAAATAAAATGTATTATTTTGACTAATTTTGCCTGTTTTCTCTCTTTTTTTTAAATGTTGCTATCAGACAACTTTAAATTATGCGTCACTCACATTATATCTATTGGACAGTGCTGGTCTGGAGGACTCCGGTCAGCTACATGACCCTGAGCGGGTCACTTCACCTCTTCAAAGGCTTACATTTCCTATCCGTGAGGTTGGAATAATAATAGCACCTACCTCACAGATATATTTGCAGCTTAAACTTATCTTGGCCCAAGATAAATGCTCAATAAATGTTGGTCATTATTATTATCGATAACAATATTTTTGAAGTAGGAATCCTTTCCTTATTCAGGTGCTAATCTCTAGCACCCTCTCCCCAACCAAGTACACAGTAGGGGCTCAATAAATGCTTGTAGATTATGCAACATCAACAAAACTCTTTGGCACAGTTCCCTCTTACCTCACAACCCACTTGGAAGGTGGGAATCAGGAACTCATGGGGCAGGTGAGGAGACTGAACTCCGTGGGCAAAACCATGTGTTCGAGGCTTGGCAGCCAGCAGGGGAAGAACTGGGTCTTGAGCTGGCTCAGGCAGAGCCTGGGGCTCACTGCGGGGG
>NW_011888928.1:2083571-2124628 GCF_000151845.1 Pteropus vampyrus
GGATTAGAAAACCTCTCTGGCAGAGTTGGGATTAGGGATTCAACCCAGTGAAGAGTACGAAGTGACTGGCACATAGTAGATGATCAAAGTGTGGAGAGTCTTGAATCACAAACCCTAGTTTCCAGCATTACCTGTGCCATGGATTAGCTGGGTCGTTTTAAGCAAATCACTTAATCTTTCTTACTGATTGCTGGGGAAGTTTTGTTGAATTGTCCCATTTCATCCAGTAGGAAGGTGAATTCCAGAAGGAGAAAAGGGCAGCTAATGGATGATGGAGCTGGATTAGAATCTTCATCTTTTGACACCAAGTCCAGGTGGAGGGGTGGACATGCAGCTGTAGCACACACGTATTTATTGTGCACAATTTACAGGTTCTGTGCTACTGATAAACACCTTGCTTGATGTAATCCTCATAACCTCTCATTGAAAGGACGATGTTCCCCAGTTTACGGACGGGGACTCTGAAGCTCAAAGAAGGGAATGGATCAGCTCAAGGTCAACAGTTAGTAAGTGGCAGACTCAGAATTGGAACCTGAGAGTGACCAGAGAGACATGCAAAGGATTAATATTTATTGAGCACCTACTGTGTTCCAGGGGCTTTGCACACATACAATAACCCTTCACCTGAAGTGCTATTATTTCCATTCCATAGATAAGAGAGATAAGCCCAGAGCAAGAGGAGACTGGCCTGAGGTCACAAGTGACAGAGCTAAGGATGAAACCCCAACCTGCTTAATGCCAAGCCCAGGGTAAGTGAAGAGCATCTGCCTGCTCCTTGCCAGGCACTGGGCCAGCTGCTTGATGTACACTCAATCCCCGTCCACTCCAGGAAGCAGGCATTACTGAACCCACAGTGCGGATGACATTACCAAGGTCAGGAGGTAAGTTACTGGCCCTCATTTCCAGCAGAGCTTAGACCCAGTGGCAGGACCTGACATTTCCTGAGTAGCTACTAAAGCTGAGCACTTCCATAACGTACCTTCCAGTCTACCTTGGAGGCAGGTGCT
The DNA here is from genome assembly GCF_000151845.1 of Pteropus vampyrus. Lineage (NCBI taxonomy): Eukaryota > Metazoa > Chordata > Mammalia > Chiroptera > Pteropodidae > Pteropus > Pteropus vampyrus. The sequence continues at coordinate 2,084,579 of NW_011888928.1, forward strand.
AGTGTCTGCATTGTGCAGGAAACTGAGACATGGAGAAAAGCATCTTCCTTAAGCTGCCCGGTGCCCCTAAGGTGGAGATAAATCCAGGTTTGCCTGACTCCAGGAGACAGTGAAATAGGTGGATAACTTACTTAACTTCTTCTGGGAGCCAGGCCCAATAAAGACATGAGTTCATCTAACCTTTTTAACCACAGTTGGTGTTGGATATTTTTATCTCCACTTGACAGAAGCTCAGAGAGGTGATGTGACTTGCCTATGGTCACACAAGAGAGCCAAAGCTCAATGTGACTGACTCTACAGATGCTTTAAATACTTAAGCCAATGGCTCTCAGACTTGACCATGCGTCGGAATCACCCTTCACGCTTCTTAAACACAGACTGCTGGACCCCATCCCCAAAGTTTCTGTCTAGAGCAGGCTGAAAATTTGCATCTTTGACACATTTACAGGTGATGCTGAGGCTGCCAGTCCAGGGAACACACTTTGAGAACTACTGGTCTATATTAATTTTGCCAAAAACCTTAGGTGATAAGCATCGCTGTCCCCGTTTTGCTGAGGAAACTGAGGTTCAGAGAGCTGGTGTGTCCAAGATCTCACAGTAGACCTCTGGGATGTGAAAATCCAAGTTTGTCTGGGAAAGGGAGAGACATCCTCTCTGGGCACGCCCCAGGTGCCCGGACATCCTGTCATTCAACCACTTTCATAATCCTCCAAGGTAGAGCTCAGCATTTGCTTTATGCCAATGAAAATGGGGTGCGGAGGGCCAGCGACCTGGCCAAAGTCCCTCGGTCGGAAAGTGAGATCTATGCAAACCCAAACCTAATTCTTGAGTCCAGGGAGCACTTGGCACCTCCTGGGCACCTCCTGCATACCAGACGCTTCACATAGAGCCTCCGACAACCCCTGGCTGGTGGATGGGGCAGGGAATTTGAACTTGGTCTTCCTGGAAGGGAGGTCCGGGGAATCCCCTCAGAGCGCCCCTCGCGTCTCCGCAGGCCGGCGCGCCGCAGCCATGGTGAGCGAGTCCCCGCGGCCCGGCGCCAGGGTCCCCTGGAGACGAAGAGACGAGGCCCTGCGCGTGAACGTGGGCGGCGTGCGGCGGCGGCTGAGCGCGCGCGCCCTGGCGCGCTTCCCAGGCACGCGGTTGGGCCGCCTGCAGGCCGCGGCTTCGGAGGAGCAGGCGCGGCGCCTGTGCGACGACTACGACCCCGCGGCGCGCGAGTTCTACTTTGACCGGCACCCGGGCTTCTTCCTGGGGCTGCTGCACTTCTACCGCACCGGCCGCCTGCACGTGCTCGACGAGCTGTGCGTCTTCGCTTTCGGCCAGGAGGCCGACTACTGGGGCCTGGGCGAGAGCGCACTGGCCACGTGCTGCCGCGCACGCTACCTGGAGCGGCGCGTGGCGCGGCCGCGCGCCTGGGACGAGGACAGCGACACGCCGAGCAGCGTGGACCCGTGCCCGGGCGAGATCTCCGACGTGCAGCGGGAGCTGGCGCGCTATGGCGCGGCGCGTTGCGGCCGCCTGCGCCGCCGCCTCTGGCTCACCATGGAGAACCCAGGCTACTCGCTGCCCAGCAAGCTCTTCAGCTGCGTCTCCATCGGCGTGGTGCTCGCCTCCATCGCCGCCATGTGCATCCACAGCCTGCCCGAGTACCAGGCCCGCGAGGCGGCGGCCGCCTTGGCCGCTGTGGCCGCGGGCCGCAGCGCGGAAGACGTGCGCGACGACCCAGTGCTGCGACGTCTCGAGTACTTCTGCATTGCCTGGTTCAGCTTCGAGGTGTCGTCGCGCCTCCTGCTGGCGCCCAGCACACGTAACTTCTTCTGCCACCCGCTGAACCTCATCGACATCGTGTCCGTGCTGCCTTTCTATCTCACGCTGATGGCTGGTGCGGCGCTTGGCGACCAGGGAGGCGCGAGCGGCGAGGAGCTCGGCGACTTAGGCAAGGTGGTGCAGGTGTTCCGCCTCATGCGCATCTTCCGCGTGCTCAAGTTGGCGCGCCATTCCACAGGGCTGCGCTCTCTGGGCGCCACGCTCAAGGTAACTGGGCCTCTGAGGGTTGGGGATCAGGTGGAGGCGGGTGTAACCATCAGGCCGGTCAGGTGAACTTACAAGCCTGCTGCGTCCAGGCGCGCAGAGCTATCCTTTATGCCAGGCACAGGTGTACATTTCACGTCCAGTCCGACCTTTCCAACAGCCTTGTAAAGAAGGGCTTCCGGTTATCTTTATTTCCCGGGGCAGAAAACTGAGATAGAGGTTCGAAGGAGAAGGGAAGGGAGAGAGAGTCAGAGAGCTAGAAGGAGAGAAAGAAAGAAAAAGAAAAGACCAAAGTTCACTTTTGATAAATCAAAAAGTGAACGTCGAATAGTGCGTAGCACAAAAATATGCAAAGCAAGACACTAACTGGCTTCTCCGCTGAGCCTTTCTTCTGTCATTATCGGGGGCTCGGTTATCATAGGTCCCCCTTAATAGGCCAAGTCTAGCACTAGCCTCAGAGCTAACACTAAGTGCTATTTCTGTGCCAATTTCATATCCATTATCGATTTCACCCTCAGGACAACTTCCTCAGGAAGATGCTATTATGCATTCCCTTCCCGTAGATGAAGAACCTGAGGTTGGAGGGTTGGCGTTTTAAAGCCTAGTTACAATTGGTTGAGGACCCTCCTTGTGTCAGGCCCTGCACTGGGAGTGGATCACCGCCTAGTGGCAAACTTACCCTTAAGGGGGTGACATTAGGCAGTTTTGGGGAGGGAGGACATGTGAACAGCTTAGCCGAAGGCCTGAAGAGAGAACAGGCTAAATGCTGGGAGGGGAACATGGAGGGAAGGGGCGTCAGTCGATGGGGTTGGAGAGGTGAGTGGGACAGGATATCGAAGGGCCATGAACTCTTGGCCCAGGATTTTGGACGTTGTCCCAAGGGAATAGGGGAGCCTATGAGGGATTTAAGCAGGGGCAAGTATTATTTGTCACTACTTTGCAGATGTGAAAACTGAGGCTCCAAGAGGTGACAGGACTTGTCAGAGGCTCCTCAGTGAGTGAGTGAAAGAGCCTAGAGAAGAATCCAGCTGTGACTGACTCCAGCACCTCATGTTTTTTCTCCTAAAGCCCCGTATAACCCTGCCAAGGATCCCCAGAAGGTGCCGAAAGATCCCTTCCACCCACGGCTTAGTAAAGCCTTTGGGACGCCCTCGTGGCAGGGCAGTCAGGATGCTGGGTGCAGGCAGGGCAACTGGGCAAAATGCTAGGGTGATGAGCAGATGCAGAGAATTCCATTAGCCAGACCTCCTGAACTCAGAATCTCTCCCAGGACAATCTCTCTGCCCCAGCACTCTGCCTTGCCTCCACCATACAGGGGGCCAGGGCCCAATGCTGCCGGTTTACTCTGCAAGAACATTGATGGAGGCCGACAGAGTCCAAGACACAAGTTTAAGACTCCAGATGAGAGCCTCGCTACTCCAAGCGAGGCCCCTGACCAGCAGCAGCTTTTTCATTAGCTGGAAGCTTGCTAGAATTGCAGCCTCCCTGACTCTACCCCAGGACTCCTCAACTGCCTTCTCCCCTTTAATCAAGATCTCTACATGATTCCTCCACACTACAGTTTGGAAGGCCCAGCTCTAGACTAGGGGTTCTCAGGCTCTATTAATATTTGGGGCCAGGTAATTCTTTGTGGCGGAGGGCTGTCCTGTGCATTATAAGATGTTTAGCAACATCCTTGGTCTCTACCCACTCAATGCCAGTCGCACACCTGTCCCAGGTATGACAATCAGAAATGTCTCCATATATTATCAAACGTCCCCAGGGGAGAGGCCAGGATTGCCCATATTTGAGAACCACTGTTTTAGGGATGGTCTAGGGAATGTGTGTGTGTGTGTTCTCTCAGCTTCCTTGAGAGGCATAAAATATTTTTGTACTTATCAGAAATGTGATTGACAAGTCAAAAATACATGAAACCAACTCTTTGTGTTGTAGAATATAAACTATGGGTTCTCTCTTGATTATGCAACAGTGTAAAAATCACAAGTTTTTCATTAACTGACTGGTGCCACCAGTGTCCCCCACATTAGAAGAAACAATTGTGACTTAGCAAGCACCTTGGACAATGGGAATTAGGCCTGTGTTCCGTCCCAGGGAGTTTTGCTGCTTTTATTTAGTTGAAAGACCTTAGTTTAGAGTCAGGGGACCCTGGTCTTGGCACTAGCTCTACCTTGCTCTGTGACCTCAGACCTGTCCCTTCTACTCTCTGGGCCTCGGTTTCCCCAAATGCCCAATACCAGGTAGCCCACCCAGCTCTGACTCGGCTCCTACGTTCTCTTCCAGCACAGCTACCGTGAGGTGGGCATCTTATTGCTGTACCTGGCCGTCGGTGTGTCAGTGTTCTCCGGTGTGGCCTACACAGCTGAGAAGGAGGAGGACGTGGGCTTCGACACCATCCCAGCCTGCTGGTGGTGGGGCACAGTGAGCATGACCACCGTGGGCTACGGGGACGTGGTGCCGGTGACAGTGGCTGGCAAGCTGGCAGCCTCGGGCTGCATCCTAGGGGGCATCCTGGTAGTAGCGCTCCCCATCACCATCATCTTCAACAAGTTCTCCCATTTCTACCGGCGCCAGAAGGCTCTGGAAGCCGCCGTGCGCAACAGTGGCCACCAGGAGTTTGAGGACTTACTGAGCAGTGTTGATGGGGTATCAGAGGGGTCTCTGGAGACATCCCGTGACACCTCCCAGGAGGGCAGGTCTGCAGACCTGGAAGCCCAGGACCCCAGCAGGCCTCCAAATTCTCACATTTATTGAAATTAATGCTCCATGTCTCTCTTCCCACACTGCTGCAGTCAGCTGCAACAGAGCAGGGATTCTTCCCCTGCTTGAGTTCTTCATGGTAGCCTGACCGCTCAGGATGACTCACCCTACCATGAGAAATGACACCCAGAGGCTGGGTCCTTCCTCCAATGGCCAAGGGTGGGATAGTGTTACCCTAGATCCCGTGAGCCTGGAGTGACTCCGAGACCTTTATAAACAAACCTCCGAGCCATCCGGGAAGCAGCATGAGCCAGAAGGAGAAAGTCAAAAGGATGCTAACAGATCTTGAGCACCTGCTATCTATTAGCCAGATCACATTTGGCCTTATGTCGGAGGACGAGAATTATCCCCATTTCACAGGAACAAGCTGAGGCTCAGAGAGGTCACACAGCCAGAAGTGGTGGAGTCCAGTTTGGAATCCAAGCTCATTGGTCTCCCAAAACAATGTTCCTTCCACTCTGCTGCCCTCACGAAGCCTGCATGGGTCCATGGATTCCCAGAGTTGATCCATAGTGTTAGAACCCTCTGTTAGCACTTAAAGAAAGGACCAGACAGGGGATTCAGATGTAGGAGCCCTTGACCTCAGCTGTGGTACTTTTCCAGGAGATTCCAACAGGCATCAGCTTTCAAAGATGAGGTCTGGGAGGAAGGAAGCGAGAGTTGCCTCCTTAGCTCATGTCCAGGATTTGCTGAGCAACCCAGGGCTGGCTTGAGATACAGGAAAAGGGGCCCTGGCCTGAGCCCTAAAGTCTGGACCTGGCTATGCTAAGACCTGATGTATGAAGTGGGCAAGTCCCTGCCCATCGCCAGATTTCGGCCCAGCTGTCAAATGCTGACAGGCCGGGCCCAAAGGGAGAAGAAAGCCAAATGGAACAGGGAGGCACTGATTTCAAGCCAGCTTGGCTCTGAAGAGTTGGTGGCAAGGGGCTGCCATGCATCTGTCCCCCCACCCTGGATTCCCCACCCTGCCAATCTGACCTTGGCAGTTCCTGTCTTCCCATCATGAAGACCTCCAGCCGTACCTTGAGTTACCATCCAGGCAAATGCTTGAGACTCCTGTCCCTTTGGCCAGTTTCAGTCCCCTCATCCTTGCTGGGGACGTATCTTGTATACTCACCTACTGAATCCTCTCTACTTGCTAAAAAAAATTGGCATGGAAGCGTTCCCATAGCCCTTTTCACATACTGTTGCTAGAACATCCATCACCATACTGTCATTGCCTGATTGTGGCTCTGTGTCTGTCCCATCACACTGGTTCTGGATGGGACAAACACAGAGCCACAATCAGGCAATGAGTGTGGGCTTGGTGCAGAGTAGGTATTTAGTAAATGTTGACTAGATCAACCAATTCATAAGCTATTGTGTGCCGAGCACTGGGGAGAAAGAGGAAAGAGCCAGAGAGACACCTTGCCTTTAAGAGAATGTAGACAAGACTGAGAAAGAGGTCCTTTCGGTCTGCCTCCCTCTTCCTCCTTGCTTTTCGAGGTTCTCACAATGACTTCCTTATAGTGTCTTCACTCACTCATTCAACAAATATCCACCAGAAAAGTCCTAAGCGGGGGCTTCACATGTGGCCTGCAGACAGATTTTGTTTAGCTGAACAGTATTTTTAGTATATTTTTAAAATTCGAATGCCTTGGGGTGAGGCATGCACTGTCCAGTCTCCCACCGTGCCCCCCGCCCCCCCCCACACACACTGTTGCTCCTGTGTTAGCCCCACTAATTCTCACTTTACCCACCCGGCCTGTGATTTATTGACTCTTACTGGGTTCAAGAGATGCAATGTCAAGCAAAATATATATTTCTTTGTTGTGAAACTTACAGACTAGTGGGGAGACAGATTTTAATCCAATAATCACACAAATATGTACTGATGAGTCTACTAAGTACAGGGAACTATACGTGTGTATCATGTGGCAGGGACCGTTAACTTCTCAGGTCAGAGAAGACTTTCCTGAGAAAGTGATGATTTAACCTGCCATCATATGGATAAATGGTAATTAGTCGGTTGGGGTTCCAGGAAAGCAGTGTATTCCAAGCAGAGGAAATGGCATGGGTGAGGGCCTCGTGTCATGCACAGGGCCTGGGACATAGTAAGCCTCCACACACAGATGGATGCCCGTCTCCAGACCAGAAGAGAGACTGGCGCTAAGCCCAGGGGCCGCTCATAAACCGACCACGCACGTGCGTACCGGCCCTCCCACGCACTCGCCCGGTAATGCCTAGGCCCAGCTCTGCCCAGGTCGGGGCTCAGAAGCCAGGAGAGCCGCATGCCCCACCCTTCTGGTCTTGCTGAACATGCCAAGGAGCTGGTTAGCTTCCGGACTTTCTGATCCCACAGACTAATCCCTAGAGCTGGTGTGGGGAGAGCTCTGGGGAATCGTCTGGCCTGCATCCATCACCAGGTGGTGTGTGGTCCTGGCAGAAAAGCTACAACGCACTCCCACTCACATATATCAATGAAAAACATTATGCAAATAAAGAGGCTGGGCCCAGGGACCTGTTTCTGCCTATATGGAGCTGGCCACCCGGTGTGTTTTCTGGGTGATTGGGGAGGGTGGGGTGATATGTGGAGTGACTCAGAATCCACATTCTCTAGTTCTAATCTTTGATTTGGCAGAGGTTGCAAGTGACAGGAATCCAGCTGGAACTAACTTGGTCAAAAAGGGTGATCGAAGCGATGAACGAATGTTACAGTTAGGGTTCTTTGACAACGTGCAACAGAAACTGACTACCTTAAGTGAAAAAATGAATTTATTGGAAGCTGTATTAGTTTCCTGTGGCTGCTATAACAAATTACCACAAACTTGATGGCTTAAAACAACGGAATTTATTGTCTCACCATTCTGGAGACCAGAAATCCAAAATCAAGGTGTCAGCAGGGTCATACTCTCCGGAGGCTCTAGGGGAGAATTCTCTCCTTGCCTCTTCCAGCTTCTGGTGGCTGCCAGTGTTCCTTGGATTGTGGCTGCATCACTCCAAACTCTGCCTGTCATCACATCGCCTTCTCCTCTGTGTGTCAAATCACCCGATGCCTCTCTCTCATAAGGACACTTGTGATGGCATTTAGGGCCCACTGGGACAATCCCAGATGATCTCATCTCGAGATCCTTAACTTACTCACACCTGCCAAAAAAAAAAAAAAAAAAAAGACCCTTTCCCCAAATAAGGTTAACCTCTATAGGTTCCAGAGATTAGGGTGTGGACATATCTTTGGGACCTCCATTCAGCCCACCACTGAATGGTACTGGTAAATTCACCCAATCGAGGGAAAGGTTGACTGACCAACCTCAGGAAATAGAGGAATGAGGGGAGCTCTTCGGACCACAGTGGCAGGACCTGTGAACCTTCTGTTTAGGACACTGCCATCCAAACGGTCCTCCTCCAATCACTTTCCTTCCCAGGATCATTCTGCTCACAGTCCCAATCCCAAGAAAGAGGTGGGTTTGCCTAGCTTGTGTCACATCCTCTCCCTTGGTGGGGATGAACAGCAGGGTACCTGGATCAACTTCTATAACAGATCACATGGGATAGAAGAAAGGTAGTTACCCAAAGAAAAGGCCATGTGATGTCACCAAAATTAAGGGGAGGGATATTAAATAGGCAATAATAGTAGATGTCCACTACATTCCAACTATTGGAATTGGCTGCTCAGCATACCATGTGCTCACACCTTCTTCCCATATGTACATTTTATAAGTGTTTCTAACAAAAGGAAACGATCTGGTATATAACCCAAAAATGTACCTTTGCCCTCTAGGCCCTATTAGTGTGATTTAATCAATGTAGTGGGTCAGCTTGATGCCTTGTGGAATAGGATCAGGGAATCAAATTCTTTCTGATACAGAGCTGGAGGAGAACTGAGGGATCCCTGAGTGGAATATTAAAGGATAGCAAAATGCTTCTGGTGTTTTCTGTTTTTCGGACTAGAAAATGAAACCAGTAGAGTTACGTTAGCTCCAGGGATTATAATAAGGAGCACATATCCAACACAGCAGCTAAAATTGCAATTGTCATTTGATTAAAATAACCCACTGTCATTTTCCAAGACCCACCTAATCTGCACCAGCCAAATGGGGGAAACAATGGTGTTTTGATAGGTGTCATCACCCTACAGGGTCTTGGGTGGAGGCACTGATCTCTGCAGTCTCCCCAGAGATGTATCGCTGCTGAGTTTTCTATTCTAACAGTTGCTCAATTGGATTCTATTGGCCTTTTCTATTATAATGGCCTCCATGGGCCAGGGAGCCAAGTGGGGGCCTTTTCTAACTATCACTCAGAAACTGGAGATATAGGACAGCTTTGGGACCCCACTAGACCTCCAGTCTAGGGACAAAGATCAAAACACTATTTTTCACATGATTAGTGGACCTCCAGTAATACTCTCAGACTCAAGAAATTGGTATTAGCTCAAAGTCTTCATCCAAGATTCCCTGAAAGGTTTGGGTATTTCCTTTTCTTCAGTATTCAGTCGCCCTGGAAAATTGCCACAGGTCCTTTTAGAGAAGGCAAGAGAAATGTTCACATTATATTCATGTAGCAGTAGAGCAGAGGCCTTCCTCAAGGGCAGGTAGTGTGTGCTTCATTCACAGGGCCGTAGATTAATAAACCAGCTCAAGCCTAGGTGTCAGGCGATGCTCTGTAACTATCATGGTGGCTTCAGTGGGGTTTTTTTTTTTTTTTTTTTGCCAGGGCTAGAAAATGTTTCTGGTTTTTGTTTTGTTTTCTTTCTTATGTTTGCTTGGTTATATAAATCAAGTAAGACTTAGTGGCCACCTTTGATTAAACTTTTTAGGGCCCTCCAGCGTGAGATCTTGCCTCACGCAGAGACTGCTGAATATTACTGGGACCTTCCCATTTAATTTCTGAGGGTTAAATGCCTGGTCTCCCACACCTCTGCATTCTTCCTCCTTTTTGATGTTGGGGAACCCCTCCACCCAGCACTCCTGACCTAGACTTTCTTCAAAACTAGGTTCATTAAGGACCATAGTTACAAGTATTTGTAAGGAGGAGGAGGCGGCACCAAACAGATCCAGTCCATCCCTACTTCAGAAATTTTTGAATTCCTTCTTCTACATGATGCCAAGGGATTTGGGATCTTAAATTCCATTTCATGTGGGCCAGTGTTTGGTCCAAGTCTGCACTGGCCAACCCATCATTTGGAAGTGAGCCAGCTCCTGGCAAGGGCTCAGAGAATGCAGAATCCCTGGTACATGCATGCACATCAAGAAGATCAGCCTGGTCCAACATTACATTTCCCCTTCCTTCCACAAAAACCCATTCCCACAAATACTTCTCAAATTTCTGAGGGTATCAATTAACAAGTTTCTGCACTTCTGTGTGGCTCCAAGATTCTTTCCTACTGAGAGTCTATTTTTTACTCCCTAGGCCAAAACTGATCCCTGCCTTCCAGCTAAGCAGCCTTGAGCATTAGGGCAAGTGGGCATTTGGGATCTTTCTCCAGTAAGGAAGGGAGGGGGCTGCTTCCGCCCAGTGTTTTAGACTGCCATGGATTTCTCCCATGTCCTCTCATATAGCTGTTCCACTTGTCATAATCCCACTTTCTGTCTATGCCTAACTTCATCAAAGGGCAGCAGGGCTGTGAACTCAGCAGGCTGTGTGATCAATTGCCAACTTTGGTTTTGGAGATCTCAGCCCTACCGCAAGTCCTAAGAGATTTTTTTGTCGTGGTCATAGAAAGGCTCTCCATTTCATTCCGTACACACACCCCCTACCCCCACCCTGCCCAGTTATGTTTGGGCTGGCTTCCCTTTACATTCTTCTGTGCAGTTAGAAATAAAACATTCTATCCTATAACCTGGGCTCACCAGACCACAGAGGTGTCGTTCCCTGAAGTACAGCAAATCCTCAGATAACACTGTCATTTTGTGACAATGTTAATGAGATGCCATTAGTCTACAGTAACATTGGTTTCCTTATGTTATCCCTTAAAGATGCAGAACCTCTTGATGGCATTACCTGAGGTCTTACTGTACTTTGTGTTTACATGTAAATGAGGTTTGATTTAGCATCAGGTGTTTATAAACAAGTATCCCACCAACATAAATGTCCGGTGGGACATTTGAATGTGGCGCTGGATGCAGGACAACTTTGTGTTGTGCAGCACTGTCCCAGAATGCATTGCAGGCCACCTAGCATCCCTGCCTCTACCCATGAAATGCTGAAAGGGTCCTACAATCCTTGTCACAACAAAAACACTCCGACACATTTCGAGAACACTTCCAAGTGGGCAGTACTCGACACTATGAGAATCACATGTAGGAGGGGTGTAGTACTTTGTATCTCAAAGTCTGAGAGAAAAAAATGAAATAATCTAAAAGGCTCTGCATTGTGTCTGACATATAAGTGCTTAATATAAGTGCTTAGTAAACATCAATTTGCTTCATTTCTTCCCTCCTTAGGATCTTAATCTGACCAACAGGGAACATCCATCATCAACCCTGGCAACCGTAAGGAAGGTCTGCTGAATATTTCAGGGAGTGAGGTGTGTAAGTTAGGCATCAAGAAACATCACCCCCACTCCCAGAAAAGCTGGCAGAATAGCATATAGCTTATTTTATACAGACTATAGAACTATTATGTGACATATTGTAGAGCAATTTGACTTGAGGCCTACAATGACTTTTCAGTGTAACCCTGTTCCCTCCCTGCTGTGAAGCAAGCTTTTAAGACTGAGAGAACCCAGAATCAGGCTAGGGAGTTGTCCCCGGGTGAAGATGGGCCACACAAGGGCAGGACCACGGTGCTCCCTCTGAATGCCAGGCTGTGCCTGGCCTGGCTTCACGCAACGACAGACAGGGTTGAGGGTTCCAAGGTCACCTTACACCCAGACTCTCATTGAGACTGTAGGCCAGTCTCTCTGCCCAGAACGCCTGCTCTGCCTCCCTTCCCACACTTTCTCTACTTGGCCATTTCTTTCTCATTTAAGTTCAAGGTCTTTTACCTCCTTCCTTAGACACTCCAGCAGAACTGTCACTTCCTTCTCTTGTGTCCACAGGCTGTGTACTTCCTTCTACCATAGTATCTCCAAGTACTGTGATCTCGTGTGTCTGACTGACTCCCCAGCTGGTCTGCACGAACTTCTACCATAGTATCTCCAAATACTGTGATCTCGTGTGTCTGACTGACTCCCCAGTTGTGTCTGGTTCATTTTTATCATACCCCTGACAGCGAGCTCAGAGCCTGGCACACAGAAGTTGTCCAACAAAATTTACTCTCTATGCCACCTACCTCTCGTCGGCTTTGGATTCCGGAATAAACACAACACAAAGATTCACAGCACCATTATTCGGGCTATAAATGGAGGGTCTCCTTTTTAAGAAGAGGATAATTTGTGGGCTGAAGGGCAGTTTATTTAAAACAAAGGTGACAAGGTGTAGGAAGAAGGAAGGAGGGAGAACAATTCCAACGTAAAAACACATAGGAAGCATCTCAAATTTTTTAAAAAAAGGCAATAAAGGAAGGTATTTATGTTTCATACATATACAAACTGCTGACTTCGACTGATTATTTACAGCCAAATCTTATAAAATAGCATTTCAAGTCAGCACTTAAGCCAGTGTTACTAGTTTTTGTTACAAAAAAGTTAAAGCTACAAACTTCACATTTTTAAGTTGTACATCTGCAACAGCATTTATGCTTTTTTTTCCCAAGTTGGTCTGAGTGCAAGCTGGTGAAAGAGGATTTTACTTTCCCCAAACACAAATAAGAACATGGGTTCCAAAGACAATGAATATAATCCTGATGAAAACACAAACACAGCGCTTCAGAAAGGATGGGGCAGGGGGTGTGGACTGGGCAGGAGCATTTTCCACTCAGTAAGGAGCTGCAATCTTTGGAGGCAACATGGTATGCTAGAAAGGGCACTGGAATAAGAATCAGAACTGGATTTGAATCCTGGCTCTGCCACATTCTACCTACGTGACTTTGAGCACCTGACTTTATTTTGCTGAGCCTCTGTTTCCTTATCTGTAAAATGAGGACGGTAATATTTCCCAGAGCTATTACGTTTTAATAAATATAGGGCTATTCAGATTATCTATTTCTTCTTGAGTTTAGTACTTTATATCTTTACAAGAAATTGTCCATTTCATTTAAATTGTTGAATTAGCATAAAATTGTTCATAGTATTGTTATTAGCCTTTTAATATCTGTATAGGACCTATAATGATGTCACCTTTCTTGTTCCTGATATTGGTAAGAGCTATTGAGTTTTGAATGGTGTAATAAATTTCTGGCATCTGGTAGGTGCTAAATAAATGTTTCCTGGATCAGAAAGTCTCAAAGAGTTAAGGCTATAGTGCTTAAGTTGCTTCAGTTATTGATTCTGTCCCTATCTCTCTCTCTCTCTCTCTCTCTCTCTCTCAGAATCATCAATCATCATCTATCAATCATCATCTATCATCTATTTGTCTGTCTGTCTATCATCTACCTGTCTATCTATCTATCCAGCCAAATGTTCATCCATTAATCCAATTGGTTGGGAGAAGGGACAGCGGAAAAAGAAAAATAGAAATTTGCTTCAAAATTAATGATGAGGAAGCAACTGAGATATTCTTAAGAGAATTGAAGTTTTTTAAAGATACAATTAGATGTGGGTCGTCCTTTCTTAGAAGGAGAGAACAAGTGAGGGGCTAAGAATTCCCTGGAAGCTTGAGTCACAAATGCTCAAGCAATGACTGTCACTCAGGGCTAAATGAAAGCACACCGATCTATCTAGAATTTAATATTTATGGGAAAAAATGACTAGGATTTGCTCCTCTGTCTTCTTGTCGCTAGAAAACAAATTCGCCTTGTCAGGAAATTTATCTGATCCAAAAGGAATTAATTTCTGGCAAAGAACTCTGTCTAGCTAGACTGGAGAGCAATGTACCTTGTTGGACCAGCATGCTGGGTGCACACATGCTTCAAACAAAGTAAGCTCAAGATTCATGCCCATTAGGAGTTATTTTGTCTGTGCAAAAAAAGGTGGTCACTTCATTTTAAAAAGACTTGTGACTTTCCTTTCCCCTGTAAACACTGGTCCCATGTGGTGATGCTGTGAATCCTGATTCTACCTCTTACTAGCTTTACTGCCTTGGGAAGGAACTTTCCACCCCGCCCCCCACCGACCCTGTTTCTTCATCTATGAAATGGAAATAGAGTACTTAACTCACAGAGTTATTATGGAGTTTAGAGCTGACACATAGAAAGAACCCACCTAGCTCAGTGCCTGGCATATCGTTAAGTGGTCAACGAGTGCTAGCTGCCATTTATTATTCTAGTGGGATCCTCAAACTGTCCTCTATTCTCTGTGTTTGCCACATAGCTGCTTAACCGGCCTACAGACCAACTACTGCCTCTTGCATTTTTAAAAATTTGTTTTAATTGCAAAGAATAGAATCTAGCCACAGAAGAGAAACATTCTTTGCCTTTCCATTGATTCCCAGGTTGGGGAAGCAAAAGCAATTATGGAGTCAAATGATAGTATCCTGAGGTGCCACCCAGTCATAGTCCCCTATCTGAGAGGAAGAGAGACTTGAAAATAAAAACATATTTGCTTTCCCAACTATCTCCTCTTTGCTGTGTGACTGACTGACATGTGGCCTTGAGCCAACACTGCAAAAGAGCTCAGTGCTGTCTTATGCACACCCCCTGATCTGCTTTTGGCCCTAAATCTGACAGCATAAAGCTTGCTGCTATCTGGCAGATGCAGCAGGGGCCAAGGAATGGCTGAAATGGAATGATCTTATAGGCAGTCACCCACTGAAGAGACAAAGCAAGAGCAAGCGTCTGTTAGCAGGCTTCCCTGGAACAATTTAACCAAAATGGACACAAGTTTCTTCCTCGGTGAAGGGGCTGCTTGGCTCAGTGAACCAGGAGTGAGGAGCCCCGAGGTCTAGTCTCAGCGCCTACTTTAACCTGCTTTGTGATTCTGGCCGCGTCACCTGCCCTCCCCAAGCCTCAGTCAGGCCAGATGACGTCTAGGGTCCCTTCCAGCTCTGGCATTCCATGTGTCTGGGTTGAGCCTCCTGGAGAACAAATCTGAGTCTGACATTCACTTATCCTTTCCAGACCCCTTAGCAGTAAAATAAAAAAAAGAAAACGGTCACATATTTGAATGTGGATCACAAAAATCAATGCCCTCCACCCATCTGTAAGGAATGTGGAGCAAAATGCCACACGTGTGATCTTCACATGAACAGCGAGAACTTCGAGAACCCTTTCCCATCTGTGGACTGAACACAGCTGAGAGCTCCTGGCAGGCCTGTCCCCTCACCGGGTCACGTCTCCGCCTCTTAAGGCACTGGGCAGTATCTGTGCTGTGACTTTAGGCAGTTGGGAGAGTGGAGGTGAATGAAAGGCGCTGAAACCGCAAAGGCCGATTTGCAAAGACGGCGCCAGGCTTCTCCTGGGACTGGAGAAGTACACACAACTCAAGGCTTTCCCTTGGACGTCACCAATAGCTCCAGAAACCGGGGATGACCCACGCGAGGCCGGAACTATGGTGAGAACTGGCCTGAATGTAATTTTTAAATGCAGCCCTGCAGAAGGGTGAGGTTGGCCCCTGGAGTCGAGTGACCCCAGAGCCCCCGTGTCCTCTGCCTTTGTGTTCCGTGGTACCGTAGTCTTAAAGAAAAGAGGCAAACTGTTTAGAACTGTACCTGTACAGAGATGCCACCACACTGAGTGGCAGGGCGATCTAGTTATAATTTATATATATATATGCATATTTATATATTTTTAAAAAGTCTTCCAGAAAGAACAATTGAAAGCTATCGGGAGAAGAAAAACAAAGACCGTGTCAAACTTTCCCAGCTATCACTCAACTAGGAGTCTCTGTTCCTGGGGTTTAAAACTCTGAGTTTAAAGGAGCCAATATAAATCCTTTGACGTAATAAACCTGACCAGTTTGGACACACACACATCACGACGGCACGCTGACTGTCGAGGCAGCTCTTCCCACGGGCGCGCGTTCCTGAGCTGGCGAGGGTGCTGTGGAGAAACACGGTGCAGAAGTGCTGGCTAACAAGCTTGAGCGGCGAGCGGCCCCGAGCCCCCCGGGGGCCGTGTGCGAGCGGGCGCCCCGCCCGGCCTGGCTCAGAAGTTTTGCTGCCGCCGCTTCTTAGCCTCGATGGCATCCAGGATCGGCTGCCGCTTGGACTGGTACTTCTGCCGGATCTCTTCGATCTCCTGCTCCATCATGGGGTCGAGGGCCAGGAGCCTCTTCTGAAGGTCCTCCACTGTCCAACTCTTAAGCTAGAAGAGAAGCGGAAAGTACAGTCACGACAGGGCCCGGGTCAGCGGCAGAAGAGCAGAGAAGTCAGCCTCTGCCGGCACCCAGGGGGGAGGTGAGAACTTCTCTCTAGAAGGACGTGTGGTCAGACCAAGTCTGGGGTGGCAGTGGTCGGAAAGTGACATTCGTTCAAATGCATGGCACCAAGCTTTTTAAAGACGATTTATCCCTGTAGGAGTTCGGAAGTGTGAATCTCTTTGATCGACTGTCTTCACCAGGGACTTAATGAACCGTACTTTCATCTCCACTATCTTTTAAATTAATTGTACACAGACTCATTGTTAGGGCATTAAAATAACAGTCACTTGGTATATGCGAAATCATGGTTGCCTCCCAGTTCTTGTCCTACTCAGGAGATAGGCATCTGGACAGTGACCACTGGACAGTGACCACTGGACAGTATCCAGAGAGACCTTCTGGATACCACACCAGGGAGGACGGATGCTGACTGGGGACCAGATCCCCTGCCTCCAGCCCAGCATCTCACGTCCCTGAAGTCTTGGTGCCGTCATACTAATCACCACTAACATATTGGGGGCTCACCGTGTACCAGGCCCCACTCTAAGCGCTTTATATGGATTAGCTACCAAGTGTCTTGGGAGTATAGACACAACCCTGGGGGGTGGGGCAGGGAATTGGAGAAACCCTGAAACTTCTGAGATAAAGTTTATCATCCAGAGAAGAAAACGGAACTTGGGCTTGATGTATAAATTAACAACAACGGCTAGCGCTTATATAGTGCTTTCTGCATGCCAGCCACAAGGGGCTTTCCATACGCGGGTTCATTTAATCCTTGCGACAACCCTATGATTCAGTATGTTATTATCTCCATGTTACAGATGAAGAACGAAGAGAGTGGCGAAGTTACTTTCCCAGGGTCTCACGGCTGGTAAGAGGTACAGTCAAGATTCAAGCCGAGAGTCCATCGCAGAAGGAGCACACGCACAGAGCACAGGCCTCGCAACCAACTCGACCCGTGCTTAAAACATGGCTCTGCCTCTTGCAAGTGCTGAGACTCAGGCAAGTCACCAATCTCTCCAGGCCTTCCTCGTCTACAGAACGGGGACAGCCGTGCCTCATCGTGTTACTTCTTGGAATTAAATGAGCTCAGGGCTGTAAAGTTGTGAGCACTGTGCCCGGAACATTGTGTGCTTACAGATGGCACTGCGTGTGACAAATCGCCCTCTTTAGTAAAGCCCAGGGGAGTCTACTGTGTGTCTACAGCTGCAAGGCAAGTGACTCTGTTGCCCGTATGTATGGAGTCTTCATTGGATCCAAGCAAGGTCAGTCCTGGCTGGCAGGGTGGGAATGAATGCGACATTATCCACAGCAGGTGGTGATAAATTCTGTGAGCTCACAACCAGTTTAATGGCTACAGTGTTTCAAGCGCTCAAAAGGCTCACTCAAGTCTTAGGAGAGATTTGTAGAATCATCATTTCCCTTATGCCTTCCTGAGGCCCCAACAGGGAAGTAACACAGGAAGGTGGGTGAAGGAGCCTCTTTCTGGACCCCCTTCCATTAGAGGGTGGGGTGTGAATGAATGTGAAGTGCCACAGTGGCCTCCTCAGAAATGGTGTGGTGACCTGTAACCGCAGGAATTTTCCTTGGCCCACTTCAGGGAGGCTGTTTGAGAAGTGAGAAAAGCTTAACAGTTCGAGACGAAAGGTTCTTTGTAATGTGAGAATGGAAAGACTTGAGAGTGTGAGGAAATGCTGGAGGAAAAAAAAACCATACTTTTCTTTCCAGCCTGTAGTTTCATACTATCTAGGAGGCTGGTGTTCTTGGCCCAGGGACACCCCAAAAAGTTATGCTTGCCTCATCTTTACCTTTGCAGTTTCTCCCCAGAGAGAGAACACTCAAACCTAATACTGAATGTGACTGGTAGTTGAGGACTTCATCTTTAGGATCGCAGACCCTAAATCTCTACTGGCTGTATAACCGAGGACAAATGACTTCACCTCTTTGAGCCTCAGTTTCCTCCTCTGGAACACACACAATACCAGTTCCTCCATCCTAGGGCTGTAATGAGGATTAGATGAGTTAAGGGGTGTGATGTTCTTAGCTTAGAACTACATATAGTACATATTTGGCAGATAAGAAGCATTCTGTAAATGGCAGTTATCACTGTTATTTATAACTTACTTTTGCTGTTATTATTATCGTTACTGTTAATATCACTAAAAAGTCTCTATTAATCTCCCATAAACAAGCTGATCCTGTATCCTCTGATCAGAGCCAGAATCAAAGAAAAAAAGAAAATATTCTACTCTATTCGGGGCTAACAATGCCTAAGGCTTGGCACTTTCCCATACTGCCCCCTAACTTATTTATAGTTTAAAATATTTTTCATCCATCCATCCACCCGTTTATCTAATATTCCTTCAACACCTACTTTGGGCCAGGCACGGTCCAAAGCACAGAGGATACACAGAGGAAAATTCCTGTGGTGACAGGTCACTAAACCATTTCTGAGGAGGCCACTGTGGCACTTCATACTCATTCATACCCCACCCTCTAAAGGAAGGGGGCAGTGGTTTGTTTGTTTGTTTGTTTGTTTTCGGTGAAAATAAAACAAAAAAACCCCCCACAAAAATCAGTGCCCTCGTGAAGCTTACATTTTAGTGAGGCAAGACAAATAACAATTAACACAGTAAATTAGTAGAAGGTGACACATGCTATGGAAAAGAAAAGAAAAAAATACGGTGAAGGAAGGGGAGCTGGGAATGGGGAGGGGAGACTTGCTTTTTGTCCATCTGTTAGGATGCAGAGCCAACTGCAAAATAGAGAAATGTGAGTTAGTGGAACTACACCGGCTTCCCAACTTGTTCTGCCACTTACGGCCAGCCCCTTCTCCTCCCCGTGCCTGTCTCCTCATTTTTAGGAGGGGCTGCCTAGACGATCTCAAAGCTCTTTTTACACTCAGTGTTTCTCAAAGTATATCCATGGATCACCTGCATCAGAATCATCTGGTAAAAATACAGACTCCTGGGTCCCAGCCCAGGGCTACTTGATCAGACTCCCCATGAGGTGAGGCACAGGATTCTGCATGCCAAAGAAGCCATTCAGGTGTTTCTTGTAAATTCTCAAGTTTGATAAGCGTGATTCTGCATCTTCCTTCTGTTTTTTTTGTTGTTGTTGTTGTTGTTTCTTCTAGGTTTCTGATTTCTGTGCAGTCTTTTTGCCCTTGACTCTAATCTGGGGGCATCAACAAGCACTCAGCCACCTTCAGACTAATTTACTTGCCCAAAGGCCTTTGCAGCTTAAGTTACACCTGACCTATTAGAATACGGCCAGCCAGTCACCGCTAAAGACTCGGTCACACCATCTGGATATAGATTTTTCTGAAAACAAGTTCAGAGAATGGTTTTATGGCGCCAAGTGTAGCATTTCACCTTCCTCGTCCTTGGTGGCATGAATAAATTTCAAATGGAGACCTTGCAGTAAAGTAACTACGGTTCTTCAGTTTTGCTACAGCTTGCACCCTGGAGGAGCAAATTCTCAAACCAGCCATGTAAGTAGCTTTAGCTGTTTTCACTAGCTGAAGGAAATGCTGCCCATTTAGTATGTCGCCTATCCCCTGGGATTTAAGCATCCTTTTGTACTGTGACTCCCACATTTATATCTCTAGAGCAGAATTCTCCTCTGAACTCCAGATTCACACGTTCGGATCAGATCTCGTTTCCCGATGATCTCGTGTAAATCTGTAACTTAACACATCTAAAACAATCCTGAGTTCCACCTGTCCCTCGTCCCCAAACCTCCAAATCTTTTGCATCTCAGCAATGGTACCACCATTTTCTTGCGTGTTCAAAATCATCCCTGATTCTTCTGTTCCCCTCACCACCCCTCTGCCCACGTCCAATCCTTTGATCTGATCTCTGAAATACGGGTATAATTCAAATCCAACAACCACTTTTTTCCATCTCGATCTCTAACCCCTCAATTCAGGTAACCAGCACCTCACAGCAACAAACGATTAAATATATAGAAACAAACCAGATCACGTCACCCTCATGTTTCCTACTGCACTTAGAATAATGATCCTTCTGCCTGGGTGGCTTGTCCCAAGCTCTTCTGCATCCTTTAGGCATTAGCTCAGATGTCAACTCCTCAGAGAATTCGAGCAGGCCTTCTCTGACCATCGTGTCTAGAAAAGTCACCTCCTCACCATTATTCTCCATCTCAGCCCCTAGGTTATTTCCTTCAAAACAGTCATGGCATCTAGTAACCGTTCTTACTTATTTTCTTTTACTAGTCTCCCTTACTAGGATGAAAGTTCTGCGAAGGCAGTGATTTTGTCTCCCAGTCAAACAGTAAAGGAAGCCACCAAAATCAAAGGAGCAGGCTTCTCGGTGAGGTGCTGAGAGGACTCGGTATGGAATAAGGAGTGAGTTTTGCCCTCAAGGAGCTTATATTCCTCTTGACATGCTCACTTGATTAAAATTTCTATGTTTTATACTGACTGATAAGAAGCAGGTCTCCAATCCTGGCTTAGTCCACTCTAAAGGGCATGCCTAATTTAATTTTGTTTTTTCCAGACGAAAAAGAACTTCTACAGGAAACACACTTTGGAAAAAATGAGATAATCAAAAGAATAGACTCGATCCTTCTGGACAAGAGAAAATGAATGCCAAGCCCAGAGCCACAGGCTCATTAGTGAAGGTGGGTTGTGCTGAAGAGAACGGACCAAGCACAGGGATTTCTGGCTCTCTTCCTGAGAGAGGACACAGAAGGAAGGAGAAACTAAAATAAGCCTCTTACTCACGGTTATTTAGAATTCTCTGACCGTTTGGATGCTAATCAACACTTCAATCTCTGGAAAATGGAAAAGCGTAGACTCTCAGTCTAATAGATGGTACTGAGGTTTACGGTTGTACTCACTCACTACTAAGAAATACCCAGACTTCACTCACCACTGCCTTTTATTCAGTCTGATGAGGTCTGTCGGATGTCTGAGCAAGCAAAGGCAACAACATATGGGTACATGAGATCTCTCTTAAAAGATGAGGTCTCTGGAAATGTATTACATCCTAAAGTAGGCATTTTTTAGTCAGAAATGTAACTTTATCTTGTTTCAGCAAGATACAGTGCTATCTCACTACTGATTCTACACACAGACAGGGAAAAACAGGTTAATTACTTGAGCATATGCCATGCATTCAACACTGAGCTAAACATTTTGTCTGCATTGTTTCATTTAATCCATCTGTAAATAGGTATCATCATTGTTACAAATTAAGGTTGCAAATCAGGTGACCGGGGATGAGAGGGGGCAGAGTACTTTCCCCAAAGGCATACAGCAAGGGACGGGGAGAGACTAGACCACCACCGGAAACGCGCCTGTGCTAGCGACAAACGCGGGAAGGCTGGGAGAAGCGTGAATTTAGTTGACACTGAAGGTGTCTGATGCCCTCACATCCACAACTGCCGCTGCTAGCAACGATGCTGACTTCACACAAGTCACATGGCCTCTTTGGAATTTGGTTTCCTCATTTGTAAAACGGGGATGAATGATGCCGCCTATTTCACTGCCTTTCCTCGTATACGAATACCAAGTGCCTACTACGTGCATGGCATTAGGCGGAGGGGCAGTGACTCGACTCAAGGACATGATTCAAAACCTAATCAACCAACTTTACTGGCAGCTGTACTAGGGCAGGAACACTGTTGGGCAACATGAGAATAAAATATGTGTTGGGGAAGCAGCGAGGTTTAGGGACAAGAGCACTGGCTTTAAGTGAGAGGGACCGGGGTCCCATGGGAGCTCTGCCTTTGGTAGCAGGATGCCCTTGGGAAAGTCATCTGATACGTGCCCCACTTTCCTCATTTCAAGTAGATGGTAATAGTATTTATCCTACAGGGAAGTTGTGAAGCTTAGAGGTTTTGGTAAAGTATATACCAGGGTGTCTGGAGCACACCAGAAAGAAAGTGGATAACTGAGAGGTACCATCTTCAATCCTTTTTTGAAAAATGAAGTAATATAAATAGTAGCTGCTGTTGCTAAAAGGACTGAGCTTGATGAGCTCAAAATATGGTGCGGGACGCATACCCCCCTCCCCCCACCCCACACACAGAGGTGTCTCTAGTGAAATCTGTGTGAGAGACCCCAAATCAGATGACAATGGCTTGTTCTCTCTGGGCCAGACCACAGCAAAATTCTCAGATTCCAGCATGGGTCCGAATAGAGAAGACTGATGGGAACTGACTTCTTCTCAAATAGTTTTAGCAACTCTGAATTCTGAATTATACCCTATCAATGTCAATTGCACACTGCCCGGAGAACATTGAGAGATCTGGCTGATGTTTCATCACAAGTGATAACTCATGGGAATTACACTGACAATTAGCCTGTCTTGATCAGCAGAGTCAAGCTAAACTAAACGGATCAGAATGTACAGCAGAGCTTCACCCTGCCTTGGTCACAGGCCGACAGTGACCAAACAGGTCTGGTTCTCATCCCAAGTACAGGGTTTAGAGCTATTTCAAAGTTCTGCTCCTCTGCTGCTAGAAGTTCTCACCTCAGAAGTCTATTGTGCAAACAGTGTCATGAGATATCCCTAAAAAAAATCAAAGAGAGGCTTGCCACAGCTTTAAAGACAAACTTCAACTCTATATGGACTATACTTAAGCATTCACAATTCTGTATCCAATGTCACAAACAGGATTTCTTAAACACATCATCATCCTTTCTGAACAGGTGAGTCAGGCTGATGCCCTGTCACGGGTGATGTTTTACTGTGACCAAGAATAAGGAAGAACACATCTTTGGAATTTAGCAAGATGACAAAGAAGCTTGACAGAAACTAAAAAGTCGAATGAAGCCACTAACATACCATTCCGTACCCTCGCCACCAGCCCTAGAAGTTTAGCAAAACTACAATAGGGAAAACATACAAAGATCAGTCAAAATGCATCTAGGGCATTGCTTTAATTCCACCAAAGATACTGACTCTTTCTTGTCTCTAAGAGTGGATTTAAGATCGGGGAGAGGTGACTCTAGTAAGACAAGATTTTCAGGTGATGCAGTAATTCTTAACTGATGGGAAAGACAGTCAAGCAGAAAAACAGAGAAGCTGACAATCAAATCACAACTTGTGTGGATTAAGAAAGCACCAGATCATTTAATTTCAAGATATTGCTCCTTAAATGAACCCTGTGAGAATTTTAATGAGAGATTTCCCCTGATGTCATGCCAAATTTGCTTCCATCAGGCCCTTATGAAATCCTCCTAATGCTTCCCCAAAAAGGAAGAAAAGATGCAAAACTATTATCAATTAAAGATTACTTCAATTCCACTTGGAGTTTATGATGACTTCAAATCAATACATGGACTTGTCATCAGAATGCCAACCAAAGAAAACATGACTGCGTATATATAAAATATGTACCAAGAAGGCTGGAATGAAACACAGACCTCAAGCCTGGGTAAAACCAAGGAATCTGGCTCCAGACAGGCCTGGTGACACCATGACGAGCTCTGACGTGAGCCAAATGAGTGGCCTCAGCCAACCTGAAGGCTGAATCCAGAGAGCCTCCCACTCAGAGCTCAGTATGTTGTGTGTACACAAATATAATTTGATAAATGGTATAAAGAAAAAGACAAAAAGCAAAAAGTTTTTTCTTTAATTGAAGAGGTTTACCTATAACAAAGTCTATTACTTGCATACTCTTAGTTATGGTGTGATTAACTGACAATTATTGAATTGACATGACAAAATTAATTTTTGAAGTAGTACTTTTGCATGCTTAGAATTCACTCCAACTCTGTTCTGGCGTGAACCTTCACAACTTACGCTGAAAATCACAAGGCACCTGCTTTTTGTTGTTATGGCTGTTTTGCTTTTGTTCTGTCAGTTTTATAATAGCCTTTAGCCAAAGGTAATAAAGTTTTGACCAAACCCAGATTTTTTTCCTACAATCATGACTCTGGATTTCCACAGGAAGAACCCATGAGTAATTTTATAGCCCAAACACAAAAGAATAATGAATCTCACGAGGCTCTGCATATAGCATTAAATCTTAAATTATAAAGATGTAGTGAGCACCTGCTCTAAGTCAGACACGTGTGCTCGGCCTGAACTAGATTAAGGATGATGGGAGTGAGGGTGTATGAGACAAAAAACTATATGGCAGGATCCTTTTACACTCAAAGTGGAGATAAGTAGATAAGTCATGAAAACAAGCTAAAATCTGAGTAAGTGCCTAATGACTGCTAACAGCATGAGAGCTGCTTTTAACTGAGTTTTATGTGCTAGGTGTTGTGTTCAGCACTCTACATGCATTATCTCATATACTGCTCAGAACAGTCTATGAAATAAGAAGCGTCACCGCCCCATATCACAGAGGTGGAACCTGAGACTTAGAGGGATACAGGAACTTGCCCATGGCCCCAAAGCCCGTAAGTGTAAGTGGCTGAGTGAGATATGTCTTGGCAAAGCCAGACCCAACTCTGTGTCAAGGCAACACGTGCTACAGGCGTTGAGAAAAGGAAGCACCCCATGGTCACAGTCTCTGAGAGAAGGACCTACCATTTTATACATTTATAGTGCAAACAAGGGGCACTCACTCTAACTCAGGGAAAAGTCTGAGTTGTACAATTTTTAAAAATGAACAAATCTCGCTATTTCAAGTAACTATCACACTCGAGATACAGGAAACTAATAAAATTAGGTTAAGTAAATGAAGGACTTATGAGTTCTTTTATCGATATTACTCTAGCTACTCAAAATTCCTTCAGGTGCCATATTTTTCACACCTCCATGCTTCTGCTGAATACTCTCTACCTTCTGCCCATTCCAGCCCAGCTCAAGGTCCACCTGCTCTCTCTCCCCAGCTACCTTTTCCTTTACCAAAGTAGAAGCAACTTAAGAGTAGGAACTACATCTGATATATTTCCAGAGAGTCAGGCCAGCAAAAAAAAAAAATAATAAAAGAGTTCTCAATAAATATTTAATATATCCTTAATCTTTAAGCCCTTACTTGAAAATGACACTGACTTTTTACTGGGTTCCCTCAATTATTATTAAGACATTGGGCTTTCCAGAAGCTTTGAAAATATGTAATCGATAAATAAGCCTAAGAGTATAATATAAGTTTGTTAAATAAGGTTATGTCAATTACTCCAACTGGACCCACGCATGCCAAAATCAAAATGGACAGTCAGCCAGTGTCGTGATTGCAATGAAGTTACAAGGAAAAATGGACATAAAAATTCACTCTAGTCTAGGTTGCTGATGACTGCTCTTTAAGGAATATTCTATTTTAAGGGTAGCTCTAAACTGGTTTTTAAAAATGAACAAATTTCATTATTTCGTACTTAAGGAAGTCAAACTGTGAGAGGAAAACTTTCAGGAAGTTAGCAAAAACATAGCTCAGAATAATTAAACCTCCCAAAATAACTGTAAATGTCTAAAGAAGGTGGGGCACAAGAATAGAGCAGAATATGACATTCTCGATACCCTAAAAGCACTAAAGGGTGATGTCAAAAGGATCATCGTTCTTGCGGAGATATTAATCTTTCAGAAGATAAGGAAATCTAAATACCAACTGCACTGAGCTGCTGTTTTAATGTAGCTTAATAATTCAGGAAAAGAGCTGGCTGATCATGCAAGCTGTGCCTCTGTACACTTTCTCGGGCTGGAAATTTCCAAGATAACAAAAAGGCCAGGCCTTTCTCTCTTGTCTTGCCAAATAAAACAAGCCCCCCAAATCCCAAGCAAACCTGAAAGCTAAAATACAAACTGATCTCACTTTATAAAGAGAGTCTTAAAAGGCATCTTCCAATTAAACAGAATCCAATTTAAGTACACTAAAAGGACAAAATGTTTTCAGAAAACTAGTTACGAATGCAAAGAAAGTTCTGAGTAAGCTATTTTGCGGGCCTAAATTTTTACAGTTTGGGCTTTCTTAAACTGCGAAAACTTGTAGGTGAACAGCACTCAGTTTCTGGAGAGTATATAAAACCCATGTAAGTAAAGCCCTACTGCTAGGAACGCCCACGTAATGAAGGTCAGAGATTTACAACCTAAATATCCAAAAAGAGGTATTCTCTCAATATCCTTGGAGAAAAAGGAATTCTGCAACAAAATCAGACAAGTGCTATCTGCAAGGCATGTTAGAATTTTTCTGCAATGGCCATCAAGTCTTGGGACCCGAATCTTCTACAGTGTCAAAAACCTAAGTCAGGTCTTGATAGACGTGTGTGTGTGTGTGTGTGTGTGTGTGTGTGTGTGTAAAATACTTTCGATTCCACCAGAAACACATAACTGCTAAATAGAGATTTTTATCATTCTTTTATTTTTCTGATTTCGGATTGTCTAAAAAAAATGTGTGTATTCCTATTCTGTAACAGTATTAATATGTATATGTCCTAGATCCTTTGAGACAGTCCTTTATTCTTTTTGACAAATGTTTATCTGGTATGAATAATCAAATGTGATTTAATTTACTCCATGGTAATACTTTTCTAATATGTATAAATTCACACCAGAAAAAAATTCTTTGTATAGACCATGTGTCCTAGTTTTTTGGTTCAGAAAGGATGATCGCCATATTCCTATCAGTAAGCCCATCTAAGCCCAGTTAAAAACATATAGCTTCTCTGGTATGAAACTGTTCTTTAAAACTTGCATATGTTTTCTATAAAGAGCAAGCATCATGAAGAAAGCAGGCGCCTCTGAACTGGGGTCTGACATGCAGCTTAACGTCTGCGACGGGGACGGGGAGAAGAGCAGTAACACCATGATGCGTACGGTAACACACAGGAAGGCGTGCTTCATGCTTAACATTTACATTTGTCTACGAACACATTCTTTGTAAGTTCTCATTTTCATAAGCCCTTTTCTCCTCATGAAGTATCTGATTAACAGCACAAGAATACTGTTATTACTGCTTTTGACTTGACAGCATTTTTAACAGGGAGAGCGTACCAGTTTTCAGTTTATTGTCTCAGCTCCAAACATGCCCTTCTATACATGCTGTGTGATGAACGACAGGACCGCTTTAAGCACGATGTCACGCTTTCTCAGCAGAGAGGCTGGAGGGACAGTACAGGGAGGAGGAGGTTCTCCTAAGTGTCCAGCATGGGAGCCGGCAGTGTGGATGTGAGGACAGCTGGTGGAATGGCCCAGCCGTGGCCCAGCTGTGGTCTCTCTGCAACTCTGCAGCCTTGGCCTGGCCATAACCTTTGCCAGCCCTGTCAGGATGGATACTAGAGCCCGCCCCACAGCTCACAGGCTCTGGAGGCCTCCTGCCCCCGCCAGTGCCCTGACCCCCACTGCATACCCACATCACTGGCTACTGACAGTCTGCCCCTCTCCTGTACTCTAGGCGTCAGCCTATGGCTTGCCCAGAGCCTTTGCGCCATCTCTGGTCTAGCCAAACTGGCGAACTCCTCTGCTATGCTTGGGGCTGAACAGTGCCTTCTCCACCGAGGTCTGAACCTGGTAGTTTGTCTTTCAGTGGGGTACCTGGGGAACCAGACAATTACCTATTCTTACAGTGACTATTTTATCATAGGTAATAATTCCTTGTATCACACATCTCTTTAACCTATGATGTGGTTTCTATCTCCTGACTGGACCCAGACTACTACAGGGAAGGAGGGTACAAGTTGAGTACACACACTGGAGCACATGCTTGCTCACTAATGGAAAAATGTGCAAAATGCCAAACCGCAAATAAAAACATAAGTTAAAAAAATGCCCAGGTAATTTCAAATCCAGAATAGTCTGGTATGTCTATTTGCAGTCCAAGTGCAGAATTAAAATGTTCTCATTTGCTCCCATTGAAAACTATATTGTGAATAGACAGACCGTGGTATAGCCATACAACTGAAACTACTCGGCAAACAAAGGAACAACTCCAGATACATGGGACAACATGGAGGAATCTCAAAACAGCGTGCTAAATGAAAGAAGCCTGACACAAGAGACTGCATACTGTATAACTCCATTTACATGGCCTCGTGGAGAAGACGAAAATGTAGGGATAAAAAAAGGGTATGAGAGGGTGATGGAAATGGTCTCTATCTTGATTACGGTGGTATTTACACAATTGTATACATGGTATTTACATTTGTCAAAACTCATCAAACTGTACACTTAAAAGGGGCGAGTTTTATGGTGTGTAAATGAAAACTCAATTAAATTGACTTCATAAAACAAAAAAGTACATATCGAAAATTATGGAGAGTAGTTAAAGACTTAAAGGGAATAACCTTGTGTGTAAGTATATATTAGAAAAGAGAGATGACTAAAATTTAATAAGCTTAATTGTCCAATTAAAG
Source organism: Pteropus vampyrus (assembly GCF_000151845.1). Lineage (NCBI taxonomy): Eukaryota > Metazoa > Chordata > Mammalia > Chiroptera > Pteropodidae > Pteropus > Pteropus vampyrus. Next base: position 2,112,952 of record NW_011888928.1, read on the forward strand.
AAGGAAAAAAAAACAGAATAAACCCATAGAAAGTAGATAAAGCTAAGAATGGAAATTCATAAAATCAAAAACGAATGCTCAATGGCAAGAATCAACAAAAACCAAATGATCAAAAAATGACTAAAAAAAGAGAAAAAACTCTGATAAATTTGATCAAGAAAAAAGAAACAAATATTAGGAATGAAAAGCAAACTAGAACTGCAAATTTTAAAATGCCAAAAAATTTTACAACTTAGATGAAATCAAGAGTTCTAGGGGGAAAAAAATATCCTAGATTTATCTGGAATAAAACCAAAAGACCATAGACCAGGAATTCTGGATCACAAGGACAAAGCAGGATGAGCTACATCGTTAAAAATGTATACTTAAATGATAGAGCCACAGAGGATGAAATAATCTTTAAAAAGAGACAACCATGGTATTACTGAACAAAGGTGCTTCCCCAATAAGCAGGGGAAAAAAAAAAGAAGCTACATTCCAATTTCTAGCTCTGGCAATATGACAGGCTACTGAGATCATTCCTAAAACTTCCTCTTGTGAAAGGGGAAATCTCCAGAGGCCAGAAACATTGTCTGTATGTCCACCCCATTTTATTATAATGCTAGCATTGTTATTCTCAGTAAATCAGGAAGACAAAGAAAGGGCAGAAGCTGAGTAGAACCCTTGCCAATATCGCCTTGGTGAGAGGGCAGGATATGAGGGCTCGCTATATAACGATTACAGGAATAATACATTAATATGAGCCAGCATTTAAAAACATCTATTAACCATTTTTAGCTGGTCACTATGTTAAACACTTTCACGTATTACCTCATTTGATCTTCATTAAATTTTACAACTATAATTATTAACCTGATTTTATAGATGGGAAATTTGAGGTTTGCAGAATTGCATGATTTGTCCAAGGTTATAGTTACCAAGTAGCAGAGAGCAAAACTAAATCTAGTTCTGTCTGACTCTAGCCCGTACTTTCAATGAAACATCACCCAACATCTACTATTGGTTAGGCACTTTCACACTTACAATCTTAGTTACAGAGAGAATGAAAAGCAAAGACACCACGAAAGCAACACTGAATACAGAGAGTACCCAAGACTTAGTTGCTTGCCTCGGTAACAATGAGTTAGCACCAGGTTGGCAAGGTTTACTCAAGTCTCGTTACTATAATACTAAGTGGTTAAAGGCCAGAGACTGGTTCTTTTCACCTGTATGGAAAAGCCAGATCATCCCAACCAATCTTCTGCAGAGTTTCTGAGAAATAATCAAAATAAACACAGGAGTAGAAGTTGTCTGGGGACAAATTTTGGCTGAGATCAAAAAAACACAGTATCTTTAGGGAGAGCTTTTAAGCAATATGATCTACTTCTCAGCTTGCGGAATTCCCTTCTCAGAAATGACCAGCAGCGGTCAAGAAAACATTGGATGATGCATGATGTTGGGGATGTAACAGGAGCTAGAACACATGCCTTTCAAGGCCCCTTTCTGTTCTGAAAGCCTGTATTTCTCTGAATGAAACAGTGTTAGAACAGGTTAGTGAGAAAGATGATGGCTTCTTAGAATTTAAGACATATGCCATTTGACAACCATGCTGTCGGTGAAGCCACAGGGAAGTGACAGCCCCTCCTAGGGCCTAGGGTACTAAGACATTTGCAGGTCTTGGGATCCATTTCTGATCTTCTGTCCTGAGCCATCTAGATCTAATTAATTTCTTATTAGTATTCATGCTCTACGAAAATTCACAAAACCCAAGGTCTGCATTCAGCTCTTTGGCTCACCATGTGGTTGAGATAAAAATCATCCCATATTTTAACAGCAGAGAATAACTGGCCATGAAGAGTAAGTAAACCTTAAAAGAAGAAAGCTGCCAAGTAGTCTTAGAACCAGTCAAAGGAGATGAGAAACAGTGTCCAGCTCACAAAGGCTAATACCATTTGAAACAACCTCCTGGGTCACAAACCACCAGCATTTAAGTCTTGCTCTCAGCGCCATTTCAACAACTGAGTTAAAAACGAAGCTCAAATCAGCTGGCACGATTCACCAGCAGAGCCAGGCTACTGTGACTTCAGACAAAGATGGCATTCATTTGCCATGTGGTTTCTCAGAAAGCATATCTAAACAGCAGGTTTCCCTGGCAATTTTGGATACATATTTTTTCAGACTGCTATTCTTGGCTGGTTTTCTGAGAGTAAAAAATACAAGATCTCATTATATTCCCAAGTACAAATGAATTCAGCCTTAACATACTTTAAACCCAAATTTACAGGAAAAACAAGAAATTGGAAACAAAAATAGAATACCTCGTCAAGAACAATTTAGGAGAGTCTTCTCACCAGAAACTTCTCAGCATTACCTCAATAAAGATGCATTAACATGCAGCTAGTGTTTCTCCTGGCTGGCTCCTGGGCATTCACATGGCACTGTAGGGTCAGAGACCAAAATACTAATCATGGTCTCCATTCATCTTTCCTCCAGCACAGGATTATGAAAAGAAACTCGTCAAAGGAAGATTTAAAAGCAAGCAAGCATGGAGACTGTCTGAACAGAAAGGCGAAAGTCTGAGAATATACAGCCTGATGTTTCAAATCCTAGCTTAAGTCATGCACTCAACAGACAAAAAACCAACCACAAAAGCAAACACCAAGCCTCAACTCCTAGTCCTGTTGTTGACAAGAAAGAAAGCCTGGCCTAATAAGTTCGAATAATATAATATAAGGTGATGGTGGTACAAATATGTTCAACGATGTGAGAAAATGTTTAAGCTATGTTAAGTGAAAAAAATCAAGACACTGTATTATACATACAAAATGATCTCATAGGGTAATAGATAAGTATATTATGATATATACACATATGATAATATATAAGTATAAAAAACTGGAAGCAAATTTATATGTTAAAATGTAAATGTGATTATTGCTGGGGATGGTGGACCTGTAGGAGAAATATTCTTCTCTAAGCTTTTCTTTAATTTCTAAACTTTCTACAATGGGCATGCATTCTTTTTACAACTAAGAGGGAAAAAATAGCATTGCAACATCCTAGAAGAGTAAATCAACACTAAAAAAGAGGATGAAAAATAACATTTATTAAGTGCTTACTGCAGGCCAGGCACTGTCGTAAGTGCTTTTTACATGCATTCTCTCACTTGATATTTATGAGAGATATGAGATAGGTGTGACTTTTATCCATATTTGATAGGTAAGGAAATAGAAGGTTAGTTAGGTAGCATAATAGGTGGAAAAGATGGGCTATGAACCCAAACAGAATGACTGGTGGTTTTAACCATTATGTATATCACCTCTCAACTGCTGCCTCTCAACCACAATGGCAGAATCTGCCTTCCTGCCTTCAAAAGTGACCTAAAAACAAGCATCAATGATAAAAATCTACTTTAAAAGGCGCTATAATAATTTAGGAAGATCCGACTACAAAAGAGGCATCTGCTTAAGGTACTAAGATACTCAGGTAAATTTTCAAACTAGAACTAAAAAGTACCTTTAATTAAAGTTATAGAGAGAATCTCTGTGAAAAAGCCACACTTCACTACAGGTGAAAATATACGAGCACAACAAATTCAACCTACAGCAAATTCTACAATATGGAGAAGGCTAGGAAAAAAAACTGTCAAAGAAAGACTTCTGATTATCTATTTATCAAACTGTCAAGAAAAAAATAAAAGCATTTTAAAGATGCAATACTAGGACAGAGAGGATCTGAATCTGCCTCCCCTGGCCCCTTGACAAAAGTCCACAACAACGAGGCATTGACAGCTGGAGGCTAGGGACTAGTAAGAAACTTACAAGAAAAATAAAAAGCATTGTACCTGATGCCAAATTACATAATCTGCCAGCAGCCTAGGAGGACCCTTGACTCTTTTTTCAGTCCAGCTCTGAAGGCCTTTTGGTTAGAAATAATCAATTTTGCTTGGCAAAAGGCATCAAGACATAGAAGTACTTTGGATCAAATTCTGTAGAATCAGCCTATTTGAGATGCATTAAAGTTAACGCCAAAACCAATATGATGTTCTGTTCACAGCTCCTTTCTAAAGGTTTTAAGAGCAGAAAAATATTGAAACTCAAGAGTTTGAAGTGGAAACTTTCTATCTATAAAACCAAGCCACTTTTAGATACTAGGAGCCATCAAAATTTGGTAATTCCGAATTCACTATGTATATTAAAAATTGTTGGTTGTTAGGAAAATTGGCTAGCTGTTTAGAAAAATATGAAGCTGGATTACTACCTTACTCTTTATGTCAAGACAAATTCAGACACAATAAATATTGAAAAAGAAAAAAAATATTCTAAAACAAAGTAAGGGTTAATAGTTATAATCTTGGGATGGGAAAATCTTCTAAACAGGGCATAAAATTTCATAAACCACAAAGGAAATGTGGCTAAATCAAAGTATATAAAAATTTAAAATATCTGAACAGTTAGACATCATATATAATTTTAAAAAACTGAGAAAATATCTTTACCATATATGTTAAAAGGTTCATGAGCTTACTTGATGTATAAAGAACTCTTTGAAATCACTAAGGAAAATAAAAATTCCATTAACAATTAGATAAATCACACCAACTGGCAATGCAAACACCAAAAACAATAGGGAAATTTGACAATACATATCACAATTTCAAATTCATAAGCAGTTTGACCCAAGCATTCTATTTGTAGGAATTAAGTCTAAAGACATACAAATCACGCAAAGATGTTCATTAAAACCATATTTAATATTAAAAGCCAGAGGCCACCTAAATGTCCAAGATTTGGGGATTAGTTAAATTGAGGTCACAATGCAAATATTTTCAGGGGCTAATACAGGCAGTAAAAATAAGCTCAACAGGCCGGTTACAAAACAAACAGGAAGTGGTGTGATCTGCGGTAAACTGGAGAGTTCACACCCACCTCAGTAATCCAAATTGTAAAAACTGTATGTTGCCACAGCCCCCCAGGGTTAGATCTGTAATCCATAGCCATGAAACGAGTACTACTCAGTAGCCTGGTCCCTCTATGACCAGCCTAGGTATTCCCTGACTGTGGATGCTGAACGCTCACCCGTTCTATCACATGTGAGTAGCTATGAGAGTTCACTGATGCAGTATGAGCGACTCTCAGGATTGGACAAAACCACAGAGGTCATTTAGTCTAACACCGAGCTTTCCTTGAGGCTACCGTCATCCAGCCTTGTTTAAAAGGCCCACGTACAGAATGGACAGAGGGGATGAGGAAGGAAAGGGCGAGTGATGCACAGAAGGCCAGTAGCCGGGAAATAAGGACTAGGGTTTCCTGTGGGATTTTCATTTTCCTTAAGAACAAAACTGAGATGGGACGAGAGGTGTGAGAACGGAAAAGGTGAACTCCACATCACGTACCTTTTATATAACTGTACATAAAACTCCACATTGATCAAATACTAGGAACTCAAGCACTGCTTTTTAAAAAATTCTCCCATGAACTGCTGAATTCATAGTATCATCGTTAAACACTTCTTCAGCAAGAAACCTGGGCAGCTGTTGCCCTCATTCACCAAGCTGGCACAGAGAAGAGCTGCCACAGATCATGTGACAGACGGTATGTGGTATTTTATCACAAGATCTTAATTCATCCCAGAAACTGGTTTAAATGAATCCTAGTTTATGATCACAGTCTCAGCAGCACTGCAAAAGTAGAAAACCTCCACTGAGCCTGGGATGGTTTGCTCCTTCCCAGAGTGGGAATAACTTTATGCCTGGTCCTGCCATAACTGGGAACAAGAACACTTGGGAGAACACAGCAAATTTCCCGACTCTACTTCATTGTAAACCCCATGGCCTTATTTTTAAACTTCAAAATAGATCAATTGGATGGAGAACAGATTAGTGGTTGTTAAGAGTTAGGAAATGGGGTGGGGAGGGTGTACCTATAAAAGCCGAAAGGAGGGATCCTTGTGGTGATGGAACTGTTCTTTATCTTGATGGAGTAATCTCGGTATCCTGGTTATGATACTGTGTTACAGTTTTGGAAGATGTCACCTTTGGGGAAACTGGGTAAAGAGTACACAGGATCTCTCAGTATTATTTCTGACAACTGCATGTGAATCTACAACTATCTCAAAATTAAAGGTTTAGTTTAAAAAAAGGAATATAATAAGATTTTGAAAAAAGATACACCCATGTCTGAATAGTCTTTAACGTGATTTTCCTAAATAAGGAGCAAAAGGAAGTGACCGCTGGGTCTATAAAGCGGATGAGTTTGCCCTTCCTCCAGCAGCTGGCCACCTTCTGATCCAGTGCGTGCAATGTGAACTCAGCTATACAAACAGAGCACGAGACAGGTGATGGCTCCCAGATCTGGCTTTCTGTGTCTCTCTGTTGGTCTGTCTCTCTCTGCTTCTCTCATTTTCTCTCAAATACGCACACACACATACACACGCACACACACACACATGAGCTATTTTATATCTTCCAGGCAGGCACAGAAGGGAAGCAATCTGACCAAAGAACACAAAGTCTACTTGAATCAGTATGTTTGATATTTAAACCCTATGAACAAGAAAGTCACAACAGAATTAAGCTCATCTTAGGTATTAAAGACATACTTCAAAGCAAACGACATTTAACTAGGCAGTGGGAGCTGCTGCCACGGGGCCCTCAACAAAACTGTGAAACCAGTTTTGGGCTTGCCTCCTACCTCTCTTTGGGCGGCCCACCTCATTATCTTTAACTCTCTCCCTCTCTGGTGGTTCATCTCTCCCACCTAAGTATTACACATATAAATAAAATTTACTGAAAGCCTACTATGTGTCAGGTACTCTGCTAAGCCCTTTAAAAACATCTTCTAATTTAACATTCTCAATAACCCTGAAATAAGTATGATTAGTATCTTCAGTTCAGGTTCAGTGACTTGCCTAGAGTTACAGATCTCATAAATAGTGAAACTAGGATCGAAGCCAGGTCTGCTTGGCTCTTGGTCAGTATGTTATACTGCCTCCTATGCTCGTTTTGGTCTCTAGGCTGTCCATAGTACCTCCCTGCATTTTAAAAGGACAGGGGAAAAAAACTGTCACACACTGAGTATCTTCTATATGCTTTACACAGGCGATCTATTTTGGGCTCAAATAACCCCTATAACAGGTATGTATTCTCTATTTTAAAGATTACCAAACAAAGACTACGAGAGTTTGAGGGCTCTTAAAGACTTTCTAATCTCCACTTTATTTAGCAGATGAAGAAACAAGAGTCCCAGAAAGACTAGGTGGCTTGCTTAAGGACACAAAGCTAGTTACTGTCAGAGGTGAGATGTTTTTTTCCAATCCACTGTTCTCTTTAACTTTATGTAAGCTGTCACTCTGAAAGGAACCAACATATTAATAATAGAGTAAGACTGCCAGGCACTTTGCAAAATGCTTTACATGCTTTATCCAACTTTGATCTAGTGGCCTAGGGATTCTCAACTTTGCAGTTCCAATGTTCTTCTCTAACATTTTCCCAAAGAAGGGGGAAAAGACTTAAACTTCACAGCCATCAAATTTTTAAGCTAATAAACATGCTCCTATACACACAGATGAACGGATATTCCCAAAGAGAAAATATGAAAAGATACGCGAAGTTCTTCCAATAATGCACGATGGGTTCAAACAATGTAATCAAGTAACATTCTGAGCACCTTTGTGCCATGGCTATTTGCCAAGTGCTGGGCACATCAGAGAAAGAAAATAAGCACCACCTGAATTAGAGCTTGTGTAGCGCTCACCATCGGAGCATATATAACACTTCTCACACCACAAATGTGTGTGACTCTGAGAAGAACAATGGTCTTGACATCAGAAAATCTGGATTTAAAGCCTAACTCTACCACTTATTAACCATGTGCCATGGGTGGGACACTGCCCAGCCTCCAAGCCTCTCTGTCGAGTGAGTGGGAATAAGGTGTAACATGCAAGGATATTGTGAGGAAAACATTGACAGGGACCTAACATACAACACGCATTTGGTACCTGCTATTTTCATCATTTTCTTCTCAAATTCTACAACTTTAAGAGAGCAAGTGTCTTTGCCAGTAAAATTTAAAATAAGACAAGATAAAGGGGAAGCAGGGCGCTCTCAGTCAATGGGCAGAGCTCCATCCAGGCGTGTGAGAGGAGCAAGGCCTAGAGACCTACTGCACGGCACTGGCCCACGGTTAATAATCCTGTATTATATACTTAAAAATTTGCCAAGAGGGTAGATCTTATGTTAAGTGTTTTTAGCAGAAAAATAATAATAAAAATAAAGAGGGGAAAGACAAGATAATGAGCAACCAATATGAAGATTACTAAAAATATTCAGTATCTGTTACTATGGTAAGATAAGTAAACCTACAGAAAAACTAATGTTGAATAGATAACAGGATATGAAACAGAAAAATATTCTGGAATAAGTGCCTGAAGAGACTGACAGACACACTGTGATAGAGATACCACCTAAGAGTATATCATATGTCTGAATTAGTCATTAATACTACCGTACGATGGATATCTTTGTTTTCATATAAGTTATATTTGGTCAAAACCAAGTGTTCTTAAAATAACAATGCCTTTTTAGTTAGCATGACATTTCCTGAACAACAGCATAATAACTGTAAAAGCCATGGTTACAAAGTAAATAGTAAAGAACATTAAAAGAAGATAAGAATTCAATTGTTCCAAAACAGAAAATTATTTATGTAAATAAAAAATGAAATGCAAATCTTGTCAATCTGCCTTATGTTCTGATTAAGTATGAAAAAACCATTCGAGTCAATAATTAAATACTCCTTTAATATTACAAAATTTCCAGTAAGACACAATATACCTGAAACCATTCTTCCTGGTCAGTATAGTCCCCATGACGTATTATGTGAAAGACGATTCTTTTAGCTGCTTTGTAACACTAATTAAGTACCTAGTGTGTATTTAGAGCTCATGATCAGTTTGTTTTGTTTTGTTTTTCATGTAAGAAAACACCCAGCAGTTACCACAGATAGGAAGCAACCTGGGGATCTGGGTTCTCGACCTAATTCTGGCACTAAATAGGAAAGCTGCCTTTCAATGTCTTTGGACGTCAGACCCTCAAACTACATAAGGGACAAGAAACCTCACCTTGCCTCCTTCACAGGAACACTGTAAACATCACCAAAAAAAGGAGCAAAATATGAATGTGCCTTTAACTACATTAAATGTTATATCACTCTAATGTGATGATAATACTACCATCAGCAGCAAACAGAAGCATAGCAGAAGTCTCAGCTTATTAACTACATGGGCTTCTCTTGTCTCTGGATCATCTGTGATTGTTCAAAGATCTAGTAATTTTTTTACAAAAGTGAAATTGAAAGTGAAAAAATAATACATAATAATACTTAATACACCATCAGCAGCAAACAGAAGCATAGCAGAAGTCTCAGCTTATTAACTACATGGGCTTCTCTTGTCTCTGGATCATCTGTTATTGTTCAAAGATCTAGTAATTTTTTTACAAAAGTGAAATTGAAAGTGAAAAAATAATACATAATAATACTTAATACACGATGAACAACAAACATAAGCAGTCTTAGAATCTCTGCTTGTAGAATACTACCATAGTGCTAAATACAAACTTGGTTCAAATAACTCCATTTGGTCCTTCCTCTAAATCTGTGGGAAAAGCAGGACAGGTGGTGTGGTATTATGCTTGATTTTTACAGACTACAAACCCAAAACTCAAAGAGGAGAGTGACACATCCAAAGTCCTGGCTAAAGCCAGGGCCTTTCACCCCTCTTCTGATGTCATTTAATGTTCATTCTACTGGTCTATGTTACAAGGTACCCCTATTTTCAAGGAACCTCACCTCGCACTATGTCCAGCTTCCAAGCCAATAAAGTAATTTTATCTTTCATTTCACATAGCCAGCAACCTCTTAGTGCCAGGAGACTGTGCACACAAGAAGCGAGAGGATGCCATCTATTGGCAAAAACTGTGCACTGCAATAGAAACAGTGTGAGAACTTTGAGATGTGAAAAATATCAGTAACGTCAACAGTTCATTAGATATTGGAGGTGGGTAGAAAAAACAACTATAAGAAGTATAGATGTAAGGCAAAGGAAACGAGCATTGAGATGTTCTAACAATGACACCCACAACCACTTTGGGTAATCCATTTCATCTGGTAATAGTTCTAATTCCTTTCTTTTAGAGCAGTTTTTAAAGCAGTCTCCAGGAGCAAGTTTTCTTTGGGAATGGCTCTTTGGTTTCATAATGAAAGTGAATGGCAAATCACTGGGGAAAGGGGCTTAGGTTACTGAAATTGACTCCATGGACAATGTTTCAAGAAAGAAGGGGAGAGTGAAGAAAAGAGGAAGTTAACGTTTACGAAGTGCCTATTATATGTTGAAGGCGCTTTATATGCATTACCGCACTCATTCCCATGCACACACAGAATCTATCCTACAGGAACTAGTATTGCCTCTATTTTACAGATGAGACATAGAGAAGAGAACAAATTGGCCTAAATTTACTCAGTAAATAATGAAGTCAGGATTGGAACCCTAAAAGCCTCACTGTAGTGATCTTAACGACCAGGCATACTGCCTTAACCAAAGTATCAGTCACTTAGGTACACATAGGCATAATACATTTCCTTACAAATAGACCCAACTGAAACTTTAGAAGAACGTCTAACCAAATGTGATATCTAACATGTTCCGTTCTAAAAAACAACTGATACCCTGAATTGTGTCTTTTTCTCTGTAGCAAACATAAATCGTCATCGATCAGCCTCTCCTGTCTAAATCATCCTCTCAATACCTCTTCTTCCTTCCACTGTCAGCTCAAAGTCTCAGCAACAACAGCATCAAACTCCAACACTGAGATGAGAAGGGAAAAGAGACATGCCCCCCCATTCAGAATTACTGGTGCTTGGAGTAAATATGTTGTTAAAGACAAAAGATGCTCAATACTATTGCATTTCATTTGAGTGGTGCAGCATCAGGATTTTTATTAAGTAAATGTGGTTGTGTTAGGACAGAGAATTGATATATGGAATACAACTCAGGTAATGAGAAAAGTTCCACATCATGTTTTTCCTTTCAGAGGCACTAGGTTACAAAAGCTACTACAACTTTCTAATAGAGATTCTGTGAAGGGGGTGAAAAATTGGCATAAATCTTTTTCCCGTGTTCTCAACATTTCATGTCCCAGGAATATAGATTACTGAACTGTCAAGAGTCCATGTGAGAAAAAAATGGGAGGTGAAGCTGAGAAGAAAGACTAAAGAAAGTATCTTTGACAGCTCAAAGGAAGGAGAGCGAAAAAAGATATGTCTGGGTAAATGAGATCACAATTCAAAGTCATGGCTGTAGATTCAGCAATAAGAAAAATAACTCATGACCGGAAGCCATAAAACTCTTAGAAGAAAATTTAGGCAGTAAAGTCTCTGACATTGTTCTTGGTAATATTTTTTCTGATATATCTCCTCGAGCAAGGGAAACACTAAACAAATAAAAACTAAACAAATGGGACTACATCGAACTAAAAAGTTTTTGCACAGCAAAGGAAACCATCAACGAAATGAAAAGACGACCTACTGAACGGAAGAGGATATTTGTCAACGATACATCTGATAAGGGGTTAATATTTAAAATTTGTTAAGAAGTCATATAACTCAACACAAACCTCCCCCGCCAAACATCCAATTAAAAA